>NW_026712326.1:4975192-5575192 GCF_030504385.1 Musca domestica
TTTTCATTTCCTCCGGTATTTCTCGTTTATTAGATCTTATGGTTCCACTAGAGTCAACTTGTAAGGTTCATTAAGTAGACCCTTGCTAAAGGAATAGACGTGAACCAATTATCGCAAGTTATATTTCGATATGTGCCATGTATGGGTCGTGACAGTTCCTTTAAAAAACAAACCTAAAGTTGCTCAAAAGATAACCATACGTCTCTCGACGTACGCTGATTCTATTTGTGTCTTTTTCTAAGAAAATATCGAACTTACCGCAAAAAAACAACCACCACCGCCAAGTTGTTGCTACCGACTGAGATAACAGAGCATGAGAGGTTTCTCTGTTAATGATCGGCAGAGAGAGAGTAAAAAATTCAAAAGGCCAACGTCTCGCAGACGTACGTTATCTAACTAGGGTTAAAACTTTAAAATGGCCATAACTCCTTAAATATTGAGTTTTCGGCGTTTTTAGTTATTATTTGTGATCACTTTTTTAATAGTGAATTATTAAAAACTTTAAAATGGCCATAACTCCTTAAATATTGAGTTTTCGGCGTTTTTAGCTATTATTTGTTATCACTTTTTTAAGCAGGAATTATTAAAAACTTTAAAGTGGCCATAACTCTTTAAATATTGAGTTTAAATGGTCATAACTCCTTAAATATTCAGTTTTCGGGCGTTGTTAGCTATTATTTGTGATCACTTTTTTAAGCAGGAATTATTAAAAACTTTTAAAATGGCCATAACTCCTTAAATATTGAGTTTTCGGCGTTTTTAGCTATTATTTGTTATCACTTTTTTAAGCAGGAATTATTAAAAACTTTAAAGTGGCCATAACTCTTTAAATATTGAGTTTTCGGCGTTTTTAGCTATTTGTTGTGATCACTTTTTTACGCAGGGAATTATTAAAAACTTTAAAATGGCCATAACTCCTTAAATATTCAGTTTTCGGCGTTTTAGTTATTATTTGTGATCACTTTTTTAATAGTGAATCATTAAAAACTTTATAATGGCCATAACTCCTTAAATATTGAGTTTTCGCCGTTTTTAGCTATTATTTGTTATCACTTTTTTAAGCAGGAATTATTAAAAACTTTAAAATGACCATAACTCCTTAAATATTGAGTTTTCGGCATTTTTAGCTATTATTTGTGATCACTTTTTTAATAGTGAATTATTAAAAACTTTAAAGTGGCCATAACTCTTTAAATATTCAGTTTTCGGCGTTGTTAGCTATTATTTGTGATCACTTTTTTAAGCAGGAATTATTAAAAACTTTAAAATGGCCATAACTCCTTAAATATTGAGTTTTCGGCGTTTTTAGCTATTATTTGTGATCACCTTTTTAATAGTAAATTATTAAAAACTTTAAAATGGCCATAACTCCTTAAATATTGAGTTTTCGGCGTTTTTAGCTATTATTTGTTATCACTTTTTTAAGCAGGAATTATTAAAAACTTTAAAGTGGCCATAACTCTTTAAATATTGAGTTTTCGGCGTTTTTAGCTATTTGTTGTGATCACTTTTTTAAGCAGGAATTATTAAAAACTTTAAAATGGCCATAACTCCTTAAATATTGAGTTTTCGGCGTTTTTAGCTATTATTTGTGATCACTTTTTTAATAGTGAATTATTAAAAATTTTAAAATGGCCATAACTCCTTAAATATTGAGTTTTCGGCGTTTTTAGCTATTATGTGTGATCGCTTTTTTAAGCAGGAATCATTAAAAACTTTATAATGGCCATAACTCCTTAAATATTGAGTTTTCGGCGTTTTTAGCTATTATTTGTTATCTCTTTTTTAAGCAGGAATTATTAAAAACTTTAAAATGGTCATAACTCCTTAAATATTCAGTTTTCGGCGTTGTTAGCTATTATTTGTGATCACTTTTTTAAGCAGGAATTATTAAAAACTTTAAAATGGCCATAACTCCTTAAATATTGAGTTTTCGGCGTTTTTAGCTATTATTGTTATCACTTTTTTAAGCAGGAATTATTAAAAACTTTAAAGTGCCATAACTCTTTAAATATTGAGTTTTCGGCGTTTTTAGCTATTTGTTGTGATCACTTTTTACGCAGGAATTATTAAAAACTTTAAAATGGCCATAACTCCTTAAATATTGAGTTTTCGGCGTTTTTAGTTATTATTTGTGATCACTTTTTTAATAGTGAATCATTAAAAACTTTATAATGGCCATAACTCCTTAAATATTGAGTTTTCGCCGTTTTTAGCTATTATTTGTTATCACTTTTTTAAGCAGGAATTATTAAAAACTTTAAAATGACCATAACTCCTTAAATATTGAGTTTTCGGCATTTTAGCTATTATTTGTGATCACTTTTTTAATAGTGAATTATTAAAAACTTTAAAGTGGCCATAACTCTTTAAATATTGAGTTTTCGGCGTTTTTAGCTATTTGTTGTGATCACTTTTTTAAGCAGGAATTATTAAAAACTTTAAAGTGGCCATAACTCTTTAAATATTGAGTTTAAATGGTCATAACTCCTTAAATATTCAGTTTTCGGCGTTGTTAGCTATTATTTGTGATCACTTTTTAAGCAGGAATTATTAAAAACTTTAAAATGGCCATAACTCCTTAAATATTGAGTTTTCGGCGTTTTTAGCTATTATTGTGATCACTTTTTTAATAGTGAATTATTAAAAATTTTAAAATGGCCATAACTCCTTAAATATTGAGTTTTCGCCGTTTTTAGCTATTATTTGTTATCACTTTTTTAAGCAGGAATTATTAAAAACTTTAAAATGACCATAACTCCTTAAATATTGAGTTTTCGGCGTTTTTAGTTATTATTTGTGATCACTTTTTAATAGTGAATTATTAAAAACTTTAAAATGGCCATAACTCCTTAAATATTGAGTTTTCGGCGTTTTTAGCTATTATTTGTTATCACTTTTTTAAGCAGGAATTATTAAAAACTTTAAAGTGGCCATAACTCTTTAAATATTGAGTTTAAATGGTCATAACTCCTTAAATATTCAGTTTTCGGCGTTGTTAGCTATTATTTGTGATCACTTTTTTAAGCAGGAATTATTAAAAACTTTAAAATGGCCATAACTCCTTAAATATTGAGTTTTCGGCGTTTTTAGCTATTATTTGTGATCACTTTTTTAATAGTGAATTATTAAAAATTTTAAAATGGCCATAACTCCTTAAATATTGAGTTTTCGACGTTTTTAGCTATTATTTGTGATCACTTTTTTAACAGTGAATAATTAAAAACTTTAAAGTGGCCATAACTCCTTAAATATTGAGTTTTCGGCGTTTTTAGCTATTATTTGTGATCACTTTTTTAAGCAGGAATTATTAAAAACTTTGAAATGGCCATAACTTCTTAAATATTGAGTTTTCGGCGTTTTTAGCTGTAATTTGTGATCACATTTTTAAGCAGGAATTATTAAAAACTTTAAAATGGCCATAGCTCCTTAAATATTGAGTTTTCGGCGTTTTTAGCTGTAATTTGTGATCACATTTTTAAGCAGGAATTATTAAAAACTTTAAAATGGCCATAGCTCCTTAAATATTGAGTTTTCGGCGTTTTTAGCTATTATTTGTGATCACTTTTTTAATAGTGAATTAATAAAAACCTTAAAATGGCCATAACTCCTTAAATATTGAGTTTTCGGCGTTTTTAGCTATTATTTGTGATCACTTTCTTAAGCAGGAATTATTAAAACTTTAAAATGGCCATAACTCCTTAAATATTGAGTTTTCGGCGTTTTTAGCTGTAATTTGTGATCACTTTTTTAAGCAGGAATTATTAAAAACTTTAAAATGGCCATAGCTCCTTAAATATTGAGTTTTCGGCGTTTTTAGCTATTATTTGTGATCACTTTTTAATAGTGAATTAATAAAACCTTAAAATGGCCATAACTCCTTAAATATTGAGTTTTCGGCGTTTTAGCTATTATTTGTGATCACTTTTTTAAGCAGGAATCATTAAAAACTTTAAAATGGCCACAACTCCTTAAATATTGAATTTTCGGCGTTTTTAGCTATTATTTGTGATCACATTTTTAATAGTGACTTATTAAAAACTTTAAAATGGCCATAACTCCTTAAATATTGAGTTTTCGGCGTTTTTAGCTATTATGTGTGATCACTTCTTTAATAGTGAAATATTAAAACTTTAAAATGGCCATAACTCCTTAAATATTGAGTTTTCGGCGTTTTTAGCTATTATTTGTGATCACTTTTTTAAGCAGGAATTATTAAAAACCTTAAAATGACCATAACTCCTTAAATATTGAGTTTTCGCCGTTTTTAGCTATTATTTGTTATCACTTTTTAATAGTGAATTATTTAAAACTTTAAAATGGCCATAACTCCTTAAATATTGAGTTTTCGGCGTTTTTAGCTATTATTTGTGATCACTTTTTTAACTCCTTAAATATTCAGTTTTCGGCGTTGTTAGCTATTATTTGTGATCACTTTTTTAAGCAGGAATTATTAAAAACTTTAAAATGGCCATAACTCCTTAAATATTGAGTTTTCGGCGTTTTTTAGCTATTATTTGTGATCACTTTTTTAATAGTGAATTATTAAAAACTTTAAAATGGCCATAACTCCTTAAATATTGAGTTTTCGGCGTTTTTAGCTATTATTTGTGATCACTTTTTTAAGCAGGAATCATTAAAAACTTTAAAATGGCCACAACTCCTTAAATATTGAATTTTCGGCGTTTTTAGCTATTATTTGTGATCACATTTTTAATAGTGACTTATTAAAAACTTTAAAATGGCCATAACTCCTTAATATTGAGTTTTCGGCGTTTTTAGCTATTATGTGTGATCACTTCTTTAATAGTGAAATATTAAAAACTTTAAAATGGCCATAACTCCTTAAATATTGAGTTTTCGGCGTTTTTAGCTATTATTTGTGATCACTTTTTTAAGCAGGAATTATTAAAAACTTTAAAGTGGCCATAACTCCTTAAATATTGAGTTTTCGGCGTTTTTAGCTATTAGTTGTGATCACTTTTTTACGCAGGAATTATTAAAAACTTTACAATGGCCATAACTCCTTAAATATTGAGTTTCCGGCGTTTTTAGCTATTATGTGTGATCACTTCTTTAATAGTGAAATATTAAAAACTTTAAAATGGCCATAACTTCTTAAATATTGAGTTTTTGGCGTTTTTAGCTATTATTTGTGATCACTTTTTAAGCAGGAATTATTAAAAACTTTAAAATGGCCATAACTCCTTAAATATTGAGTTTTCGGCGTTTTTAGCTATTATTTGTGATCACTTTTTTAATAGTGAATTATTAAAAACTTTAAAATGGCCATAACTTCTTAAATATTGAGTTTTTGGCGTTTTTAGCTATTATTTGTGATCACTTTTTAAGCAGGAATTATTAAAAACTTTAAAATGGCCATAACTCCTTAAATATTGAGTTTTCGGCGTTTTTAGCTATTAGTTGTGATCACTTTTTTACGCAGGAATTATTAAAAACTTTACAATGGCCATAACTCCTTAAATATTGAGTTTCCGGCGTTTTTAGCTATTATGTGTGATCACTTTTTTAAGCTGGAATCATTAAAAACTTTATCACTTTTTTAAGCAGGAATTATTAAAAACTTTAAAATGACCATAACTCCTTAAATATTGAATTTTCGGCGTTTTTAGCTATTATTTGTGATCACTTTTTTATTGAGTTTCCGACGTTTTTAGCTATTTTTTGTGATCACTTTTTAAGCAGGAATTATTAAAAACTTTAAAATGGCCATAACTCCTTAAATATTGAGTTTTCGGCGTTTTTAGCTATTAGTTGTGATCACTTTTTTACGCAGGAATTATTAAAAACTTTACAATGGCCATAACTCCTTAAATATTGAGTTTCCGGCGTTTTTAGCTATTATGTGTGATCACTTTTTTAAGCTGGAATCATTAAAAACTTTATCACTTTTTTAAGCAGGAATTATTAAAACTTTAAAATGACCATAACTCCTTAAATATTGAATTTTCGGCGTTTTTAGCTATTATTTGTGATCACTTTTTTATTGAGTTTCCGACGTTTTTAGCTATTATTTGTGATCACTTTTTAAGCAGGAATTATTAAAAACTTTAAAATGGCCATAACTCCTTAAATATTGAGTTTTCGGCGTTTTTAGCTATTATGTGTGATCACTTTTTTAAGCTGGAATCATTAAAAACTTTATCACTTTTTTAAGCAGGAATTATTAAAAACTTTAAAATGACCATAACTCCATAAATATTGAATTTTCGGCGTTTTTAGCTATTATTTGTGATCACTTTTTTAAGCAGGAATTATTAAAAACTTTAAAATGGCCATAACTCCTTAAATATTGAGTTTTCGGTGTTTTTAACTATTATTTGTGATCACTTTTTTAATAGTGAATTATTAAAAACTTTAAAATGGCCATAACTTCTTAAATATTGAGTTTTCGGCGTTTTTAGCTATTATTTGTGATCACTTTTTTAATAGTGAATTATTAAAAACTTTAAAATGGCCATAACTTCTTAAATATTGAGTTTTCGGCGTTTTTAGCTATTACCTGTGATCACTTTTTAAGCAGGAATTATTAAAAACTTTACAATGGCCATAACTCCTTAAATATTGAGCTTTCGGCGTTTTTAGCTATTATTTGTTATCACTTTTTTAATAGTGAATTATTAAAAACTTTAAAATGGCCATAACTCCTTAAATATTGAATTTTCGGCGTTTTTAGCTATTATTTGTGATCACTTTTTTAATAGTGAATTATTAAAAACTTTAAAATGGCCATAACTTCTTAAATATTGAGTTTTTAGCTATTATTTGTGATCACTTTTTAATAGTGAATTATTAAAAACTTTAAAATGGCCATAACTCCTTAAATATTGAGTTTTCGGCGTTTTTAGCTATTATTTGTGATCACTTTTTTAATAGTGAATTATTAAAAACTTTAAAATGGCCATAACTCCTTAAATATTGAGTTTTCGGCGTTTTTAGCTGTTATTTGTGATCACTTTTTTAAGCAGGAATTATTAAAAACCTTAAAATGGCCATAACTCCTTAAATATTGAGTTTTCGGCGTTTTTAGCTATTATTTGTGATCACTTTTTTTAAGAAGGAATTATTAAAAACCTAAAATGGCCATAACTCCTTAAATATTGAGTTTTCGGCGTTTTTAGCTGTTATTTATGATCACTTTTTTAGGCAGGAATTATTAAAAACCTTAAAATGGCCATAACTCCTTAAATATTGAGTTTTCGGCGTTTTTAGCTATTATTTGTGATCACTTTTTTAATAGTGAATTATTAAAAACTTTAAAAAGACCATAACTCCTTAAATATTGAGTTTTCGGCGCTTTTAGCTATTATTTGTGATCACTCTTTTAAGCAGGAATTATTAAAAACTTTAAAATGGCCATAACTCCTTAAATATTGAGTTTTCGGGCGTTTTTAGCTATTATTTGTTATCAGGAATTATTAAAACTTTAAAATGGCCATAACTCCTTAAATATTGAGTTTTCGGCGTTTTTTAATCACTTTTTGATCACTTTTTTAATAGTGAATTATTAAAACTTAAAATGGCCATAACTCCTTAAATATTGAGTTTTCGGCGTTTTAGCTATTATTTGTGATCACTTTTTTAATAGTGAATTATTAAAAACTTTAAAATGGCCATAACTTCTTAAATATTGAGTTTTCGGCGTTTTTAGCTATTATTTGTGATCACTTTTTTAAGCAGGAATTATTAAAAACTTTAAAATGGCCATAACTCCTTAAATATCCAGTTTTCGGCGTTGTTAGCTATTATTTGTGATCATTTTTTAAGCAGAAATTATTAAAAACTTTAAAATGACCATAACTCCTTAAATATTGAGGTTTCGGCGTTTTTAGCTATTATTTGTGATCACTTTTTTAAGCAGGAATTATTAAAAACTTTAAAATGGCCATAATTCCTTAAATATTGAGTTTTCGGCGTTTTTAGCTATTATTTGTGATCACTTTTTTAATAGTGAATTATTAAAAACTTTAAAATGGCCATAACTCATTAAATATTGAATTTTCGGCGTTTTTAGCTATTATTTGTGATCATTTTTTAAGCAGGAATTATTAAAAACTTTAAAATGGCCATAACTCCTTAAATATTGAGTTTTCGGCGTTTTTAGCTATTATTTGTGATCACCTTTTAATAGTGAATTATTAAAAACTTTAAAATGGCCATAACTCCTTAAATATTGAGTTTTCGGCGTTTTTTAGCTATTATTTGTGATCACTTTTTTAATAGTGAATTATTAAAAACTTTAAAATGGCCATAACTTCTTAAATATTGAGTTTTCGGCATTTTTAGCTATTATTTGTGATCACTTTTTTTAAGCAGGAATTATTAAAAACTTTAAAATGGCCATAACTCCTTAAATATCCAGTTTTCGGCGTTGTTAGCTATTATTTGTGATCATTTTTTAAGCAGAAATTATTAAAAACTTTTAAAATGACCATAACTCCTTAAATATTGAGGTTTCGGCGTTTTTAGCTATTATTTGTGATCACTTTTTTAAGCAGGAATTATTAAAAACTTTAAAATGGCCATAATTCCTTAAATATTGAGTTTTCGGCGTTTTTAGCTATTATTTGTGATCACTTTTTTAATAGTGAATTATTAAAAACTTTAAAATGGCCATAACTCATTAAATATTGAATTTTCGGCGTTTTTAGCTATTATTTGTGATCATTTTTTAAGCAGGAATTATTAAAAACTTTAAAATGGCCATAACTCCTTAAATATTGAGTTTTCGGCGTTTTTAGCTATTATTTGTGATCACCTTTTTAATAGTGAATTATTAAAAACTTTAAAATGGCCATAACTCCTTAAATATTGAGTTTTCGGCGCTTTTAGCTATTATTTGTGATCACTTTTTTAAGCAGGAATTATTAAAAACTTTAAAATGGCCATAACTCCTTAAATATTGAGTTTTCGGCGTTTTTAGTTATTATTTGTGATCACTTTTTTAATAGTGAATTATTAAAAACTTTAAAATGGCCATAACTCCTTAAATATTGAGTTTTCGGCGTTTTTAGCTATTATTTGTGATCACTTTTTAAGCAGGAATTATTAAAAACTTTAAAATGACCATAACTCTTTAAATATTGAGTTTTCGGCGGATTATTGAAAACTTTAAAATAGCTATAACTCCTTAAAGATTGAGTTTTCGACGCTTTTAGCTATAATTTGTGATCACTTTTTTAAGCAGGAATTATTAAAAACTTTAAAATGTCCATAACTCCTTAAATATTGAGTTTTCGGCGTTTTTAGCTATTATTTTTTTAAGCACGAATTACTAAAAACTTTAAAATGGCCATAACTCCTTAAATATTGAATAATTAAAAACTTTAAAATGGTCATAAATCCTTAAATATTGATTTTCGGCGTTTTTAGCTATTATTTGTGAAATTTAAAATGGCCATTACTCCTTAAATATTGAGTTTTCCGAGTCTTTAGTTATTATTTGTAATCACTTTTTTAACCACGAATTATTAAGAACTTTAAAATGGCCATAACTCCTTAATTATTGAGTTTTCGGCGTTTTTAGCAATTATTTGTGATCACTTTTTTAAGCAGGAATTATTAAAATGTCCATAACTCCTTAAATATTGAGTTTTCCGCGTTTTTAGCTATTATTTGTGATCACTTTTTAAGCAGGAATTATTAAAAACTTTAAAATGGCCAAAACTCCTTAAATATTGAGTTTTCGGCGTTTTTAGCTATTATTTTTTTAAGAACGGATTATTAAAAACTTTAAAATGGCCATAACTCCTTACATATTGAGTTTTCGGCGTTTTTAGCTATTATTTGTAATCACTTTTTTAACCACGAATTATTAAAAACTTTAAAATCGCCATAAATCCTTAAATATTGAGTTTTCGGCGTTTTTAGCTATTATTTGTGAAATTTAAAATGGCCATAACTCCTTAAATATTGAGTTTTCCGAGTCTTTAGTAATTATTTGTAATCACTTTTTTAACCACGAATTATTAAGAACTTTAAAATGGCCATAACTCCTTAATTATTGAGTTTTCGGCGTTTTTAGCAATTATTTGTAATCACTTTTTTAACCACGAATTATTAAAAACTTTAAAATGGCCATAACTCCTTAAATATTGAGTTTTCGACGCTTTTAGCTATAATTTGTGATCACTTTTTTAAGCAGGAATTATTAAAACTTTAAAATGTCCATAACTCCTTAAATATTGAGTTTTCGGCGTTTTTAGCTATTATTTTTTTAAGCACGAATTACTAAAAACTTTAAAATGGCCATAACTCCTTAAATATTGAATAATTTAAAACTTTTAAATGACCATAAATCCTTAAATATTGAGTTTTAGGCGGGTTTAGCTATTATTTGTGAAATTTAAAATGGCCATAACTCCTTAAATATTGAGTTTTCCGAGTCTTTAGTTATTATTTGTAATCACTTTTTTTTTTTAAAATGGCCATAACTCCTTAATTATTGTGTTTTCGGCGTTTTTAGCAACTATTTGTGATCACTTTTTTAAGCAGGAATTATTAAAAATTTTAAAATGGCCATAACTCCTTAAATATTATTTGTGATCACTTTTTTAAGCAGGAATTATTAAAAACTTTAAAATGGACATAACTCCTTAAATATTGAGTTTCCGGCGTTTATAGCAATTATTTGTAATCACTTTGTTAAGCAGGAATTATTAAAAACTTTAAAATGGCCATAACTCCTTAAATATTATTTGTGATCACTTTTTTAAGCAGGAATTATTAAAAACTTTAAAATGGCCAAAACTCCTTAAATATTGAGTTTTCGGCGTTTTTAGCTATTATTTTTTTAAGCACGGATTATTAAAAACTTTAAAATGGCCATAACTACTGAAATATTGAGTTTCCGGCGTTTTTAGCTATTATTTATCATCACTTTTTTAAGCAGGAATTATTAAAAACTTTAAAATGGCCATCACTCCTTAAATATTGAGTTTTCGACGTTTTTAGCTATTATTGTGATCACTTTTTTAAGCAGGAATTATTAAAAACTTTAAAAATGGCCATAACTCCTTAAATATTGAGTTTTCGACGTTTTTAGCTATTATTTGTGATCACTTTTTTAAGCAGGAATTATTAAAAACTTTAAAATGGCCATAATTCCTTAAATATTGAGTTTTCGGCGTTTTTAGCTATTATTTGTGATCACTTTTTTAAGCAGGAATTATTAAAAACTTTAAAATGGCCATAACTCCTTAAATATTGCGTTTTCGGCGTTTTTAGCTATTATTTGTGATCACTTTTTAATAGTGAATTATTAAAACTTTAAAATGGCCATAACTCCTTAAATATTGAGTTTTCGGCGTTTTTAGCTATTATTTGTGATCACTTTTTAATAGTGAATTATTAAAAACTTTAAAATGGCCATAAACTCCTTAAATATTGAGTTTTCGACGTTTTTAGCTATTATTTATCATCACTTTTTTAAGCAGGAATTATTAAAAACTTTAAAATGGCCATAACTCCTTAAATATTGCGTTTTCGGCGTTTTTAGCTATTATTTGTGATCACTTTTTAATAGTGAATTATTAAAAACTTTAAAATGGTCATAACTCCTTAAATATTGAGTTTTCGGCGTTTTTAGCTATTATTTGTGATCACTTTTTAAGCAGGAATTATTAAAAACTTTAAAATGGCCATAACTCCTTAAATATTATTTGTGATCATTTTTTAAGCAGGAATTATTAAAAACTTTAAAATGGCCATAACTCCTTAAATATTATTTGTGATCACTTTCTTAAGCCCGTTTTTTTACCCTCTACCTTGGAAAGGAGTTTATATTAACTTTGTCATTCCGTTTGTAGCATCCTTAAATATTCGTCGTAGACCCCATAAAGTATATGTATTTATAATCAGCATAAAATTCTAAGTCGATTTAGCGATGTCCGTCTGTCTGTACGTCTGTCTGTTGAAATCACGATGCAGCCCAGATTTTTCTGAAAATTGGTATTTGCAGGTCATAAAGGGTCCCAGTTCGTGTGGCAAAACACGCATTGGTATAGCCCCCATATAAAGATATCTCCCGATATTTGGAACTTTGATTATTTTTGCCACATTTTTTCACGGATTTGTCTAAAACTTGGTATTTGTTGGTCATAATGGGTTCTAACTGCGGTAGTGAAACACTAAACAATAGCCCCTATATAATGGTACCTCCCGATATTCAGTATTTTGGTGGTTTTAGCCACATTTTTTCAGTGAGTTACCTAAAAATTGGCATTTGTAAGTCATAATGGGTTCCAGTTCGTGTGGCGAATCATTGCATTTATTGGTCCCCGTTTTGATATAGTCCCCATATAACGGTACTTGCCGATTTTCGGTAATTTGATGATATTTGCCACATTTTTTCACGGATTTGTCTGGAAATTGGAATTTATAATTCGCAATGGGTTCTAGCTCCTTTGGCGAAACATTGCATGGATAGGTCCACGATTTGGTGTAGACCCCATATAACGGTACCTCCCGATATTCGACCTTTTATTAGTTTTTGCAACATTTCTTCGCGGATTTGTCAAGAAATTGGTATTTTTTGGTCTTAATGGGTTCTACCTCTTTGGGCGAAACACTGTATGTATAGGTCTACGCTTTTGTGTAACCCCATATAGCCGTATTTCCCGATATTCGGTATTTTGATGATTTTTGGCACATGAATATGTCTAAAAATTGGTATATGTGGGTCATAATGGGCTTTAATGTTTCCTCTACCCTAAGGTGGAGTGTATTAAACGTTTGGCCCGGCCGAACTTAATGTTTTTTTACTTGTTAGCTATTATTTGTGATCACTATTTTAAGCAGGAATTATTAAAAACTTTAAAATTGCCATAACTCCGTAAATATTGAGTTTCCGATGTTTTTAGCTATTATTTGTGAAATTTAAAATGGCCATAACTCCTTAAATATTGAGTTTTCCGAGTCTTTAGTAATTATTTGTAATCACTTTTTTAACCACGAATTATTAAGAACTTTAAAATGGCCATAACTCCTTAATTATTGAGTTTTCGGCGTTTTTAGCAATTATTTGTAATCACTTTTTTAACCACGAATTATTAAAAACTTTAAAATGGCCATAACTCCTTAAATATTTAGTTTTCGGCTTTGTTAGCTATTATTTGTGATCACTTTTTAATAGTGAATTGTTAAAAACTTTAAAATGGCCATAACTCCTTAAACATTGAGTTTTCATCATTTTTAGCTATTCTTTGTGATCACTTTTTTAAGCAGGAATTATTAAAAACTTTAAAATGGCCATAACTACTGAAATATTGAGTTTCCGGCGTTTTTAGCTATTATTTGTGATCACTTTTCTAAGCAGGAACTATTTAAAACTTTAAAATGGCCATAACTCCTTAAATATCGAGTTTTCGGCGTTTTTAGCTATTATTTGTGATCACTTTTTAAGCAGGAATTGTTAAAAACTTTAAAATGGCCATAACTCCTTAAATATTATTTGTGATCATTTTTTAAGCAGGAATTATTAAAAACTTTAAAATGGCCATAACTCCTTAAATATTGAGTTTTCGGCGTTTTTAGCTATTATTTGTGATCACTTTTTAAGCAGGAATTATTAAAAACTTTAAAATGGCCATAACTCCTTAAATATTATTTGTGATCACTTTTTTAAGCAGGAATTATTAAAAACTTTAAAATGGTCATAACTCCTTAAATATTGAGTTTTCGGCGTTTTTAGCTATTATTTGTGATCACTTTTTAAGCAGGAATTATTAAAAACTTTAAAATGGCCATAACTCCTTAAATATTATTTGTGATCATTTTTTAAGCAGGAATTATTAAAAACTTTAAAATGGCCATAACTCCTTAAATATTATTTGTGATCACTTTTTTAAGCAGGAATTATTAAAAACTTTAAAATGGACATAACTCCTTAAATATTGAGTTTCCGGCGTTTATAGCAATTATTTGTAATCACTTTGTTAAGCAGGAATTATTAAAAACTTTAAAATGACCATAACTCCTTAAATATTGAGTTTTCGGCGGATTATTAAAAACTTTGAAATAGCTATAACTCCTTAAATATTGAGTTTTCGGCGTTTTTAGCTCTTATTTTTTAACCACGAGTTATTTAAAACTTTTAAAATGGCCATAACTCCTTAAATATTGAATTATTAAAAACTTTTAAAATGGTCATAACTCCTTAAATATTGAGTTTTCGGCGTTTTTAGCTATTATTTGTGATCACTTTTTAAGCAGGAATTATGAAAGACTTTAAAATGGCCATAACTCCTTAAATATTGAGTTTTCGGCGTTTTTAGCTATTATTTGTGATCACTTTTCTAAGCAGGAACTATTTAAAACTTAAAAATGGCCATAACTCCTTAAATATTGAGTTTTCGGCGTTTTTAGCTATTATTTGTGATCACTTTTTAAGCAGGAATTGTTAAAAACTTTAAAATGGCCATAACTCCTTAAATATTATTTGTGATCATTTTTTAAGCAGGAATTATTAAAAACTTTAAAATGGCCATAACTCCTTAAATATTGAGTTTTCGGCGTTTTTAGCTATTATTTGTGATCACTTTTTAAGCAGGAATTATTAAAAACTTTAAAATGGCCATAACTCCTTAAATATTATTTGTGATCACTTTTTTAAGCAGGAATTATTAAAAACTTTAAAATGGACATAACTCCTTAAATATTGAGTTTCCGGCGTTTATAGCAATTATTTGTAATCACTTTGTTAAGCAGGAATTATTAAAAACTTTAAAATGACCATAACTCCTTAAATATTGAGTTTTCGGCGGATTATTAAAAACTTTGAAATAGCTATAACTCCTTAAATATTGAGTTTTCGGCGTTTTTAGCTCTTATTTTTTAACCACGAGTTATTTAAAACTTTAAAATGGCCATAACTCCTTAAATATTGAATTATTAAAAACTTTAAAATGGTCATAACTCTTAAATATTGAGTTTTCGGCGTTTTTAGCTATTATTTGTGATCACTTTTTAAGCAGGAATTATGAAAGACTTTAAAATGGCCATAACTCCTTAAATATTGAGTTTTCGGCGTTTTTAGCTATTATTTGTGATCACTTTTTTAATAGTGATTTATTAAAAACTTAAAAATGGCCATAACTCCTTAAATATTGAGTTTTTAGCTATTATTTGTGATCACTTTTTTAATAGTGAATTATTAAAAACTAAAATGGCCATAGCTCCTTAACTATTGAGTTTGCGGCTTTTTTAGCTATTATTTGTGATCACTTTTTTAAGCAGGAATTAGTAAAAACTTTAAAATGGCCATAACTCCTTAAATATGAGTTTTCGGCGTTTTTAGCTATTATTTGTGATCACTTTTTTAAGCAAGAATTATTAAAACTTTAAAATGGCCATAACTCCTTAAATATTGAGTTTTCGGCGTTTTTAGCTATTATTTGTGATCACTTTTTTAATAGTGAATTATTAAAAACTTTAAAATGGCCTTAACTCCTTAAATATTGAGTTTTCGGCGTTTTTAGCTATTATTTGTGATCACTTTTTTAAGCAGGAATTATTAAAAACTTTAAATGGCCATAACTCCTTAAATATTGAGTTTTCGGCGTTTTTAGCTATTATTTGTGATCACTTTTTCAAGCAGGAATTATTAAAAACTTTAAAATGGCCATAACTCCTTAAATATTGAGTTTTCGGCGTTTTTAGCTATTATTTGTGATCACTTTTTTAAGCAGAAATTATTAAAAACTTTAAAGTGGCCATAACTCCTTAAATATTGAGTTTTCGGCGTTTTTAGCTATTATTTGTGATCACTTTTTTATACCCTCCACCTTGGAAAGGAGTGTATATTAACTTTGTCATTCCGTTTTTAACATCCTAAATATTCGTCGTAGACCCCATAAAGTATATATATTCATAATCAGCATAAAATTCTAAGTCGATCTAACGATGTCCGTCAGTCTGTCTGTCTGTCTGTCTGTATATGTATAGGTCCACGTTTTGGTAATGCTCCCATATGAAGGTACCTCCCGATATTCGGTATTTTGATTATTTTTCCTACATCTTTTTCACGGATTTGTCTAAAAATTGGTATTTGTTGGTCATAATGGGTTCCAGCTCCGGTGGCAAAACATTGCATGTATGGGTCCACGATTTGGTATAGCCCCCACATAACGGTACCTCCCGATATTCGGTATTGTGATGGTTTTTGGCGTTTTTATCTTTTATTTGTGATCACTTTTTTAAGCAGGAATTATTAAAAACTTAAAAATGACCATAACTCCTTAAATATTAAGTTTTTGGTTTTTTTGGTTTTATTTGTGATCACTTAATAAAAACTCTAAAATGGTCATAACTGTTTTAAAATTGAGTTTTTGGCGTTTTTAGCTATTATTTATTTAGCATGAATTAGAATATGAAGCGGAATACGAAGCCTTGGGCATCCTAGAACATCCTTGCGTATCCTTTAGACAACATTTCATACTTTGTAGACATCCTTGAAAGTCCTTCGACATCCTTTGTAAATCCTGAGTGGCCTTTTATTATCCTTGAATATCTCTGTAGTCTCTATTTAGTACTTATTGAAGTCTCTGGCAACAATAGCCTTGAATGTCCTTGTATTCTTCTTCCTAATACTTATAGCTCAGCAACAAGTAGCTTTGAAGAATCATTTCAGTATTCTAGAAAACCCTTAGAATCCCAGCTAGTTCTTAACCCTGCGAACGCCTGGCCTTCTCGTCCTGAGACTAGGGGTACAGCCGCATCTAGGCATTTGTGAACCGCGGACCGTTAGATTTAGTGGACCAATTTATTTTCCCTCAGGGACATATTAAATTAGTGATCTTTGTATATATATACCATCTCTAAGTCATAGAATGCAACCAGATTAATTGAACAACGAATCACACTGCTCCTTGTCACTCAAATTTAAAAAAAATCTTACGAACCTGGTACCGACAAGCTATTCCAACCCAATGGGAGAAATCCAGTCGTTACAAGTAGCCCTTCTATGGTTTATAATAAGCTATACCGGTCCACGTTTTCGTATAGCCCTCATGTAGCAAATACCCCCCCCCCCCCCCAAATTCGCTATTTTGGCAGTTTCCATTTTTATACCCTCCACAATAGTATAGGGGAACACCTCGAAATGGTATATGCGGTATTTTGATGATTTTAGCGACATTATTTACCGGAATTGTTTGAAAATTAATATTTAAAGTTCGTAATAGATACTACGGCTTAAGTCTGAAAATGGACCATATAGGTCAACGTCTTCATATAGCTCCCATATTACGGTACCTCCCGATATTTGATATTTTGATTATTTCTGCGACATTATTTACCGGAATTGTTTCAAATTTGGTATTTAAAGTGTGTAATAGATACTACATTCTAAGACAGAAAATGAGCCAAGACGTGGACCTAGTCTTCGTATAGCCCCTCATATAACGGTACCTCCCGATATTCGGTATTTTCATGATTTTAGCGACAGTATTTACCTGAATTGTTTTAAATTTAGTATTGTCCACGACTTCGTATAGGCCGCTTATATAAGCAGATTTTTTCAAGTTTCGCATTTGAATATTGTAATAGCTTATCACCCTAATATATACCCTAATATACGACTACATTCGGTATTTTTAAAATTTTAACAGAATTTTAAACTGTTTTTATTTTTTTGAAAATTGCCAAATTCGTTCCAAATGGTAGAGGGTATTCAAAGTTTGGCCCGGCCGAACTTACAGCTGTTTTATTTGTTTTCAATGGAATTTTTAGAAATTTTGAAAGTTTCTTTCAAATGTTACAGGGTATTAAAGTTCGTTTTGGCCGAATTTGGCTGTTTTTTCAGCCTGGATATTTTTTACCTATGAAGTACTTCAAACAATGTTGTATTATTTCGCCATCATTTTCTTCCAAGTGACAACACTGAATGTTTTTATATGAGCGGTTCTTCCAACGTATATGACGATTAACGCTTAAAGTTACAGCCGGAACCAAATTAGCAAAACAAAGACATTAAAAGTAAGAACATCAAAAAGAATAATTGTTGAATAATAAGAACATTGTAAGCCATCATCCACACCAAATATGCCTGATGAGCCGCGTAACCAACGGCGAAACGCGTCGCATAGTGGTGAGTGTGTTATAGTGTCTATCTGGCTTTCCTTTTCACTGCAAATTTCAGATCATTAAGCTCGTCTCGAAAGAGAAATCAAACACATAAATCATAAAACATATGATCTTCGCTTTAATAAGGCAAAACTCAAAAATTCAGCCGAGCCCGGCTGTGGGATTTGAACAGCGGACCTCGGTGTGCAGCCAACTAGAAGTTGCCGCCTCTACGTTCAGAGCCATTAACCCGTCTTCCTAAAGTAGCACTAAAACAAGTGTATGCATTGGAAGCAATGTAGTTGTTGTGGACAAAAAATCCATCACTACAAAAAACAAAAACTTTGCTGTGAAAAAAGATCTGCCAATAGAACTAGAACCGAACCTGGAGAGTTTCTAGTGTATAATTCGCATATGCTAATTTGCAATAAGTTCGAAATATATACTACTTTCCAGAGAACGGCCCTTGTAAGCCATCATCCACACCAAATATGCCTGATGAGCCGCGTAACCAACGGCGAAACGCGTCGCATAGTGGTGAGTGTGTTATAGTGTCTATCTGGCTTTCCTTTTCACTGCAAATTTCAGATCATTAAGGTCGTCTCGAAAGAGAAATCAAACACATAAATCAAAAAAAAAAAAGTTTGAAATCAATCTAACAACAATTCGAAGCTTTTTATTCCTTTTTCCAGTTTTTCCGTTCCTGGGATTCATATGACTATTGTAGTTTTTTATACGAATTTTGTTAGGATAAAAATAACTTTTTGGGTCAGGAAAATAGACTTCATTTTCTATTAATAGAAAGGATATTCTATGGCTATCGTAATTCACAAAAAATGCCTTTTTCTATTTGGCTATCTCTCATCAGGAAATCCTGTCTTCCTTTGTAATAGTTTTCCATTTTTTGTACAATTTTTTGTTACAATAAAAAACTGTTAATGTCACAGCCACGTCCGGAAATATCATCTACAACTACAACAAAAATGTAATTTACTATTGTTGACCTAAAAAAAACTTTACGAAAATTGAGGACAATAGAGACTAAATGAAAACCCTTGGATAATCTAGATATTGACCATGAAAGGGTATGGGTATCATTTCAAATGTGACTCACAACGATTGTCCAGACAAAGCGTAACGAATTGATTATGTCGAAGTAACATGGTATGAAGAACTTGCCAATATTTGATATCTTCGTTTGCCGTTATGTGTGAATGACACATTTCACAATTCAATTATGTGAATTATCTTTAGATTAAGATAAATTGGACAATGAAATATAGCTTTTTATATATAAATAGTTCTATTGTGTTAACATAGACAAACTTATTTTTAACATAACAGAGTGAAAAACTTTTAGGCCATGACAAATCATATGATAAGTAAGTTAAAACAGGAGTTAATTTTGACATATCTTTTCTAAGATATATTTAATTTTCTGTAATAAACGGCAAGACAGAATATTTGGAAGAACTTCAGGTAGGGTAAGTGGGCCTAAGGTCGGCATGTCCCAGTAGTCGGCAATTTTGAAATTTAAACTTAAATAACTAAGAATAGGATTGGCCAAATAATGAAATAATTGCAAAAAAACGTCAACAGTGTTCTCTGCTCTCTTTCTGTAAAAAAACAATGAGCTCCGATCATTTATTACGAGAGAATAACGGTTTTTGTCAGTGAGTGTCTATCAAAGCGTACGATAGTGCTTGTTTGTAAAGAAAAAGATAGTGGTGGTGTAAACTTTATAATCGATTTAAGTAAATTAAATTTAATACTTTTGGAATCAGAAATATTTTATTAAAGTAAGTAACTGTCTAAAGATCATTTTATAATTTAAAAAATTTACAAATCAAGCATTTTTCTGTTATATTATTTATTAGGAACAGGAAAAAAAGAGATTTGCCAGTAGTCGGCAGGGGGTGCCGATTACTAAAAAACTATAATTTTTAACCTATTTCACCAAAACTTGAGAAAACT
Organism: Musca domestica; assembly: GCF_030504385.1. Taxonomy (NCBI): domain Eukaryota; kingdom Metazoa; phylum Arthropoda; class Insecta; order Diptera; family Muscidae; genus Musca; species Musca domestica. The sequence continues at coordinate 4,995,248 of NW_026712326.1, forward strand.
ATTAAAAAATTATCCAAAAACTACAAAAATAAAAAAATATTTTTGTGTCGGCAGTTGCTTTTACTTGTGCTTTTTGACCAACTTTTCTAAATCAAGTAGGTTTTTTAAATCAGTTATTTGACGTTTTAGGTAGCGGTGGCATTTGTGAAAAAAAATGTTGGATATCTAAGGGAAAAAATATCAATTCACAAATTCCAAATATAACAAAGGTACTTTTTTCTTTTTTTATTTAATCTCATTTTTATTTTAATTGAAAACCCATACGTTACTGAAGGTAACCGTACTATTTAGTTTAGAATGATAATTAAATAAAACACTATTTAAAAACGAAATTAATTTCAAATTCTGGATTAAACTGTGAATTAGTAATATAGCATTATATTATGTTATTTGAAATAAAAAAAATATACAAAATAATATTTTTTTTACTGAAATACCATATGCCGACTACTGGCAAATAGACATTCCGAGCATTGGAAAATGGTGTGGACTACTGGCAAAAAAAAACTACTATTTTAGTAAAATTGCATAATTTGCCAATTAATAAAAACAAATTCAATTTTTGTTTATTATTTCGAAAAGTAAAAAAAAATTGAAATCTGAACAACTTTATTTTTCTGCAATTGAAAGATTTCACTCAGAATGTTGAAAGATTGAAACATTGAAAATAAAAGTGCCGACTACTGGTACACTTACCCTATTTTATATCATATTGGCAATCTAATTTTAACATCATACTGTATCCTCGGAGGATTTATTAGATTTTATGCCATCCACCATTCATTTGTGATTTCTCATATCGCAGTGAGTAAAAATGAAAGTTGTATATTTCATATTCGCTCAATATCCTTGAGTCTGACTAAGCCTAATTATAAAACATTAAAGGGGCTTATTTGTGTCACATTTGAAGAGACCAAATAATTCGAGCCTACTCTCGATGTCCTAAAATAAATCATTTTAATTTGAATATAACCTAAAGAGGCTTGTTGACTATTTAGATACTGTCGGATTTTATTAATTTGTAATGCAAGAAAATAATGCGTAATATGTACGATTCAAGTACCATTAAAAGTACTTATATAATTATCTTTATTTGAAAGCAGTAAGAACCAATGTAGGTGTCGAATGTAGGTGTCATCAGGTTAAAAATAAACATTGAAAACAATACAATTGGAAAAGTTATAAATAATGAAGGAAGTGTTTTAGAAATAAAAATATGCATAATGAATGGAAGAAAATAAGTTAAAAAACAGTAAGTTTTGAATATGCTCTATGCTTGGAAGGAATTTGGAAATTTTCAAAATATAAAAAAAAAATAAATAAAAAAATAAAAAATAAATTAATAAAAATATAATACGTTTAAAATTCTGTTAAAATCTTAACCATTGAAAAACACTTCAACTTTGGGTAAAGGAAATATTTTTTTATATAAAAGTATTTGAATTCAAACGTGTTCCATTTTAAACATAGCCTTTGAAAAACATTAAGTTCGGCTGGTCCGAAATTTTAATACCCCTCATCTTTGGGTAAAGAAAATATTTTTTTATATAAAAGTATCTGAATTAAAACGTGTTCCACTTTAAACTACAAATACAAGTAAGACCGTTTGGATAATACTATTAAACTTTTCAAAAAACCATAAAGTAGGTGAGACCGTTATATAGGGGGGCATACGAAAACGGGAACCTCTATAGACAATTTTATTCTTCAAGGATTATAATCTACAAAATCTTCTAAATACCAAATTGGAAACAATTTTGTGGGTAAATGTGACTTGGATTATTTAAATAAAGAACATCGGTGGGAATCGTTATAGGTGCGCTATAGGAAAATATAGACCTAAATATTCAATGTTCTGCCACCGGAGCTTGAACCTATTATGAACTACAAATACCAATTTTTAGACAAATCCATGGAAAAATGTGACAAAAATCATCAAAATACTGAATACACGGAGGTCCCATTATGTGGATCTATACGAAAACGTGGACCTATATATAGCATTTTCAGATTAAATGAAACCTTTTGCAGCGGGAATGAAACCTTTTGCAGCGGGAATGAAACCTTTTGCAACGGAAATGAAACCTATTGCAGCGGGAATGAAACTTTTGGCAGCGGGAATGAAACCTTTTGCAGCGGGAATGAAACCCTTTGCAGCGGGAATGAAACCTTTTGCAGCGGGAATGAAACGTTTTGCAATTGAAATGAAACTTTTTGCAAATCCAATGAAACTCTTACATTTATTTGTAGTACGTATAACATTAAATTGACGAATTATTACTCATATAGTTAAATAGGTATGTCTATTGATTATTAATATTTATGTTTACTAATATTATTTCTTAATTTTTAAAATATTATTTATTAAATTATTACATATTTTCATATTGAATATTCTTGGTATTATACGTTAAAGGAAAAGAATAAATAAATTAAATGTTGGTCCTTATTGTGGTAGTTTGAATGTGAAGAGGTTCCCGATTCGCAGCTTGTGGGATTTTTAAGACCATATCCATTACGTAATTTGAGCAGTCTTGTTGAGTAAGCTGTTGAATACTTCGTTCTATCACGTCCGTTGAAAGGTCCCTGAGTTCAACTCTTGCGTAACCTTTTATTTTTGAAAATGAATTTTCTATGGGATTTACCATTGGTGAATATGGTGCTAAGAATTTAATCTATTGGATTCTTAAAGACTTTATATCATTTCTTTTGTGAATTTGCGCATTGTCCATTACTAAATAGGAGTCATTTAACTCAGGTTTAATTTTTTCCAAAACCCTTGAAAATTTGAACTTTTCTTTTTCTTTCACATGATCTCTACTTCGTAGGGAGTGCAGCATCGATGCAAGTCAATCTTCTTTTTATTTCTTTTGTTAGTTTTTTTTTTTTTTTTTTGATTAGCAAACTGGAATTTTTGGTACAGTTTTTTTGCACACCAACATAAAAAAACAAAATATGTATGTTTTGATTATTAGAATTAATTGCAATTTTTTGCTTCACTATTCATCTTATTATATTCACTTGCATCGATGCTGCACTCCCTACGAAGTAGAGATCATGTGAAAGAAAAAGAAAGACATATTATGAAACAAAATTTGAAAATTAATACCGTTACACAAATGTCATTTGTAATAAAAATTAAAAAAAAATTGAATTAGTAGTGTTTTAGACTGGCAGTCAAACGCATAAAAACTAAATATGAGCGAACGCGATTTTAGCGCTGGAAGCTCAGACAATTGGGAACCTGAGGAACATGTTTCAACGAGCTCGTCAAATTCTGCTGTTGTAGGAATACTAGAATGTCTTCAAACAAGAAATTCAAGAACACGAAGCAGAGTTGGTCATTATAATAAAGTTACAAAAGACATGAAAGTGTTACTTTTTAAGCTGTATGAGGAAGGGCGAACAATACCCGAGGCTGCAAAAGTAACTTCCATAAAACTAAATTCAGCAAAAACGTTGATTAGAAGATATAAACAAAATAATGGAGTACAGATTGAAAATAAACGTGGAGGGAATAGAACTAAGAAACTAACAGCAGAAGTCCTAAATTTCATGGAGATTTGTGTGGAAAATCAACTAGGTATTACCCTCAAACTAATAAAAACAAAACTCTTGAGAGAAAAAATATAAATATTTCTCAAAGTACCATAAAAAATGGTTTAAGGGAATTAAAAATTACTTTGAAGATGGCTTCCATAGAAATAGAACGGATGAATGAGCCCAGGACATTAGAGTTAAGGCAACAGTATGCTCGGGACTTTTCAAGATGGGTACCTCAACAAAGGGAAAATATTATTTTCATTGATGAATGCGGGTTTAATCTTCATTTAGGAAGAAGTCAAGCACGCTCCAGGCAAGGGACAAAGGGCAATAAATAGCGGAGGAGTAGTGCATCACACGATAATATCAAACTCAACAGTAAATGCAGAAAAGTTCAAATTTTTTATTCAAGGGCTTTTGGAAAAAATTAGACCTGAGTTAAATGACTCCTATTTAGTAATGGACAATGCGCAAATTCACAAAAGAAATGATATAAAGTCTTTAATAGAATCCAATAGATGCAGCCTTAAATTCTTACCACCATATTCACCAATGCTAAATCCCATAGAAAATTCATTTTCAAAAATAAAAGGTTACGCAAGAGTTGAACTCAGGGACCTTTCAACGGACCATAATATTGTGGACGTGATAGAACGAAGTATTCAACAGCTTACTCAACAAGACTGCTCAAATTACGTAATGGATATGGTCTTAAAAATCCCACAAGCTGCGAATCGGGAACCTCTTCACATTCAAACTACCACAATAAGGACCAACATTTAATTTATTTATTCTTTTCCTTTAACGTATAATACCAAGAATATTCAATATGAAAATATGTAATAATTTAATAAATAATATTTTAAAAATTAAGAAATAATATTAGTAAACATAAATATTAATAATCAATAGACATACCTATTTAACTATATGAGTAATAATTCGTCAATTTAATGTTATACGTACTACAAATAAATGTAAGAGTTTCATTGGATTTGCAAAAGGTTTCATTTCAATTGCAAAACGTTTCATTCCCGCTGCAAAAGGTTTCATTCCCGCTGCAAAGGGTTTCATTCCCGCTGCAAAAGGTTTCATTCCCGCTGCCAAAGGTTTCATTCCCGCTGCAATAGGTTTCATTTCCGTTGCAAAAGGTTTCATTCCCGCTGCAAAAGGTTTCATTTAATCTGAAAATGCTATATACAATATTCCGCCACCGGAGCTAGAACCCATTATGACCTTCAAATATCAATTTTTAGACAAATCCGTGAAAAAATGTGGCAACAATTATTAAAATACCGAATATGGAGTACCGTTGACCGATATATCAACAGACAGACGGACATCGTAAAACCCTTAAAAATTTATGAGGGTTATGAATATACAAGGTGAGATTAAAAAACTGCAACAAAGTCAAACGCCATAATTTTGACATTTTTTCATATTTTATTGAAATTTTAAAATAAGTTTAGATTTGTTCGAATTGGTCACCTTTGGCACGAATTATGGCCTTCAAACGGCCAATGAACACCGTCACACGCTGCTCCAATGTTGCTCTGAGGTATTTTGGGCCATTCCCGGCAAGCACTTGAAGTGATCGACACTTTGGTATTTTTTGGTGCCAATCTTGCTTCCAAAATATTCCAGACACAATAGTCTAGCGGATTGGTATCCGGAGATTTAGGTGGCTATTGTGCGCTGGAAATGAAGCGAGGAACCTCGTTTTTTAAACATTCTTGGGTGGCGCGTGCTGAGTGCGATGGTGCTGAGTCCTGTTGGAATGTTCAAGATCTGCGACCAAAATGTTTGCATGCCCAAGGCTTGAATAAACCCTCCAGAATATTTTCGCAATAATAATCGGTATTTATTCTGATGCCACGGTCAATTTATACGAGCGTAGAGCGACCATTGGCTGTTATGGCGGCCCACACCATCACCATGGCCGGCGCTTGAGTTCTGATGGCCAACCTAAGGTGCACATTTTCAGCTGACCTCTTTGGCAAATAAATACGATCATTTTGTTTATTTACAAACTGCTGGACAACGAATTTTTTCTCATCGGAGAAAACCAAATTCGGCAGTTCACCACTTTCGGCCAAGCGAAGCAACTCTTTAGCTCTTTTGAATCTTTTTTCTTTTTGTTACGGTGTAAGTTCTTGCACTTTTTGTAATTTCAATGGCTTTACCCCGAGCCCATTTTTCAATGTTTGCCGAATGGATTATTGGATATGTTCAGCTCACGAGCCATTTTTTGGCCACTGCGACGCCGGTTTCGATCAAGTCGCTTCTTTACTTACACCACATCACGGTAACGAGCGATGGTACGAGACACAAAAGATTTATTCACATTTAAATGCTGGAGTGCTCTAACGATAGCCACTTCCAGCCAAATATAAAGAAATCGTACTATCACGCTTGAAAATTCATCACGAATAACATGTTTTCTGGAAAATTCTCATCAAAATGCTTTTGTACGCTTGTAAACAATACAATGAGCTGTCACTGTAATCATTTTAACAGCTGTCTGACGAGTGACTTAGAAATGGCAGCAGTCTGAAATTGGTTGCAGTTTTTTCATCTCACACTGTATATGTAATGGTGTATTTTTAGGAAATTTTGGTTGAAAATTTAATTTTTTTCAGTTTGTATTTTTCGGGCTCTACAACGGTATTTAAGCAAATAAAAAAATGTTTACTGAAGGTAAATTTAAGCTAACGAAAAAAAAAAAAAAAAAAAAAAAAAAAAAACATTGTCCCCTTACCACTTTTAATGTATTTTAGACTTAAGTGCTAATATTGTTACATTATAGTTTATATTTTGTTAACTTCTTTGGTAAAAGAGTTATTTCGGGGCCACGCATCACCCCTAAATGGGAATAATATTTTCAATACCTAATCGTCTGGATTGAAATAACATATTCCTTCCTTGGTTCTGAATAGCAAACTTGATAGGCTTATTTGTTTATCGATAATAAATTGGGGTCCTTGAAAATTTTCAACAATTTTCCACGAACTTCATATTTGTTATCTTCGGAAATTTTCCATATTGGCTGCATCTAAAAAAGATATTTGTATTAATTTTTTTATGTTGAATAATTTACCCCTTAAGAATATTTTTCTTTGAATTAAAAATCCATTTTGTGTAAAATTTTCAAATATGTTAAGCCTATTCGTAAAACCTGTGTGTGCATAAAATGTCTTTACACATATTTCTTTTCATATTTGTTTTTCATTCCTTAACATATTTTCCTGGAAGAAAATATGCTAATGAAATGCAAATTTCTGAAGGACATATTCCTTTTACGGATGTTAGTGAAGAGCATAAAAAATTACTACCTAAAGACATTTTTCAATTTATTGGATTTTCATGGAAATTTTCCGACAATTAAAATAATATTTGATTTATCAACATAGGTTAATATTGAGGGTGTTTTTTTGCATATTTTCATTTTCGAGAGTTTTTTGTGTGTTTCTATAATGGAACGAAAAAATTACTATATCTTTATCTTAACGAAATCATATAAAGGATGCTTTTTCCAAATATTAAGCAACTCCAACAGGGTTCGTCTTTAAAAAAAAACAAATGAACTGAGTGAAATTGCACAATAGATGTGACTTAAGCTCTGTTCACAAAAATATATACATGTTATAAATCGTGTAGCTTCTTCTAGCTTTCCAATTATTTGCCTTTTGATACTACGAACGAAAGCAGATGATCTTATTGGATGATCTAAAAAAATAAAATATTTACAAAGTTCTACGATCTCAAAATCGTGATAAAAGGTCGACTTTACGATTTTCACCATTGGCAAAAGTCAGCTTTGACCATTCTTATACCCTACAACACTATGTGTTGGGTTTGATTGGGCCAAAATTTATGTAACACCTCGAAATATTGGTCCCGACAGGACATATATCAGGACAGAACCATATATGGATCTTCATATCTCACCGAACGAAGCTATGTATGTCCGTCCCTCCGTCTGTCCATGTTAATTTGTAATCACGCTACTGGTCGAAATTTAAAATAGAGGTGGGGTTTGGGTCAGATCTGATCGCAAAATATTTAGGGTTTGAAATGGACCAAAAACAGACAAATTTCTTAATTTTTCTGTTGCTCTACAGGTCACAATTATAAACCAATCGACGCATAATTTTGCACGGAGTTAGGGTTTAAGGCTGGACAGAAGTCTACTAATTTAGACGGTCATCGGACAATATTAAGCGGGTAAAATAAACCTTAATTTTTATGTCAATATATACGAAAGTTTCCACTAAACCACGAATATTTGTAATTCCGGCCAAATCACAAATACATTAAAAGTACACTTCTGATCATTACAGTGATGCTGATATCCAAGATATTCTGCTTATAAGTCAAGAGCCGCTGAACTGATTTTCGCAATTCTAATCAATTCGGAATGGTCTCTTGCCAGAAAAGTATTAAATCTAAGAAAATCGTTTCATGTTGTCATTTTGACTTACAATTTTCAATTTTATATTTTGTAAATTTTATTTTTACACCCTACAATACAATGTGTTGAGGGTATTATATACACGTCGCAATTATCGTCCGATCCTCACGAAATTTGGCAAGGGGGTAGGGTTAGGGTTAGAATTAAAGCCTATTGTTTTTGAAGATGTACAGTTTGGGGTTCAAATGGGCCAACAAATTTAAATTTTCCTGACTTAGCAGTCGATCTACAATTCAGAATTGAAAACCAATCGACCAGGAATTTTGCATGAAGAGAGAATAAAGGCAGGGAGGAAGTCTAGCATTTTGGATGACCATTGAATTATATTTAGCTGTAAAATGGACCACAACTTTCGTGTGAAGTTGTTTTGAATACCTAACAACACTATGGAGTGTGTCCCCCGGTCACAAAACGAAGGTTAACATCTGGGCAGGGCTCAATGACATCATTTCAAAAACGAAACTTTCATTTGGACATAAGAGAGATTCTAACATATTGCAGTGTTGTAGGGTATCACATGGTCGGCCTCGCACGACTCTAGCCTTTGCTTACTTGTTTTAGACTTGCTTTACGATAGTAAAATTTTAGAAGATGGGTTCACGTTTAGTCATTGCCCCATATTACGGTGCCGATTTAAAAAATTGAACATGTTAGGTTTTTTATACCCCACATTTGTTTGTACCATGGAGAAAGAATCGAGATAGACCCATAGTTACTTTTGAGGACCTACATAGAATCACTTTCTGAGTCGATTTATGCATGTCAGTCCGACCGTCCGTCCATGTGTTTTTATGAACAAAAGAATATTTGTTTGGCCCAAGGACGATCCATGTTGAAATTAGAAATTGATATATATCTTCAACCGATTTTGGGTTAATTGTGCACCAAATGGCTAATATAAGTCCACGCAACTCAGTCTAGTAGCAAGTAAATCAAATTTGGAGAAAATCGGTTCAGATATAGCTATAGTTCTCATATATATGTTTCATCTGATTCGCTTAAAGTCCCTCACATTCCTAATATGCACTCCAGAAGAATGATATTTGATACCGGATATCAGATACAGCTCGAAAATACTTCTGTCAAATGTTATCGAGATCGGTTCAGATTTGGATATATTTTTCTAATATAATCTTCCTCAAAGTGATATCATGCACTCTATAGCAATGTTATTTGATATAAAGTATAAACATGTCTCCGTCAAATTTGGTTAAAATCAGTTCGGAGCTTAAAATGTAAAGCTAGTCATGATTGGATTTAAAGTTGTGGTTGAAACTTTAAAAATGCCGAAAATTAAGAGGTACAGTAATATGGGGCCTATAAACTGTAAGTTTTTAGTATGAAGAGATTATAAGTTATAAATGATTTGGTTTAAAATTGTGGTCAAAAGATTCAAAATACCAAAAATCAGGAAGTAACGCTATAAGGGGGTCATACCGAAACGAGGACCGATATGTTCCATTTTTAGTACCAAACATACTAAGTATAATATAAATTTTTGTTTCCCTGAATTAATCTTCGTTTTTGAGGATCTCACTGCAATTGAGCCTTTGTTACTCAAAAAAAGTGCAAAATTTTGCTGAAAGATTTAAGTGTGAAGCTTTCAAAATACAATTGGAGCCATAAAACTAACGAACGACCTATCGCAACATAGAATTTTCGGTGGCAGGGATATTATGTCAGGACTTTTGGTATTGAAAATGGGCCATGTAGGTCCACGTTTTGGTATAGCCTCCATATAACGGTACCTCTCGATATTTTATTGCAACAATATTCATCTGAATTGTTTCAAATTTGGTATTTGAAGTTTGAAATGGATGTTACAGCCTAGGACAGAAAATTGTCTGTGAAGGTCCACGTCTTCGTATAGCCCCCATAGAACGGTGCCTCCTGATATTCGGTATTTTGATGACTTTTGCGACATTATTCACCGGAATTCTTTCAAATTTGGTATTTGATGTTCGTAGTGGATACTACAGCTTATGAAAGAAAATTGTCTGTGCAGGTCCACGTCTTCGTATAACCCCCATATAACGGTACCTCCCGAAATTCGATATTTTGATGATTTTATCTACATTATTTATCAATTTTTTTTAAGTTTCGCATTTGAATATTGTAATGGCTTATGACAAAAGTTACAAAAGGACCATGTCGTCGTATAGACCCAAATGTAACAGCTAAGATTTCAACAGAATTTTTAACAGATTCTATTGTATTTGAGAGTTTCCAAATTAGTTCCTAATGGTGGAGGGTATTCAAAGTTCGGCCCGGCCGAATTTACAGCTTTTTTCCTTGTTGAAAAATTGTGCTCGCTGATGGGTACGTAAATAAGCAAAATAAAAAGGGTACAGACATAGAGAGATATATTCAACGTGAGATGATATTCACCTTTTTTAGCCCAAAATGCAAGAGGTTGACTTTCATGAAATGCCAGACAGCACGCGTCAAAATAGACATATTGAGAGGCGTGTTCGGTGAACATTGTTTTTCACATTTAAGACCGGACAATTGGCCGCCTAGATCGTGTGATTTAACGACTGTAGACAATTTTTTCCGGCGATATTAAAGCTCATGTCTCAAAAGTTACACTTTAAAATTTATCTATATTGGGACGCCTTCTCTGTTTTTTATACCCTCCACCATGGGTAGGAGGGTATATTAACTTTGTCATTCCGTTTGTAACACCTCTAAATATTCGTCGTAGACCCCATAAAGTATATATATTCATAATCAGCATAAAATTCTAAGACGATTTAGCGATGTCCGTCTGTCTGTCCGTCTGTCTGTCTGTCTGTCTGTCTGTCCGTTTGTCTGTCTGTCTGTTGAAATCACGATAGAGCCCACATTATTTGACGTAGACCTTTGAAATTTGGCACAAGTGTGTGTATTGTCCCTAGGATGGTTGGTATTGAAAATGAGATATATCGGTCCACGTTCTGGTATAGTCCCCATATAACGGTACCTCCCGATATTCGGTATTTTGATGATTTATGCCACATTTTTTCACGGATTTATCTGAAAATTGGTATTTGTAGGTCATGACGGGTCCCTGAGCGTGTGGCAAAACATTGCATGTATAGGTCCACGTTCTGGTAACGGTACCTCCCGCTATTCGGTATTTTGATGATTTATGCCACATTTTTTCACGGATTTGTCTGAAAATTGGTATTTGTAGGTCACAACGGGTCCCTGAGCGTGTGGCAAAACATTGCATGTATAGGTCCACGTTCTGGTATAGTCCCCATATAACGGTACCTCCCGCTATTCGGTATTTTGATGATTTATGCCACATTTTTTCACTGATTTGTGTAAAAGTTGGTATTTGTGGGTCATAATGGGTCCTAGTTCGTGTGGCGAAACATTGTAATTATAGGTGCACGTGTTGGTGTAGCCCCTATATAACGGTACCTCCCGATATTCGGCATTTTAATGTTTTTTGCCACATTTCTTCTAATGTTCTTTTACCCTAGGGTGGAGGGTATTAAAAGTTTGGCCCGGCCGAACTTAATGTTTTTTTACTTGTTCCTAACTACCTTTGAACGTAAATGTAGTGCTCCAAAGTTCAATGAAATAAAACGCATTTTACTCACCTATTAAAACCTTTTACTACAGTTTAGTGTTCGCAACATTGCACTTGCCTCAAAATTTCTTTACGGAACAATAAATTGTGCCAAATGGAGTTAACCATGAACATGAATATACAATTCAACGATGACATGTGCAAAACAGTATTGCCCTGGAAACGAATGCAAAGAAACCCATCTTCTCGGAAATGTAGAAGACATAATAGGCTTTGCGTGTTTGCAGTGAACTACCGTTGAAAGGAATGCCTCTGGAATTGTAAACAACTACCTAGTAACAGATGTGAAGGAATCAGAAATGCTGTTCTTAGTTTTTTTATTCCACTGAAAATAAGAAAGTAGGGTAGATCGGGAGGAGCATAGAAAGGGATAAGAAATATTTGTTGTGACAATTTAATAGATTTGGTTTGTTTTTATCATTTTCCAAGAATTGAGACAAGCATAAATTATGTTGCATGGCCTGCAGAAAATCAAATAATGACATTATTGCTTCCCCCCTACTCTGTCATCATCTTTTCTCCATTGATTCAAAACCAAACAAGTTAAAAAGCAGTAAGTTCGGCCGGGCCGAACATTGAATACCCTCCACCATTTGGAACGAATTTGGAAATTTTCAAAAAGTGAAATCTTTAAAAAATTCTGTTAAAATTTTAAAACTACCGAATATAGCCGATATATTGGGGTCTATACGACGTGGACCTACATAGGTATTGTTTGCCATTAGCCACTGCCATATTCAAATTCGAAACTTGAAAGAAACGGTGAATAATATAGCTAAAATCATCAAAATATCGTAGGTACCGTTATATTGGAGCTGTGCGAAGACCTGGACCAGCATAGACAATTTTCTGTCGCAGGCTATAGCATATCTCAAACAATTTCGGTGGGTATTGACCCTAAACTCGGCAAAATACCGAATATTCAGAGCAGCAATATGGGGCCTATACGAAGAACTGGGTCTGCATTTTCTGTCATAGACTGTAGTTCCCATTAGGAACTCTAAATACGTAATTTGAAACAATTCCGGTGAATAATGACGCTAAACTCGTCAAAATACCGAATATAGGGAGGTACCGATGTATGGGGCCTATACGAAGACCTGGGTCTGCATTTTCTGTCACAGACTGTAGTATCCATTTCGAACTTCAAATACCAAAGTTGAAACAATTCCGGTGAATAATGTCGCTAAAATCATCAAAATACCGAATATCGGGAGGTACCGTTATATGGGGGCTATATGAAAACGTGAACCTACATGGCCCATTTACGAACTTAACCTGCCTACTGGAAAAATAAACACGTGTGCAAAATTTTAGCCTTCTATCTCAATTCCTTCGAAAGATAGCGTGATTACAACGGACAGACAGACAGACGGTCATGGCTAAATCGACTTAGAATTTTACGCTGATCAAGAATATATATACTTTGTTGGGTCTGACATGAGTATTTCGAGGAGTTACAAACGGAATGACAAAGTTAATATACCGTCTATAGTATGGTGGAGGGTATAAAAAGAACACATTTTGTTTCAAAGACAGAATGAATTCATGGAATCCTAATACAGAAATGTCTTTGAAAATATTGCTATTTATGGATCAGAAAAAAGTAGGAAACTTTACACAGAGTTCAACCAGCCTTAAGGTGCATCTCCCATACGCTACTCTTTACCAAACTACAAACATTGAACTATCTAATAGTAGGTAGTCAGTACTTTTTTCAGAGCAGCGTTCATCGTTGTTACCAGTTTAGGTAGAATCCCTTGTATGTCCCACGTGTAACATGTTGAGGGCATGCTTCAGTCATTCATTTGTATGAATGCGATTTTTCCTGAGATATGAGTCAATGGAATGGATGATTAAAACTCTGCAAACAAAAACTGGCACAAATGATGATTAATAGATGCAAACATCAAGTTCAATTGTTTCCTAGGATTTTCTGGTAGATGGTCGATAGTGTCATGGAATGTGAAGTAGGTGACGTCAATGGAAATCTCTTACAGAGTTTCAACGTAGTAAAGGGTAAATGATGTGTGCATAAAAGTGCTTATTTGATGGAAATATGCTATGCGAAGTAATTCTCTTTCCATCTCAAAAATTCTGGGTATTGCAATTTAGGTTAGGTTGAGAAGAGGGGCGAATCAATCGCCACATGTGCTGAGCCCTCTTGACTAAGAAACTATTGAAAGAAGACAAGCAGTTAATAGTCTATTATATTAGAAATTAAGTTACCTTATCAAAATCCCTTAACTATTTTATTCTATTTACCATGATGTAATTAAGGTCTGGTATGGAGTCGGAGGATGGAGGATCAGATATTTGCAAACGTTGGGCAATAACACAAAAAATGCTCCAACGTTTCAACATCACTTCCCCACATACCCTTCATATGCCGTTATCTATACATCCTACCCTGTAAATCATATCTTCTACATCCTATCTTGTACATCTAACCCCATAAGGTTGCTTGGAACCCCACTAATCTCTTCTTATCTAGTAATAAAAGGTTCTTCGTTTTTACCTCATTGGGGTCTACTCATATGATATTTGTGTACTGAGCCGTGTTGAGAATAGCTGTTGATTGAATTCGAATTTAGTGTTTTGGATGACGTTTACGGTAGCCGGCCTCGCGTTGACATTATGCCAGTTCAGACACTATGCAATCGCCCGGACCTCCGCTTGAATGATCGTATTATGACTGGGAAAGCGTAAAGAGATTACGGTATATGGTTCTTTAATATAAAGTCCCAGTTACCTCTCCCTCTAATCCTGAGCCGTCTGCATAAAACACGTTTCCAGTCGGCATTTTGATAGGAATCCGTCGATCAACGAGTCTCTGGTAGAAATTAATTTTTCACACGAGGCACCTACAATTATTTCAGGTTTCCGGTTGTTACCCGGCAAAAATTTTATGGTATGTCACGACTCGTCTGTCGCCTTGAGCTTTATTGCGTTGACTGTAGCTTTGTACCGTATCTTAATATCTATAGAGTGTACATATAAAATTGTCTCTAAAGCTCTAGTTGGCGTTGTGTTCATTGCACCGAAAATGCTTAAGCAACACATTCGTTCGACTTTCTGCAATATTTGAGTATTATATTTTTCATCCATAGCCGTCCATCAGACTACTGATGCGTATCTTAGAACATATTAAATTACGCTTTTAAATAGCCAGTGTGCATTGAAACCCATTTTGGGCCTATCAACCTTTTACACGTTGCCCAGCATCTATGAGCTTTATTTGCTCTTTCTTGAATGTGGTATCTCCAATTAGGTCTCCTATCTATGGTCACACCCAGATATTTAACATTATTGGAATTCTTGCATGTCTTGTTCAGGAAAATCGATTCATCGAAGTGCCCCAATTTTATTTTCCAACAGCAACAAGTTAGGTTTCTTTCCCTTCAGAAGTATAATAACGTCGTATGCATAGCAGACTGGTTCAAGTCATTCGCTGGTTAAAGTTCTTAAAAGACTTTTTATGATAGTAACCCACAGGAGAGGTTATCTCATGTTAACGTCATATAGCCAACAACTTATCCATCGATTCCTTAGCATATGGTTTATCCAATGCCTAAGTCCCCAGTCAACCTGAAAATTATCTAAGCACAATTCAATTCACACTGCCAGTGTGTTTATCGAAAGTACTGTCGATGTGGTGTACAAACTCATGCAATGCGGTTTCCTCGTAACGTTGCTAAGCTTACTCTTAATCATGATAGCGATTGTGCGTTCCATGGTTTTGAGTAAGAACGTTGTTAGAATTATCTGTCGCTAAGACTTATGTATTAAAAAACTTGTTTTCCAGGATTAAATACAAAAACTCGCCTCCTGTCATGTTTTTGGGGTATACGCAAGTTTTAGCCACTCGTTATTACAATTTAAATTTTCCAACATTTTCTAGCCTTTTGTGTTTGTTTTACCCCTTGCACTTACATTCAAATTATATATGTCAAACAAATAAAAGAAAATTGTCAACTATTTAAAATATAATAGCTCTTATATCAAAAGCCAATTACACATTCCCATTCAATTTCACGTTTCCGTGGGAGCACGAAATCAATTGACTTATTATCCCGACTGTGTAGGTACTTGATAATGTGACATTTCCACATCGTCAAAATGAGAATGTCATATTTGACAAAGGACAAACTCCCACAACCATTGTTTTATTGTCGAGCAAAAAAGTTGACGTTTCAATGTGTGTGAGCCTTTTAAATGATGAGGAGATAGAAGGGTTTAAGTTTGTATGATTCCGCCAAGATTTAATCTTTATGTCGTATAAAACAATGTCAATTACAGCACAGATATACCACAACCATTCAATTAGCAATTTACAATGTACCCCTTTTCTGTCATACCTACACAGGGTGAGACGAAAAAACTGCAACAAAGTCAAACGGCATAAGTTTTACCTTTTTTTTTTAATTTTATTGAATGAAAGCAAAAAATGTGGGAAATAGCATCAAGTGTTAGAATAAGTTTAGATTTGTTCGAATTGGTCACCTTTGGTACGAATTATGACCTTCAAACGGCCAATGAAACTGTCACACGCTGCCCGAATGTTGCTCTGCAGTATTTTGGCCCATTTCCGGCGAAGCGCTTGCTTGAGGTGATCGACACTTTGGTAATTTTTAGTGCCAACCTTACTTTCCAAAATACTCATATTGTAATCATTCTTGGGTGGCGCTTGCTGAGTGCGAAGGTGCTGAATCCTGTTGGTATGTCCAATGTCTGCGGCCAAAATGTTTGCCTACCCAAGGCTTTAATACACCCTCCAGAATATTTTCGCGATAATATTCTGCATTTATTCCGATGCCACGGTCGATTAATACAAGCGGAGAGCGACCATCGGCTGTTATGGTGGCCGACATCATCACCATGGCCGGCGCCGGCGCTTGAGTTCTGGTGGCCAACCGAAGGTGCACATTTTCAGCGGACCTCTTTGGCAAGTAAACACGATAATTTTGTTTGTTTACCAACTGCTGGACTGCGAATGTTCTCTCATCGGAGAAAACCAAATTCGGCAGTTCATAACTTTCGGCCAAGCGAAGAAACTCTTTAGCTTATTTGAGTCTATTTTCTTTCTGTTGCGGTGTAAGTTCTTGCACTTTTTGGAATTTCAGTGGCTTCACCCCGAGCTCATTTTTCAATATTTACCGAATGGAATATTGCGGTATGTTCAGCTCACGAGCCATTTTTCGGCCACTGCGACGCGGGTTTCGATCAAGTCGCTTTTTTACTTTTCGAACCATTTCTGCTGATGTTGTTGATTTCTTCCGTCCACTTCCTTGACGTCGGGCTACGCTACCAGTATCACGGTAACGAACGATGGAACGAGACACAAATGATTTATTCACATTTAAATGCTGGAGTGCTCTTACGATAGCCACTTGTGGTTTTCCAGCCAAATATCAAGAAATTCCATCACGAATAACTTTTTTTTTTTTTGGAAAGTTCTCACCAAAATGTTTTTTTTTTTTTCGCTAGTAAACAATATAATGAGCTGTCACTGGAATAATTTTAACTGCTGTCGGACGAGTGGCTTAGAAATGAAAGCAGTTTGAAGTTGGTAGTAGCTTTTTTATCTCCCCCTGTATGTCGCATAAATCGAATTTGTTGTAAATGGGGAATCAATTCTAGAGTAAATTGTGTATATTGGTGTGTGAGTGCGTGGTATGTGCCTGAGTTATAGTGCTTCTGAGGTTCCCTGTACGAGGCCAATAAATTTATTCAAGAGACTAGAAGGAAGGGAGGACGGAAGGCCCATCTCCTTATAATTTCAGCTTTCTCGGGTAATAAAAAGAAAAGTTCGGATATTTTCCTTAAGATAGCGGATACACAAATCATTTATTTTCAATTTTTTTAATTCAAGTTAGAAGAAACGCCCGTAAACAACTAATCTTCTTCAAAGGTCATTGTAATATGTGGCAACAATTCTTCTCCAAATGCTGAAAATGAAAAGCAAATCTAATAAAACGTGAAAGACGAAAACTTAATAAGGAAATCACAATGGAAACTAGTAACGATTATACCTTCAAATACATAATTTAAAACAAGTAAGCAAAGGCCATAGTCGTGCGGGGCCGATCATGTGATACCCTACAACACTACAATATGTTCGAAACCCCCTTATATCCACGTCCACTTTGGAAGATTTCGTTTTTGAAATATTGTCAAAAAGCCCCGCCCAGAGGTTACCCATAGTTTTTTGACCCAATATTTACGCACTCCGTAGTGTTGTTGAGTAATCAAAACAATTTCACACGAAAGTTATGGTACATTTTACAGTCATCCAAAATACTAGACTTTAACTCTCTTCTGATGCGAAATTCCGTGTCGATGGCCCCAAATGAAAGCCTATAGTCCATTTGCAATAGGTTTTAATTCTGATCCTAACCCTACCCCTATGCAAAATTTCGTGAGGATCGGACGATAATTGCGATATGCATATAATACCCTCAAAACGTAGTGTTGGGGGGTGTACAAATTTAGAAAATTTGCAATTCAAAATTGTAAGTCAAATTGAAAAAATCGCATGCGATAAAAAATATGACAAAAATTGAAAAAAATTGACAAGAGATATTCACTTTTTTGGTATATTTTCCAGTGATTTTCTTAGATATTATCGTTTTCTGGCAAGAGACCATTCCGAATTGATGGGAATTGTGAAAATCGGCCCAGCGGTTCTTCATTTATAAGCAGAATAAATAAGATCAATTCTTTTACATATATATTGTATCTATTTTGCTATACATTCGATTTCTTGGCTATAAGCATCACTGTAATGGTCAGAAGTGATCTTTTAATATATTTGTGATTTGGCTATTTTCAATTCGCGGTTTAGTGGAAATTTTTCTTATTTTCTTATATAAAAGTTAGGGTCTATTTTACCCGCTAATTATTGTCCGATGGCCAAATTGGCAGGTTTCTGCCCACTCCTAAACTCTAACTCCATGTAAATTTTCGCGTCGATTGGATCATAGTTGTGGCCTATAGAGCAACTGGAAAATCAGGGTTTTTTTCTGTTTTTGGTCAATTTCAACCCCTAAATATCGTGCGATCATCTCCAAAAACAATAGGGTTCTATTCTGACCACCATTTTCAATTTCTCAATTCGTTCGAAAGATAGTGTGATTACAACAGACATAGTAGTATCCTATGATTGAGGGCATAAAAATATATATCGGAGATATATGGGAACCGAGTTTTCCAGGTTAAATTCAGTTGAATGTACAAAGTTCTATCCGCTGTGATCTGATATTACATATTAAATCAAAAAGAACTTTAAATCGGATGAAGATATATATGGAAACTATATCCAAATCTGAACCGATTTGGCAGAGGTATTCCCGAGCTGCATATAATATCTTGTTTCAAATATCATTGTTGTGGAGTGAATATTAGGAATGTGTGGGATTATGGAAGCTATAGCTATAACTGAATCGATTTTCAGCCATTTTGAACTGTGTGCTAAAATTGGTGCATAATATTAATGAAATCGGACGTTTTATGAAATCAGATTACAACTTCGTTGTGAGTTAACGTGGTCCCTGTGCAGTATTTTAGACAATTCTATGGAAAATGTGGCTAAAATCATCAAAATACCGAATATCGGGGGCTACCGTTATATGGGGGCTATACGATATCGTGGACCTATATAGATAATTCTCTTCCAGGGGATAAAATACTAACAAGGAACTACTTCTGTGGATTTTTAGATAATTCCATTGGAAAATTTTTGTAAAATCATCAAAATACCGAATAGCGGAAGGTGCCGTTATATATGGATCTGTGTAGACAATTTTCTTTCAGAGGGTATGGTATTCACAAGGAACTCCTTATGTGGAATTTCAGACAATTTCATTGCAAAATGTGGCTAAAGTCGTCAAAATACAGAATATTGGGGGGTACCGTTGTATGGAGGCTATACGATATGGTGGACCGATATAGCCCTTTTATATGCCATGACCAATCATTTTTACAATTTCTAAAGAAACCAGAAGAGAAGCTTTGGTATTTTCTTCACTTTTTGTGTTTTCAAATAATTCACTTGTTGTTAAAAGGTAGAAATAACAACTGCAAAAAACTAATTAGCCTCCAAAGGCCGTAAAATTTAGCAACATATTCCTCTCCAATCGTTGTAAATGAAAAACAAACGAAAGAAACCCTCAAACAAAAACTCAATAGGAAAATCACAATAGAAAGGTTCTTTGTAATGTGATTCAGATGTATTTATATATTCACATAATCGTAATCTCCATTGTTGTCTAGTTCTAAAAATAAATCGTAAGTTTTTACCACATTATTCTTCATTATTACCATAATATTCTTTTGTGGTCAATGCTCTGTCTTATTTCTATATTAGTTTCGTTCATTAAAGACGCACTAAAAAGCATAATGAAAAAATCTCAATAGATTTTTACTTGGAAAAGTAATGTATTGTTGAACGCTGTGATTCTTGAGTAAACTATAAGCGAATAATAAGATATCAAACAAATGTGCAAATAGGATTCTCAAAACACACAGTTATTGTATCGCAAGGCAACTTTGCTTTTTGTGGTTTTATTCGTCAAACTTAGGTTGTCATTGTAAATTTTTTTGTAACATACAGGGTGAGCTAGAACTAGTAAAAAAGCAGCTAAATTCGGCCGGGCCGAACTTTTAATTTAATAGAATTTTACGCTCATCCAGAATATATATACTTTGAAGGGTCAATTATAAATATTTCGAGGAGTTACAAACGGAATGACAATGTTAATATACCTCCATAGAATGGTGGAGGGTATATTAACTACCAAAAAACGTCGTCAAACGTCACAATTTTTGCAGTTTTACAACACTATGTGTTGGGGGTATTATAAGTTTGATTGAGCCAAAAATTATGTAACACCTCGAAATATTGGTTTTCCACATAGGAAAGTATATATGGATCTTCCTATCTCGACGGGATGAGTCGATCTAGCTATGTATGTCCGTCCGTCCGTCTGTCCATGTTGATTTGTAATCAAGCTACAGGTCGCAATTATTAACCGATCCTCACGAAATAGAAAATGGAGATGGGGTTATGGTCAGAATAGAACCCTATTGTTTTTGGAGATGATCGCACGATATTTAGGGGTTGAAATTGACCAAAAACAGAAAAATTTCCTGATTTTTCAGTTGCTCTATAGGCTACAATTATGAACTAATCGACGCGAAAATTTACATGGAGTTAGTGTTTAGGAGTGGGCAGAAACCTACCAATTTGGGCGGCTATCCGTCAATAATTAACTTTTATATAAGAAAATAGGAAAATTTCTGCTAAACCGCGAATATTTTCAATTCCAGCCAAGTCACAAATACATTAAAAGAATACCTCTGACCATTACAATAAATCAAGAACCGCTGGGCCGATTTTCACAAATCTCATCAATTCGGAATGGTCTCTTGCCAGTACAATATAATATCTAAGAAAAATCGCGGGAAAATATACCAATAAAAAAGTAAATATCTTTTGTCGATTTATTTCAATTTTGGTCATTTTTTTATCGCATGCGATTTTTTCAATTTGACATACAGTTTTGAATTGGAATTTTTTTAATTTTTTACACCCCCCAACACTACGTTTTGAGGGTATTATATGCAAATCGCAATTATCGTCCGATCCTCACGAAATTTTGCATTGGGGTGGGTTAGGGTCAGAATTAAAGCCTAATGTTCTTAAGATATGCATTTTGAGTTGAAAATGGACTAAAAAAAATTAATTTTTTCTAATTTTGTAGTCGCTCTATAGGCCACAATTGAAAACTAATCGGCACGAAAATTTCGCATCTGAAGAGAGTTAAAGACAGGGAAGAAGTCTAGCAGTTTGGATGACTATAAAATATACCACAACTTTCGTATAAAATTGTTTTGATTACTTAACAACACTACGGAGTGCGTAAATATTGGCCAAATTCTACGGGTCAAAAAACTAAAGGTAACCTCAGGGCGGGGCTCTTTTATATTATTTCAAAAACAAAATCTTCCAATATGGATGTGCATATAAGGGAGCTTCGAACATATTGTAGTGTTGTAGGGTATCACATGGTCGGCTCCGCATGACTATAGCCTTTGCTTACTTGTTTTTTTTTTAATTTTATTGAATGAATCCCAAAAAAATTTCGGAAATAGCAAATTTTAGATTATGTTTATAAAGTTTAAATAAGTTTAAAAGTGTCGATCACCTTAATCAAGCGCTTCGCCGTGAATGGGCCAAAACACCGCAGAGCAACATTCGAGCAGCATGTGACGGTTTCTTTGTCCGTTCGAAGGCCATAATTCGTGCCAAAAGTAACCAATTCGAACAAATTTTAACTTATTCTAAAATTTGATGCTATTTCCGACATATGTGAAAATGATGGCGTTTGACTTTGTTGCAGTGTTTTTATCTCAGCCTGTACATCATAAAGTCGGCCCGCACGACTTTAAGCCTTTATTTACTGGTTACTGATGTGTTCTCGTAAATTTTCAATGGTAACGGGTGAAAAATTAAATTAGTTTTGAAGAATTGTATTGCCCAGAATTTAAGATACATTAAAATTTTTGTCAGTGCTAAGTCAACCGCATTAAGTACTTCCCCCTCAAAGGGTCAAAATTTTGAATAGTTATAACTCTTATAAAATGTGATGTAAGAATCCGAATCAGCTGGTGTAAAGGTGGAATATATCATTCTACTCCTCCCCCACTAAGGGTTAAAGTTTTAATAATATCCATGAAGCTCACAAAACGAGAAATTGATATCCGCTTCCATTGCTAGTTGGCACATCTCAATGTTTTTATCAACACAAAATATGTCGACATACATACATTACATTCCTTCTGGTACCTCCCCCACAAAAGGTCAAAATTTGGAATAATTATAATCCATACAAAATGTGAAATAATAGCCTGATTGCTTTCAAATTTTACCATCCCACTATTTTTATTGACATAAGATCTGATGTGAAGATGAAGTGTATCGGTTCACTCCTTCTGGTAACTCCCCACAACGGGTCATAATTTGAAATATCTATGAGCTCGTAAAACCGTTTCAAACTCGGCACATCTCAATATTTCTACCAACACAAAATCGGTTGTGAAGATGGTATACCTCGGCCTACTCCTTTTGGTACCTCTTCCACAAAGGTCAAAAAATTGAATAACTAAAGAGATCATATAGTGCGATTTGAGCATACAATTATCTTCAAATTTCCCAACAAACTGTATAATTATATCTGTCTTAAAATTGAAGACATGTCAGGGATCCTCTTCAAATTTAGTTTATCTCAAGAGATCAAGTGTGAATATGTAATTGATCAGCCCACTACCTTCCCCAAAAGGGGTAACAGTTTAGAAATATTGAGTTACACGAAGTTTAATGAAAATCGCTGACTAGTTTCTCATATTAAGACAGATAACATGGGTAACAAGTCAGCGATTTTCATCAAACTTCGTGCAACTCAATATTTGTATTAACCATAGATATCTAATGTATATTTCTATAGACCCTTCTGGTTAAACTTTTGACTAACAATTATTCCTTTATAATTGTAAATAAGTGTTCATTTTTTTTTAATATTGCACATTTGAACTATTTTTTTGTCAGTATTAGATGAATTGGAATGCTTCGGTCTATTATATCAGTAACATTGCGCACATTTTAATATTTTCCAAAAATTATCACATATCTCATATGAAGTTGAAGTTGAAAAATTTAATGCCATTACAATTATTTCTAATATTCCAAATCATTCAAACGTAAATTTCAGTTTGCATCATGTCTGATTCCTGTTACACACTTTCTACAAAATCTAAAATTTTCTTCGAGTATTGTGGTACAACATTTTGAAACAGAATTACATTTTACACAATCGCATTGAAGGGTGTTTGTAATCGCAATTACTATACAACTTATTGAGTGACATTCATGTCACGAAGTCGTTTGCTGCGTTGACAAATCAATGTAATAGCATTTTTTGATAGATTTCGAAATTACAATTCATTTTTTAATTCATGACTTTTTTCATCATAGACAAATACAATTTGCATTAAATTTTCAGTTAGAATTCTCTGTAATTTATTATTTGAAACGCGTTATTTGTACATGTCTGGGAAATAGAAATAATTTTGATATTGTATTTGAAATTAACCTGATTAGAGAAATTAGAACTAGAAATGCAACAAATGAAACGGAAGGAGGTATGCACAAATTTAAATCGTGATCCAATCACCGAAATGATGCTTGTTGGAATATGTGGCCTTAAATATCCGAAGGTACCATTAGGTGTGTCTGGTTACTTTTCATGCAGGAATTGTCCAGTAAATTATTTCTAAGAGAGTAAGGTAGTTTTATTCTCTTTTGCAGAAAAATGCGAAAAGTAAACAGACGACATCCCTGCAGAAGCTTGCAACTAATCAGCTGATTTGTCAAAACAAACCAATTTGTCCGCCATTATAAAGAATTAAAAGAAAGAAAACACAACCAGTTTAACAAGTTTTTGAAATAAAAAGGAAATAAAATAAAAAAACGAGCAATAAAAGAAAGATAGATTTGATGTGTTCCCCGGAAACCTTTAAACGTGTTAGTAATGATAAGTTTTTTTTTTTTTTTGCGTAGGATAAAAATACTTTTGTATAATGACATTTGCATTTCTTTTAGATAAAGAGTTTAGGAACGCTTTAGCAAGTGGTATGAGGGGATTGAGGAATGTGACGAGTTAATTTTTTCGCCGAATGTTGTTTCCGACGAAAGCATGAAGGAGCCACTTGTGTTTAACCCGATCTTTGAGCCTCAATGCCAACTCGAAGAAGGCTGTGAACCACAAAGCCCAGAGCCCGACGGCAAAAAGTCCATTTGGTTGGATTCCTCAACAAAACTTTTAATTAACTAATATAAGGATTTGCGGCCTTTAGTCGGAAAAGTGGCTTCCCTAAAAAACAAAAACCAGATGTGGACAAAGATTTCTGAGGAGCTTAAGGCGAATGGACATGATTTTACCATAGCGCAAGTGGAAAATAAGTATTATTGTTTGGAGCGGCATTATAAGAACATGCAGCTTCATAATTCAAAAACTGGTCGTGATCGACAGACATGTCCCTATAAAAAGTAATCAAATTGTAATTAAAAAGTTAAAAAGTATCAGTCATTTTGCGGACAAATGTATACCCACAGCCAATGTTTGATTATTTAAATGAATTTGTATTTGTTTAATGACTGCATAAAAAGTTGATTTTGATCACTCCCATGGTGATTCCGAAGAAGTTGGCCAATATTGTCCATTAATATCATAAGCCTGATATATAAGCATAATAAGGTATCAGGTATATCGACAACTTCCTTCATTTTATATGAGACATGTCATATTTTTTGGATGATTGCTGATATAGTGGACCGAAATATTCCACTTCATCTAATACTAATAAATTTATTGTGATGTGAAAATTTAAAGAACATGGAAAATGATGACCGACATTGACCAGCCAGACAGACATTTTTATACCCTCCACCAAAAAAAGTATGGAGGGTATATTAAATTCGCCATTCCGTTTGTAACTCATTGAAGTAATAATTTTAGACCCAACAAAGTATAAATATTCTTCATCAGCGTAAAATTCTAAGACGATTTAGCCCTGTCCGTCCGCCTATTGTAATCACGCTACAGTCTAAACGAATTAAGATAGCTATAGCTAAAATTTTGCACAAATCTCTCTTTTGTCTGCAGGCAAGTCAAGTTCGAAGATGGGCTACGATATCGTACCACGATATCGTATAACCCCCATATATCGGTACCCCCGATATTCGGTATTTTGATGTTTTTAGCCACATTTTTCAATGGAATTGTCTGAAATTCCACAAAAGGAGTTCCTTGTGAGTACTTTACACGTAGACACAGATTTGTCTTTATGGGTCCACAATATCGTATATCCCCCCCATATATCGGCACCTTCCTATATTAGATATTTTAAAGATTTTAAAAGAATTTTAATGGATTTTATTTATTTGAAAATTTTCTAATTCGTGCCAAAATAATAATTTTATTATTTTATATTACAGTGAACTTGACGAAATATTTCTGGAGAAAAAGTCAATAAATCCCGTCGTAACCTCAGCTTCGTTGTCCAACACGACAACGAAGCTGAGGTTACGACGGAAAAACTTTTAACTGTTGATTCATTAAATATTTCTGAAACAGGTATTAGAGCCATACTACAATATATCCTTTTTTGTGCTGTTATACAGAGTGCTATGTTTTAATTTTCAGAAAATCTGGACCCGCTTCCATCAACCTCGAAAAAAAGGAAGACTAATGGCCAAGATTATTTAATGGAGTATGCTAAGTAAAGGAAGGAAAGTGAAAAGCAGTTAAGAGAACTAATAGAAAGAATGATGAAAAAACGCGAAGAAAGGGCCTTGAGAAAAGAGGAATTGAACTTCTGCAATATCTAATAAATTCCTTAAAGAAATAAATTTTAATGATCATGTTTTTACAATATTTAATGAATTTTATTATTAAAATGATTCGTTACAGAATCAAACGAATTCTTCAATAATAAATACATCTTAATTAATATGAAATTTAAAAAAAATATATGGTCAATTACTTTTATTTTATATATACTGACAAATGGGGTCTCTCACAATATTACCCTGAGACACATTTGTCAATTCATTGGTTTCTTGCATTTGATTTGTAATGATTTCAGACGTGAAATCGATATCATCTTCGTTTGCTAAATTATGCAATACACAGCAGGCTCTAATAAAGTGACAAATCTTTTTGATCCCTCTAAGTTTGCAGTAGTATAGCTGCCTGAATCTTTGCTTTAATATTCCAAGCGTATGCTCAATGCATACCCGACCTGAACTCAATTTAATGTTGAACTGCTTTTGAGCTCTGGTCAAATGGCCATTATCTTTGTATGGGGTAATTAAGAATTGGTTACAGGGATATGCCGAATCACCGAGCAGATATTAATCTAAAATAAAATATTTATTTTTGTGTACATTAATGTGCATAAGGATATAACCTTCACAGTACGTAGACAACTTTCCCCCAATCGGCGAATTTCTGAAAACCCAGCTGTCGTGGCATGAGCCAGGATACCCATCAAATATGTTATTAAATTTCTTTTCTCGGTTAAGCATAAAGTTACATCGCCTTTGCTATCGACATAATCATCCTTTCCAGAGCTGGGAGGGTCAATAACTATATGTTTGCCGTCAATACAACCTGCGAAAATAAACATATATTTATTTTTTCTAAACAATCGAAAATGTGGTACTACATATTGCCTTTTTAAAAAAACATTTGTTGTCAAAAAATAGTGCGGACCTTATTTTTTCCTCCTTCGTAGGCCATTTTATGACTTCCGGGCTCATCGAACTCAAAAAGAGATATCCTTGATATAATTGCACCTACCGTAAGCAGAGATAGATCGAATCGGTCTGCAATGTCTCTATAACTGCACGCCTCGTGGCCGGCAAACCACAAAAATACCAGGATATTCGTCTCTTCTGAGAATTTCTTGTCTGGACGCATTTTTTTATACATGTCCCAGTTGGATAACCTTTGACATAGGCTTTTAAATAGGATTTTTGATACACGGAAATGTCTTCTAAACTCTTCCTCCGTGTATGTAGGCACAATACATTCAATGTATTTTTTGACCGCATTTCTTTTGTTTTTCTTCGTAATAGCAAAACATCATGGAAAAGTTTGTCCTCTCTTATCAATATTTCGTGAAAAAATACCTCATCATCATCATCACTTTCAGGTGAGGATGATTCCATCAACAATGTAGTAACCACCTTAACAATTGTTCCTTAATAAGAAGAAAGTCAGAGCTATATTTTGTACAATTCCTACTTTTCACACTGAAAAAAAAACTTAATTTGGAAACCATCTTAACTACCTTTCTGCATATCCAAATCCATATTTGGGCTTAATAATTTACAGCCACTGGCTGCAAAGACACACTGGTTTTCTTCCGTCATTTGTCTAAAAATGTTGGAAATAGTCTTTTATTTTCCTATTACATATTAATACTTACCTTTATCTCGTTTTGTAAAGTTTTTCTCCAAAAACAATTAGTCTTGCTAATTCCAAAAATAATATTTTCAAATTGAAAGCACAAAAATAAATAAACAAACAATAGAAAACATCTGATTAAATGTCGATGAATGAGAAGAAGAAGAGTTGCAAGTGATTGCAAGAAGAAAATTTTCCAGCAAGAATTTGCAAACTTTCACTTAAAGAACTGTCAAAATTTCTCTCTCTAACCGCTCTCTTTTGCAGAACTTTCGAGTTAACTGGCGACAGTAACAATTTGTAACAATTGTTACAAATTTTAGGTTAACCAGTCACACCTTTTATATGGGGGTTATATTAAAAATGAACCTATATTAACAATGTTCTGGCACCGGACCGAGATAACTCATTTTCAATACCAGTCATCCTACATAAAAGGCAAACTATTATGCTAAAAGTTCTAGCTCTACGTCGAGAAATATGAACTGTATCTTCATTGCAAAATACGGACAGATAGTCGGATATTGTTAAATCGAATTAGAATTTTATGATGATCACATAAAGTATCTTTATGGGGTTTCCGACGATGATTATTATTTAAATGTTAACGCCGAATGGTACCGAAGGAATAGGCCAATATTTTCCATTTAATATCCGATAAATAAATATTACAACGTGCCAGGCTTTGCCTATATCGACTACTTACTTCACTCTATAGGAGATATATGATAATTTTTTGTAAATGTTGAAATGTACAGTAAGTTCCACATATAATGGACCGATGTATTCCACTTCGTCTAATAATAATAAAATTATTGGGTGCAAAGTTTAATGAAAATCGAAAATTTATTTCCAATTTTATGCTAATAGTTGTTAAACACAATTTTAGCCCTTTGTGAATAAGGAACCAGAAGGAGTTCCCGTCAAATAAGAATTTAGATACTTCAAGAACCTCTGACTTGTTTCAAAAGTTATGACAAATGGAGTAGTTATTGAAATTGTGACCATTTTGTGGGGTAGGTACCAGAAGGAGAGGACCGATCTTTACACCAGATCTTGTGTTGATAGAAATTTTGTGCCGAGTTTGAAAGGAACCGGATGGTCACTTCCAGTTTTATGTGTTTCTTGGTTTTTTCAAAATTTAGACCCGTTATGGAGAAGGTACCAGAATTTTTGCTCCGTTCTAGCCATTCTTCATACAAGATATTGAGATGTACGATATTCGAACACATTCTAACACTTATTTCACATTTTATAATAGTTATAATTAATCAATATTTTGATCTTTTGTGTGAGAGGTACCAGAAGGAGTGATCCGACACATTCCGTCTTACCACCTGGTCTTGTGTTCATAGAAATATTGGGATGTGCCAAGTTTGAAAATATTTGAACGCTCATTTCTCCTTTTATTATTCTAAGTGCTGACCCCTTTGTGGAAGAGGTACCAGAAAAAGTCAATCAATATCTACCATCTTCACCCCAACTCTTGAGCTAATAAAAATATTCGGATGTGTGAAATTTGAAAAGAATCGGGTGCTTATTTCGCATTTTATAATCATTCAAAATTTTGACCCTTTGTGGGAGAGGTACATGATGGGGTGGGCCGATATTATCCTTTTTCACACTTGATCTAGCTCTGATAAAAATATTGAGACTTGTAAAGTTTGCACGAAGTTGGTTTATATTTTCTTGTTTTATACGGTAAGTTAATTGCTGTGATTTGATTACCTTCTGAGGGGGAGGTACCAGAAGGAGTAG
This sequence comes from Musca domestica, assembly GCF_030504385.1. Lineage (NCBI taxonomy): Eukaryota > Metazoa > Arthropoda > Insecta > Diptera > Muscidae > Musca > Musca domestica. The sequence continues at coordinate 5,024,628 of NW_026712326.1, forward strand.
TCCTATTTCGCCCATCTCCGAATTTGATCTTAGTTTGACAAAAATATTACGATGTATCAAGTTTGCATCAAATTGGATACTTCGACAGATTTATCGTGCTTACCAGCCAGACAGACGACGAACACCTCTACATAGACTCCAAATGCCACGAAATGGATTTGGTAAAAAGAGACCCAGGGTCCCAAAACCGTTATTTTGATGAGACACATTTTGGCCATATAAAATGATATATATTCTCTATATGCATATGACTGAGGGTATAATGAAGAGTGGCAAAATGTATTGGTGTGTTTTAGTAAATGCTTACATCCCATGACATTCTCATGTTAAACTGTTGCCAAAGTGTACTTAATGAGCCCATTTTTTGGCAATGAGTTTTTTGCAGGCACCACTTTACTGTTGATTTTCAAAGAAAAATTTAAAGCCATTTTCAGAAGCGCAACCATCAACAGTTGTTTTCAGTATTACAATTTAATACTTGCCACATTTATTGCTTAAAATGAAGCAATAAGTATATTTAAGCGAAAGATTTTTTTAATTTTTATTCACGCTTCAGGCTGCTATTATTGCCCGATTCTCAGGAATTGTTCGGCTAAGATAGGGCTACAGTCTGAATTGAAGCCTATTGTTTTTGGAGATGATCACAAATCGTTTTACAGGTCACTCTTATAAACCAGTCAATTTGTAACTTTTTTTTATCGGGGTAGAGTCTTGGACAGGGCAAAAACCTATAATTTTGGATGGAATTGGACAATGTTTAGCGGATAATGTTTACTGAAAAAAAAAAAACAAACAGTTTCTTTCAAAAGCGAATATTTTTGATGCTGAAAAATAGTTTGAAATTTGACATATATATGAAATAGGCACTTCTGACCTTTACACAGGTGCAGATATCGTAGACGTATATATTTAGAAAACCTAGATATAGCAAAATATACCCATACATTTCAATATTTGAATTCTGAACCATACATGAAGTAATGTTCGTATTTTTCTGGAAAATATTGATTTCATAAAAAAATAAGAATATGAGAAAACGAATCTTTATACTTGGACAAATTTTTGTAATTAGTAGATATGTCTTCCTATTCATTCTTGACAAAAGGGTTTCAATTTTACGGCAACTTTACTGCGTATTACGATTATAGACTTTGCTTACTTGATTTTTTTTCGGACATTAATACACACTTTACTTGCAACTACAACGAAAATTACATCTTGAAATATATAAAAAATTTTGAATAACATGTCGGAGGCAAACAAATATTTTAGCAACTGCAAAATACGATTCCATGAGGACATGATGCCATTTAGAGTCATTGCAAACAGAAGAATGAACATTTTGAAAATTTTATGTTTGGGTTGCTACTTTATGGTCATTAAAGAAGGTTGACAAAGAAAGATTTACATTATCTTACATTATTATGTAGAAATTTTTTTGATTTCTTTAAAGAAATTACTGGACACAAGAAGTCAATAATACCATATTAAATATTAACTAATTTTCAGAAATTGCTACGTGCCCTTTATCGCCTCAAACCCCACAGAATACCTGTCTATTAATCCCAATAAACAAAAATTAGCAAATCCAAAATTTCCATAAAATTGTTTTGTAGACATATTTGGTGTTGTATTAATTATTTACCCACAACCATTCTGGTTAGTAAATTTATGCACATAACAAGTCCTCCGTTCGTATATCTTAATATGCTGCTAGTCATATTAATAACTTATTTTGTTGCCAAGAAAATATGTAAACAAATTGCTTAAAAATATTCTAACATTTTGCGTAACACATAATATGTTGGAAAATTCCCAAAATGTTTTTATGTCTTCAATTTTATGAAATTTCCGTATAATTATCAATTATTTGTTTTATAGTTGAATAAAACAAGTTCATTCACAATTTCTTTTACGAACCCAATGACGAATCCCATTTTGTCCAACCCTCCGAATGAGGGACATCTTTGAGTCAACTTAGAATTTTATGGTGATCATGAATACATATGCCTTGTGGGGTCTACGCGCGATTGCTCGGATTGGCCACCTTTGGTACGAATTTTGGTCTTCGGACAATGAAGCCGTCACATGCTGCCCGAGTGTTGCTCTGCGGTATTTTGGCCCATTTTCGGCGAAGCTCTTGCTTGAGGTGATCGACACTTTGGTATTCTTTAGCGCCAACCTTGCTTTCCAAAGTGCTCCAGACACAATAGTCCAACGGATTGGTGTCCGGAGATTTTGGTGGTCATTGTGCGCTGCTACCATTCTTGGGTGGCGCGTACTGAGTGCGTTGGTGCTGATTCCTGTTGAAATGTCGAATATTTTCTCATTGAAGATAACCAAATTCGGCAATTCACCACCTTCGGCCACGCGAAGCAACTGTTTAGCTCTTTTGAGTCTATTTTTTTCTGTTGCGGTGTAAGTTCTTGCACTTTTTGCAATTTCAGTATCTTTACACCGAGCTCATTTTTCAATATTTGCCGAATAGAATATTGCCATATGTTCCGCTCACGAGCCAATTTTCGGCCACTGCGACGCGGTGTTCAATCAAGTCGCTTCTTTACTTTTCGAACCATTTCTGCTGATGTTACTGTTTTCGTCCGTCCACTTCCTTGACGTCGGGCTACACAGCCAGTGTTACGGTAATGAGCGATGGTACGAGACACAAAAGATTTATTCATATTTAAATGTTGGAGTGCTATAGCCACTTGTGGTTTAAATTCTATCAAGAATAACTATTTCTGAAAAATTCTCACCAAAATGCTTCTGTGCCATTGTCAACAATATAATGAGCTGTCACTGGAATAATTTTAATAGCTATCGGACGAGTGGCTTAGTTTTTTATCTCACCCTGTAAATACTAAATATAAGTGTAGAGGTCTTATAAAAGCCGTACGGTAAGCTTTTATTAGACCTCTACACTAATATTCCTGATAGAAATAGAGCCAGTTGAAAGTAATTTTTAGTACATGCATTTACGCCGGATTTTTCCTTTCTATACTGGTTTTTTTTTAATTCACCCGTGAATACAAAATCATCACTTTCTGTAAAATGTCATTTAACAGAAACACTTTTGAATATATATTTTTTTGCTTCCTGGAAATATGAATGAAAATACATTGCGATCTGCTTATACTACAAAATTATATACTAACTGCATGATTATTCGAAACATATGTTGCCTTAATTCTCATTCCTTTCATGGCTGCTGCATAGGTTACATGTTTGACACATTACCTGTTATTTTTTGTAAACTTCTTTCTAGTCTATTACAAAGAATTGGTAAACTTGTCACGTATTTTACTCCAACCACAAACTATGGATTATTTGTCAAAGCTTCTTTAGTCCATTCCAATGGTACGTGAACATTTTACAATGTAGTTCTTTTCTTTAGAAGATGGTTAACGTTACCTTTACCAAGCCAACATTTAAGACATCCAAGGTCATATGCTTTGTTGTCGTTAAATGATAAACAAAAAAAAACTGAAAAGTAGAAAGTAGATCAGTTTAAATTTTGGCAGAATAAATATATTAAATTTTGTAGTGATAAAAATGTCCTGTTGGTATTGTATATTTTTTATTACAGTCAGTATGTATAGCTACGAACACATATAAGCACTTTTGGTAGACTGACTTTTTTCCGTTAAGGGTACAGAAAGTAGTTAAGTTGGAACAACAAACACGAAAAATGATGTAAAATAATACATGGAAGTTATTGTGTGATAAGCAAAATTAATAATGGGCCATTTTTATCCCGAGCTAGATGGCTGTAAGATACAAATTTGACCGGGCAAAAACACCGCAATTCCGTCAAGCGTCTGCTCTCTAAGTGTATATCTTAATGTTTGTTTATTTTTATGATCGGTAGTCAAATTTGCCCAAAAGATTAGTCGGATTGTTTCCACATGTCTCTTTTGGTGCGATGCAATGGATGCAGGGTGCAAATGCATATCCGGAATTTTTCGGCTTAAATCGAATTCAGCAGTACTAAGGAGGCTACTATGTACGTTGTTTCTTGCTGCTCACTTGTTTTTCCATGCGAATATTTGATATTTTGATAATTGTGTCCACATTTTTGGAAATGTTTCAAATTTGATACTTGATGGATATCTCTCTACTTGGGGAAAATTCCCAATGTAGGTGCATGTTATAAATATGAATTTTAGTAGTTTTTTAATAAAAATTTCTGTAATTTGGTATTCGATTACGCAATTGGTACCTTATATCTCGAAATAGCCATCATCTAACAGTATTTACCCGTATTAGATTTTTCATATTTGGTTGTTATCTGGTGGTATTATATTTTCTACATTTATGAATTTCAAGGTTAATACAAGGTAATCCAATTTCAAATAATAATATCCAGCTCTACATTGTCTACAATTTACCTTGTCGAATTTTACTTCATTAAAAACAAGTTCCCACCCCTTATATGCGTGTATACAATGGATATATGAATAAATATGTTCCCGAATCTGCAGGAATCTACTAGTTTTGCTATTGTTTTCGATATCATAAAGTAAAAAAATCGGTAATAGTAGTAAAAAGTTGCTGTTTTTTGATGTTCCGGAACAGCGGAAAAGTTTCGACAAAATGTATTCCTTTGTCAGATGATGAAAAGCATCATAAGAAGGCCCTGCCTATATAATGTCGGGAGGTACCGATATATGGGGGATATACACTATCGTGGACCTATATAGATAATTCTCTTCCAGGGGATAAAGTACTCACAAGGACCTCATTTAGTGAATTTTCAGATAATTGCGTTGAAAAATGTGTCTAAAATCTTCAAAGTGCCGAATATGGGAGCTATACGGTATGGAGTACAGATCGGCGCAAAATTTAAGCTTTCTATCTGTATTCGTTTTGACTCTAGCGTGATTACTAAATCGTCTTAGAATTTTACGCTACCTCCATATCTTTGTCACAGACACCAACATCTTCAGAATTTAATCTCTATTTTTCCATCCAGTACAAATTTTGTACCGTTTAGAGCTTTTCGTTCACATTTCAGAAAATGCCTCCTCTACCCACTGGAAGAGAATTGTGTACATAGGAGCTCTTTTCGAATAATTTACCTCTGAATTAGGACTGCCTATATAGATCCACGATATCGCATTCCTACTTATAACGGTAACCTCACCCCATTCTCGGTATTTTGGTGATTTTAGCGACAGTATTCACCGGCATTTTTCCAAATTTTTTATTTGAGTTCGTAAGGAGCACTTCAACCCTTGACGAATTTTCTTCACAGGTCCACGTCTTGGTATAGCACATGTACAACGGTATTCATTTCAGAGGTATTTTACGACAGATTTTTTTTTTTAATTTTTGAAGTTCCTTCCCAATGGTGGAGGGTATAAAAAGTTCGGCCCGGCCGAACTTAGCTGCATTTTTCTTGTTTTTTTTTTTTTTTTTTCGAAAAGTGATTTATGTTTATTGTCTCTGACCTTAAGCAAGTCCCTATAATTTCATAGCACGCCTGTCCGTTACAATATATATCATCTCATCTTTGCGTCGAGCTGCATTTCTCCGAAATAAAATTCCATTAAGGCACAGGCATCTTTTCACATTAACAGTGTGCGTAAGAGTAATGTATGTATATATGCACAAAATGTAGACATGGATTAAAAGTCATATCGGTCAAATTACGTCATTCATTTGTCGTCAGTGTTTATCTTTCTTTATATAAAAACTGCCCTATATCACAAAAGTCGGATTATGAAAACGAATGTCATGCTTATGAACTGAGATGGTTACAGAGATTTTAATACCAACTGCGTTGACCATTTTTATACCCTCCACCATACTATGGTTTATTAAGTTTGTCATTCCGTTTGTAACACCTCGAAATATACATTTTAGACCCCACAAAGTACATATATCCTTGATCAGCATAAAATTCTATGTCGATTTATCAGTGTTCGTTCGTCTGTCCGTCTGTGGAAAACACTCTAGCTTCCGAACGAAATGAAGTTAGTTGATAAAAATTTACTCAAATATGTATAATGTATGCAGGACTATTGGTATTGAAAATGGGCTATGTAGGTCCACGTCTTCGTATAGCCCCCATATAACTGTACCCCCGATATTCGGTATTTTGATGATTTTAGCGACATTATTAACCGGAATTGTTTCAAATTTGGTATTTGAAGTTCGTAATGAATACCACAGCCTAAGACAGAAAATGAGCCATGTAGGTCCACGTCTTCGTATAGCCCCCATATTACGGTACCCCAGATATTCGGTATTTGGATGATTTTAGCGACATTATTTACCGGAATTATTTCAAATTCTGTATTTGAAGTTCGTAATGAATACTACAGCATATGACAGGAGATTGTCTGTGCAGATTCACGTCTTCCTATAGCCCCTAATAACGGTACCCCCCGATATTCGGTATTTTCATCCCGGAATTGTTTCAAATTTGGTATTTGGAGTTCGTAATGGATACTACAGCCTAAGACAGCAAATGTGCCATGTGGGTCCACGTCTTCGTATAGCCCTCGTATAACGGTACCCCCGATATTCGGTATTTGGATGATTTTAGCTATATTATTTACCTGAGTTATTTCAAATTTTGTATATGAAGTTCGTAATAGATACTACAGCCTATGCCAGAAAATTGTCTGTGCAGGTCCACGTATTGTACCTCCCTATATTTGGTATTTTATTTATTTTAGATACATTATAAACAGATTTTTTCAAGTTAAGCATTTTAATATTATAACAGCTTATGATAAAAATTGCGTTTGCAGGTCCGTCGTATAGACCCTAATATACTGCTATTCGGTATTTTTAATATTTTAACACAATTTTCAATGGATTTTATTTTTTTGAAAATTGCCAAATTTGTACCAAATGGTGGAGGGTATTCAAAGTTCCGTCTGGCCGAACTTACATCTTTTTTACTTGTTTTATGACAAAACGTAACGGATTTGTGTCCCACAGGAGTTTATCGCATCGACATGTTAATCATTTATTTGCAGGTTAGATTATGTTATTTTGTTTCGTTTTGATAGAAAAAAGTCACAAATAAATGCGGCGTCGTTTAACCAAAAACAAAGAAAGCTCACAATACATAATTTATAAAATACACCTAAACCAGTTGGACACACATATTTATCATTGGAATCAAAAGAGATTTGTTTCATATTGTTTTTGTTGACTGCTCAATTAGTTTAATGGAAGGAGAATATACACGGAAGGCATTGCCATGGTGCTAGTCTCCTAAAGCGACCCTAATATCTTATATTTGTCACACCATTTCTAACCCACATTTTTTATGAGTCTCATAAATCCGTAGCTTCTTTTGAGATTTGTCTACCGCTAGCTTTGACTTATTGGTGTCCTGTTTCGCAGACTAAACATGATTTATTATGGTACAAATAAAAAGAAGGGAAATCTCTGTTTTGTTTTTATTCGGATTATACAATTTGTTATATTTAGCATAGTAACTCCCACTCCAGAAAGGAAAACGTTAATCTAGTAACTTTCCACAATTATTTAGAGAATCAACCACCCGTGTTACAATTTATTCATATTTGTAATGTCTTACCATAGAAACATCGGAATCCATAAAGTACGCTAAAAATTTTATGGCAATATAAAATGGAATGGAGTGTAGTTGATTGTAATCATTTTCTATTCGTTAAAAACAGGTTACGGTCATTATAGGAAACAAAGTCCGGTATAGAGAAAATTTTAAGCAACGAGATATGATTTTATTGTTATTAGCGAAATTTAATTGCTTGCGCTTTCTTTAAAAATATTGTTTGTCATTATATATTAAAAAAGAAAATGCATGCTACTTTACATACATTTGTTAATGCATATTAAAACACAAATCTGGCTCATAAAAGTGGCACAATTTTTATTATAAACAATGACTAGACTAAATAAATAAACAAATAAATTGTTTTAAAAACCTAATCCTATTTTTATACCCTCCACCATACTATGGAGGGTATATTAATTTTGTCATTCCGTTTGTAACTCCTCGAAATACTCATGTCAGACCCAACAAAGTATATATATTCTTGATCAGCGTAAAATTCTAAGACGATTTAGCCATGTCCGTCTGTCTGTCTGTCTGTCTGTCTGTTGTAATCACGCTATCTTTCGAACAAATTGAGATAGAAGGCTAAAATTTTGCACACATGTATATTTTCCCAGTAGGCAGGTTAAGTTCGTAAATGGGCCATGTAGGTCCAAGTTATCATATAGCCCCCATATAACGGTACCTCCCGATATTCGGTATTTTGATGATTTTAGCGACATTATTCACCGGAATTATTTCAAATTTGGCATTTGAAGTTCGTAACGGATACTACAGCCTAAGACAGAAAATTATCTGTGAAGGTCCACGTCTTCGTGTAGCCCCCATATAACGGTACCCCCCGATATTCGGTATTTTGATGATTTTAGCGACGTTGTTTACCGGAATCGTTTCAAATTTGGTATTTGAAGTTCGTAATGGATACTACATCCAAAGTCAAAAAATGTGCCATGTAGGTCCACGTCTTCATATAGCCCCCATATAACGGTACCCCCGATATTCGGTATTTTGATGATTTCAGCGACATTGTTTACCGGAATCGTTTCAAATTTGGTATTTGAAGTTCGTAATGGATACTACATCCCATGGTACAATGAAGAGAAGGTAGGTCAACTTTGAAAAAATTGCAAGTATAGAGGTCTACCTGTTTGGCTTGTAATGTCAGAATTATTATCAAAACAATAAAAAATCAAACAACTTGTTGCATTTATTTTGAATAAATAATTGAAAACCGCGATAACTGAATGAAAGGTCTACACTTCATTTCAAAATCATGTACTATATATCTCTAAAGGATTATTTCGCTACAAAAACTCTAGATTTTGTCGATGCATGCGTTGAAATGAACATTTTGAAAACACACGAATTTGAATGTTTTCTGAACAATTTTTTTTGTTATTGAAAAGAAAACACATACATAAACAAATAAAGATGACATATTAAGCCAAGAAAATAAAAAAATTGAAATCATATGGTATCATAGCCCTACCTTGATATCATTGTACCATGCTACATCCAAAGTAAAAAAATGTCCCATGTAGGTCCACGTCTTCATATAGCCTACATATAACGGTATCCCCCCGATATTCGGTATTTTAATGATTTTAGCGACATTATTTACAGGGATTGTTTCAAATTTCGCATGTGAAGTTTGTAATGGATACTTCAGCCCATGCCAGAAAATTGTCTGTGCAGGTCCACGTCTTCGTATAGCCCCCATATAACGGTACCCCCCATATTCGGTATTTTGATGATTTTAGCTACATTATAAATAGATTTCTCTTCAAGTTTCGCATTTAAATATTGTAATAATTTATGACAAAAGTTGCCTATGCAGGCCCACGTCGTCGTATAAGCATATGGTATTTTTATGATTTTAACAGAATTTTTAACGGGTTTTATATTTTGGAAATTGCCAAATTTGTACCAAATGGTGGAGGGTACTAAAAGTTCGGCCCGGCCGAACTTACAGCTTTTTTACTTGTTAGCCATAGGCTTTACTTTGAGAGTGAGAAAACATTATGATATAGCAAATCTATTAAAATTTATATATCAATTGTTTGTAATAGACTCAGCTAAATTTTTATACCCTACACCACAAGGTGGTCAGGGTATTTTGTCTTTGTGCATTTGTTTGTAACAAGCAAAAGTGAAACGAGATAGACCCACAGTTCCTTTTGATGATCTGCATAGAATCACATTCTGAGTCGATTTATGCATATCCGTCCGTATGTCCATGTATTTTTGTAAAAGTAGGATAAGTGCGCCTAAGTTCGATATGTCCTTGTAGTCGGCAGTTTTGAAATTTAAACTTAAATAACTAAGAATAGAATTGACCAACTAATGAAATAATTGAAAAAGACGTCAACATTGTTCTCTGCTCTCTATCTGTAAAAAAACATTAAGCTCCTCATTTATTACGAGAGAATAACGGTTTTCGGCAGTTAGTGTCTTCAAACGCGTGCGATAGTGCTTATTTGTAAAGAGAAAATTAGTGGTGGCGTCAAATTAATAATCATTTTAAGTAAATTGAATTTAATACTTTTGGAATCAGATATATTTTATAATAGTCAATAACAGTCTAAAGATCATTTTATAACCTAAAAACATACAAATCAAGCATTTTACTGTTATATTATTTAATGCCGACATTAGGAACAGAAAAAAAAAAAATATTTGCCAGTAGTCGACAGGGGGTGCCGATTACTAGAAAAATATCATGTTTGACCAATTTCACCAAAACTTGAGAAAAGTATTAAAAAATAAGCCAAAAACTACTCAAATAAAAAAATAGTTTTGAGTCGGCAGTTGCTTTTATTTGTGCTTTTGGACCAACTTTTCTAAATTAAGTAGGTTTTTAAATCAGCTATTTGAAGTTGTAGATAGTGGTGGCATTGTTCAAAAAAATGTTGCCTATGTAAAGAAAAAAGATCAATTCACAAATTCCAAATATAAGAAAGGTACTTTTTTATTTAATCTCATTTTATTAATTGAAAATTCATACGTTACTGAAGGTAACCATGCTATTCTTGATTTTCTACCTATACTTGGTTTATAATGATACTTAAATAAAACAATATTTAAAATCGAAATTAATTTCTATTTTTTTTTTTGTGAACAAAACGTATAATATCAGCCCGAATAGTATGGAATTTTGCACTTAGAACCAAATAAGGCCTACAAATAAGTATGCAAAACTGTTGTTCCTCCGATTTGTTACATTTGTTACCCACAGCCGTATTATGCACTCCGTAACAACGATATTCAAGGAAATATATCAAATACAGCTCAGAAATATCTTTGCCAAATTTTATCGAGATCGGTTTAGATTTGGATATTGCTCCCATATATATCTTTGTCTGATTTCAAATTATTTTTGCACCAAATGGGCAATACAAGTCCGAATTTAAAAGATACAAATGCTTCGGCGTATTTAGTCTTTTGAACTTTAAATTATAATTATAATCATAGGGTGTATGACTGAATTCTCCCATAAAAACTTTTAATTGTTATGTAGAGCTCAACAGCAAAGTGGTGTAGGGTATCAAAAAGTCGGCCCCTCCCGACTTTAAGACTTTCTTTATTGGTTAGTATTCCAAAAAGCTTAGCTAAATGTTCCATTCAAATGAGATGTAATTTGGAATTTTAGAAAATCGTGTTGCTTGAAATTATTCATTACTCTTTTATACCCATTACCATAGCATTTCAAATTGTGCATTAGACTCCCATATATTCTATGTTTTTTAACATAGTAAAATCCGCTACACAGTGGCCGAAAAATGGCTCTTGAGCTGAACATATCGCAATATTACATTCGGCAAATATTGAAAAATTAGTTCGTGATAAAGCCATTGAAATTCCAAAAAGTGCAAGAACTTACACCGCAACTGAAAGAAAATAGACTCAAAAGAACTAAAGAGTTGCTTCGCTTGGCCGAAAGTAGTGAACTGCCAAATTTGATTTTCTCTGATGAGAAAACATTCGTTGTCCAGCAGTTTATAAACAAACAAAATGATCGTGTTTACTTGCCAAAGATGTCAGCTGAAAATATGCACCTTCGGTTGGCCACCATAACTGAAGCGCCGGCCATGGTGATGGTGTGGGGCGCCTTAACAGCCGATGGTCGCTCTCCGCTCGTATTAATCGATTGTGGCATCAGAATAAATGCCGAATATTACCGCGAAAATGTTCTGGAGGGTGAAATAAAGCCTTGGGCACGCAAACACGCAAGCCGCAGACCTTGAACATTTCAACAAGAGTCAGCACCATCGCACTCAGCATGCGCCACCCAAGAATGGTTACAAAATGAGATTCCTCGCTTCATTTCCTGCGCACAATGGCCACCAAATTCTCCGGATACCAATCCGTTGGACTATTGTGTCTGGAGTATTTTGGAAAGCTAGGTTGGCACTAAAAAATACCAAAGTGTCGACTACCTCAAGCAATCGCTTCGTCTGGAATGGGCCAAAGCACAGCAGAGCAACATTCGGGCAGCGTGTGACGGTTTTATTGGCCATAATTCGTGCCAAAGTTTACCAATTCGAACAAATCTAACCTTATTCTAAAATTTGATGCTATTTCGGACGTTGTTTGCTTTCATTCAATAAAATTAAAAACAAAATATATAAAAATTATGGCATTTGACTTTGTTGCAGTCAAATGCCTGTAGAGAGGTACGGTTATATGAAGACCTCGATCAACATTGTCAACTCCTGTCACAGACGGTAGTACCCATTAGAAACTTCAAATACGAAATTTTAAACAATTCTGTTGAATAATGTCGTTAAAATCATAAAAATACCGAATATAGAGAGTTTCGGCTACATGAGGTTTATATGAAGACCTAGACCTGCACAGGCAATGTTTTGTCGTAGGCTGTATTACTCATTATTTTGAAATTTTTTATAATGCCGCTTAATATTGTCTCTAAATCGTCAAAATACCGAATAGTATCTACATATAGCTACAGTCATATGTTGACCATACCAAAACGTAGACTTAAATTGACATTTATATGCAAGGACGTTTCTTACAAAACGAAAACACATTATGCCAATTTACAGAAAATTCGGGTTAAAAACGTAGACCTTTGTAGGCATAACAAATACATGCAGGCCTAACACACCTATGAGTAAATTTTTATCAACCTACATCATTTCGTTCAGAAGCTAGAGTGACTTCCTCAGACGGATATCGGCAATCGGCAAAGTATTTTATGCCGGTCAAGAGTATACACTTTGTGAGGTCTAAAATGTTATTCCGATGTGTTACAAACAGTATGACAAAAAAGTGTAGATATTTGTCTGACCCTCTGTATTCTTCCTTAGCATAAATTTTTGTCAATTTAGCCATGTGTGTCCGTACTGTATCTTCTTAGTCAAAATGCATGCTCATAAAATAGTACTACCCGACTTAATGTATTTTTGGGGTTTTAGTCATAAATTTCCCAAAGTTGGCATCTGGAGTTCCACCAATCCCACTATAATTGGAGTATAATTAAAATTGGCTCGACGCCTTTTTACTTACTGTTAATAAACTGTTTCGACTAATTTTTGCCCATTCCTCATTACTTTGAATCCATCATGTATCTCACAGACATGTTTCCCATGGATAAACACTCAAGTCATTCTGTTATCTCATATCACATCTTAAAGTAGCTTGAGAAGAATTTCATTTGTGATGTTTAAACATCTGTTCAAGTTGTTCGTCAGGGCAGTGCCCGAAGAACATACACCACATAATCATATCTTAAGAATGTATGAAATGCATGGATAATGAGAAAAAATGTATAAACATGGGGAAAAAGAAAAGCGAATACTTAAGGGAAGATGTAGTAGTGGTGCCGAAAACAAATTATCCTATTAAGAATTTATGGGATTTACAAACAACGATGACTGAACTAATTTTAAGCCATGTATTACTTAAAGTTACATGTTGTGTATGGCTTTCAGCGATGAATAAGTTTAAAATAAGTTAGAACATCCGAACGATAGATAACGCCGGAAGAAAGATAACCTGAGTCTATGTTCGTTTATTTAATATATTATGAATGACATTCTGATTATTTAAAAGGTTGGCCATTTATAGGAGAGGTACCGAAAATGTGGTCCAATTTTGTTCATTTTCACATCTGACCTTTGTCTAAAATATGTATTACTACGTAACAGATTTCGATTTCGCAAAATTTTTGAATTGTTGTGCTGGTACCTCCAGAGAGAGTGGACTCATATATTTAGTTTTTACAAGTGCTCTAATATAGGCAACAATTTTGTAATGCGTTTGACCAATATCGGCCACTTATAATACATTTAACTACAGTTATAATTATTAAAATTTTTGACTCCCACTCTCGACTCCATTATTCAAACTACATCTAATGTTGGCAGACGTACAGCCTAGAAACGTGTAATACAAATTTGGTGAAAATCAGTTCAGATATAGCTATAGCTCCGATAAATAATTCTTTCGAGCAATAACAACTACAGACAGCTCATCACTACCATTTGGCAGTGATGAGCACTTGTATGTTCCCGTTACTACACCGCGAACATGTTGTGGAGCCGGATATTAAAGGAGAGTCGAAGGAGGAATCAAGACAGTCAGTTTAAGACCTTGAACGTGGCAACACCAACTTCGGTAAGTGTTTAATTAAAAACTTATCCTTGACATCCTTCCTTAGAGCACTTATCCTGGTCTCAAATTCTTGAATCCCGGTGGTAATCCTAGAATACTCTTGAATTATGCTTTAGCATTTATTGAGGTCTCTCGCAACCATATGCTAGATCCTTGTAGTCTGCTTGAGTACTTATTAAGGTCTCTTGCAACCGTATCCTTGAATATCCTGTAGTCTGCTTGAGTGCTCATTAAGGTCTTTTGCTAGCGTATCCTTGAATATCTTGTAGTCTGCTTGAGTGCTTATTAAGGTCTATTACAACCGTATCCTTGAATATTCTGTAGTCTGCTTGAGTACTTATTAAGGTCTCTTGCAATCGTATCCTTGAATATCCTGTAGTCTGCTTGAGGGCTTATTAAGGTTTCTTGCTACTGTATCCTTGAATATCCTGTAGTCTGCTTGAGTACTTATTAAGGTCTCTTGCAACTATTATTCTAACTACATCTAATGTTGGCAGACGTTAGACGTTAGCATTGTTAGAAATTAACAAAATATCTTGATGAATTCTTCTGCTTTCTAGGAGAGTTATATTTATACGAAATAGGTGGAACCCTATGGTCCATATTCAAATTATATTTATGGTCGTAAAAATATTGAGATACACAAAGAACATCGTTAAATAGGTTCGCTAGAATTTTTGCTATTTTAATTTTTACCCCTTTTGGTGGTGGTACCTGATGTCTTGGTCAGCTATATCAAATCTTTACATTTAATCTTGTGTTGACAGAAAAAATAGGACATGGCAAGTTTGAAAAGAATCGAGTGGTCATTTCACGTTTTATGAGCGTCATAGTTATTCAAAATTATTTATCTTTGTGGGGGGAGGAATCTGACGGAGTGGTCCGTTCTATACTTCCTGTTCTAGAAATATGATCTACGTAATAATTTAAAGTACGTTTTTCAACTTTTTAGTACATATCAATTCCAAATTGGTGATAATCGGATCAGATTTAGATATAGCTCCCATATTTCTTCAACCGATTTCGAGTTAATTGTGCACCAAATGGCTAATATAAGTCCAAATGAAATATTTTGGTACATCCCACCGAATTCAGTCTAGAAGCAAGTACACCAAATTTGGAGAAACTCGGTTTAGATATAGCTATAGCTCCCGTATAGTACACCAAATTTGGAGAAACTCGGTTCAGATATAGCTATAGCTCCCGTATATATGTTTCATCCTATTTGGGATTTTAAATCCTTCACATGCGTAATATGCACTCCAGAAGAATGATATTTGGTACCAGATAAGTGTATTAAATTATAATTGTGCACCAAATATCAAATATCAGTCCAAATGACCTGCTTTTTAGCACATCCGACCGAATTCAGTCAAGAAGTAAGTATAATAGATTTGGTAAAAATCGGTTCAGATTTAGGTATAGCTCCCATATATATGTTTCATCTGATTTGGTGTTCAAGCCTCTCAGAATCCTAATATGCATTCGACAACAACGATATTTGGTACCAGTTACCAGATACAGCCCAGATATATCTTTGCCAAATTCTATCAAGATCGGTTCAGATTTGGATATAGGTCCCATATATATCTTCAACCGATTTCAAGGCTAATTGTGCACCAAATAGCCAAAATCAGTCCAAATGACTTGAATTTTGACACATCCGACCGAATTCAGTCTAGGAGCAAGTAAATCGAATTCGGAACGAATTTGCGATAAAATTGGTATTTGAATTCTTCTTACAAAAAATGCCAATATATGCCCTAACCTTCTTATCTTCCCAGCTTTTGGAATATTTTTAGCACGAGATTGTTATTCTGAACCTTACGAGATTTTTTCATATACAATGAAAATTATGTAATCAGCTCAAGGAAAGAAGTCAACAAGTCATTTACTGATGGGTATGTTTTGTTGACACAATGTGTTTTCTACGATTTTCTTGATTGCAACAAGCAAACCGTCATAAAAGAACAAGAGGAAAGTCCTCGCACAGAAAGTTTACTGTCGGGTGCCAACAACAAAATCAAAAGAATTTTCATGTATGCTGCGATGATGAGCTATAACAAATAGTTTGTTGGAGTGAACACACTTTTTTGTTGACAGCCAAGACAATCTGATGAAAATTGAGTTCGAAAATGGAAGTAAGTATGTAATGATTGCATGAAAGTTCATTTTAACGAAATTAAACTACTTTCAAATCTTATACCAGAGAACAAGAAGGAACATCAAACTAAATCCAGTAAAAATAGGCCCAAAGTCGGACTTTGCATATTTAGTAGAGCTACCCATAACAAATAAACATTTTTATGGGGTATTTATGACATGCATAAAACAACTCAGAAAGTGATTCTTTATAGATCATCAAAAAGAATTACGGGTCTATCTCTCTTCCTTCTCTGTGTTACAAACAAATGCACAAAAATATAATATACTAACCACAGTGTGATGTAGGGTTTTAAACATTTATGTTCACGCAAAGAAAGTACAAAGGGATGTCTTGCAATTCGATGTTACATAAAAGTTTAGACATTTGTAAATTTTACGAATAATTTTACCATTAAGTTATTTAACATGTTCTTAAAATTTTGCTGTAGAATAAGTTTCACTCTATTCTAAACATGTAAAAAACCCATTTGGAACGAATTTGGCAATTTTCAAAAAATAAAATCCGTTAAAAATTCTCTTGAATTCTTAAAAATACCAAATGTAGCCATCATGTTAGGGTCTAAACGACGACGTGGACATGCATGGGCAAATTTTGTCATACGCCATTACAATATTCAAATGCAAAACTTAAAAAAAAAATGTTGAATAAAGTAGATAAAATCATTAACATTATGTGGGGCTATACCAGAATGTGGAACTGCACAGACAATTTTCTGCCTAAGGCTGCAGCATCCATTACGAACTTCAAATACCAAATTTGAGACAATTCCGATGAATAATGTCGCTAAAATCAACAAAGTACCGAATATTGGGAGGTACCGTTATATGGGGACTATAACAATACGTGAACCTGCAAAGACAATTTTTTGTCTTAGGCTGTAGTATTCATTACGAACTTCAATTTGAAAATTTGAAACAATTCCTGCAAATGATGTCGCTAAACTCATAAAAATATCGAATACGGAGAGGTACTGGTATTTGGAGCCTATACGAAGACGTGGACCTGCACAGATAATCTCCTGTCATACACTGTAGTATCCATTACGAACTTCAAATACTAAATGTGAAATAATTCCGTTAAATAATGTCGGTAAAATCATCAAAATACCGAATATCGGGGGTTCCGTTATATGGGGGCTATACGAAGACGTGGACCTGCATAGACAACTTTCTGCCTTAGGCTGTAGTATCCATTTGGAACTTTAAACACCAAATTTGAAACAATTCCGGTGAATAATGTCGCTAAAATCATCAAAATACCGAATATGGGGAGGTAAAGTTATATGGGGGCTACATGAAGACGTGGACCTGCACAGATAATCCACTGTCATATACTGTAGTATCCATTACGAACTTCAAATACCAAATTTGAAACAATTCCGGTGAACAGTGTCACTAAAATCAAAAAAGTGCCGAATATCGGGAGGTACCCTTATATGGGGGTTATACGAAGACTGCACCTACACACACTATTTTCTGTCTCAGGCTGAAGTATCCACTTTGAACTTCAAATACCAAATTTGAAACAATTCCGGTGAATAGTGTCGCTAAAATCATAAAAATACCGAACAGCGGGAGGTACAGTTATATTGGGGCTAAACCAAAACGTGGACTTACTTGGCCCATTTTCAATACCAAAAGTTCTGCAGACATAATATACATTTGAGTAAAATGTTATCAACCTACTTCATTTCGTTCGGAAGCTAGAGTAATTTCCACAGACATGCAGACGGACGGTCTTCGCTAAATTAACATAGAATTTAATGCGGATCAAGAATATATATACTTTGTGGGGTCTAAAATATATATTTCGCGGTGTTACAAACTATGGTGGAGGATATAAAAAACTATTTAGAGCGATAGTGAAAAATTTGGGGCCTATTTGTAATTTTAAGATTGGCGTGATATTTAATTTTTAAAATATATTCCAAGTTTTAAAATGCGATGTAGTCCTTTTTTCTCTGCGGCATTGCGACTGCATTTTTATTGCAGCACATTTTTAAAATTGCGTCCCATCAGTTTTATCCCCCAAAAATATGGCATACATTTTCTTCTTTGTTTGTCACGCTGCCGATTCTTACTTAGTATCCAACATTAAAAATTAAAATTCTGTTTTGTTTGCATGTTCACTTATGACTACATTCTATGATGTGCTATATGTATAGGAAAATTTTCCGTTCTCCTATGGTCCAAAGTACTAATCCCAATTTTTTTTTTACATTTATTTTTTTAATTTAAACAAAATAAGATTACATTTCCAGCAAATGACATTAAACAACTTTACTATTTTGCTCTATTTCTACTCAAGAGGCATGTAACAATATTGAGCGTCTTTTCTGCTAAGAACTTTCCTCAACATCACTTGAACACCTACACATATGCTAAGTTTCTGGCTTTAAAAAGTTTTCATTGCTAAATGAAAACAAGTTCATGGCAAGTTTAAAACAGTTTTGAAAGCATTTTGTTGAAATTTGTTCGTACATAAAATAAGCTTAAACTTGTTCATTAAAGCAAAAAAAAAAAACCGAATGTATTTTGTTGAAATTTTGCATAGAAAATCATAAGCCATGTCATACCGCGCAAACTTAAAAATAAAAAATTATAAAGTTTCGGCTGGAACTTTGCAGACGAGAATGAAGCAGATATGAAACGAAGTGGAGTAGCAAAAGTATAGCACAGCAAGGTTGTTTCACAGAATCTTAGTTTAGTAAATAAGCAGCTGATGAAGAAGGATTTCAATTTGAATGGGTGCAGACCATTTCTCAGATATTTAATGCCATTATAATTATGAAAGTTACACAGAGTAAAAGACTACATGAGCAATCAGTAAGGAAAAAGTTAAATTACGGACTACATACAGGGTGAGATGAAAAAACTACAACCAACTTCAGACTGCTGTAATTTCTAAGCCATTCGTCCGGCAGCTGCTAAAATTATTCCAGTGAGTTCATCAAGCGTACAATAGGATTTTGTTGAGAATTTTCCGGAAAAAAGTTTTTCGTGATGAAATTCAAGCTGATAGTGTGATTTCTTTATATTTGGCTGGAAAACCACAAGTGGCTATCGTTAGAGCAATCCAGCATTTAAATGTGAATAACTCTTTTGTGTCT
Organism: Musca domestica; assembly: GCF_030504385.1. NCBI lineage: Eukaryota > Metazoa > Arthropoda > Insecta > Diptera > Muscidae > Musca > Musca domestica. The sequence continues at coordinate 5,044,095 of NW_026712326.1, forward strand.
CGTACTTTCGCTCGTTACCGTGATACTGGTAACGTAGCCCGACGTCAAAGAAGTGGATGGAAGAAAACAGAAAACAGCAACATCAGCAGAAATGTTTCGAAAAGCAAAGAAGCGACTGCGAAATCTGAAATCACGAGGTGAACATATCGCAATATTCCATTCGGCAAATATTGAAAAATGAGCTCGGGGTAAAATAGACTCAAAGAGCTAAAGAGTTGTGGTGAATTGCCGAATTTGGTTTTCTCCGTTGAGAAAACATTCGTTGTCCAGCTGTTTGTAAACATATAAAATGATCGTGTTTACTTGCTAAAGAGGCCAGTTGAAAATATGCACCTTCGGTTGGCGAACGGCCATGGTGATGGTGTGGGTCGATGGTCGCTGTCACCTCGTATTAATCGACCGTGGCATCAGAATAAATACCGAATATTATCGCGAAAATATTCTGGAGGGTGTATTAAAGCCTTGAGCGCGCAAACATTTTGGCCGCAGACCTATTCCAACAGGACTCAGCACGCGCCACCCAAGAATGGTTACAAAATGAGGTCGCTTCATTTCCAGCGCACAATGGCCACCAAAATTTCCAGATACCAATCCGTTAGACTATTGTGTCTGGAAAATTTTTGAAAGCAAAGTTGGCGCTAAAAAATACCTCAAGCAAGCGCTTCGCCGGGAATGGGCCGCAAAGCAACATTAGGGCAGCATAAAAAAAATATTGCACAGAAAAAGAAAGTATAATCCACTTTTGCTCCACCTTTGCAAATCCTATTTTTGCATCAGTTCTAGGTCAGGTGCAAAAGATGGACAATGTCGGTCCACTCCATTAAGTACCTCTCCACAAGGTTTCAACATTTTGAATAATTATAACCCTTATAAAATGTGATGTCAGAGTGCGACTGTCTTTAAATTGCACATATTTTCATTAATCCAAGATCTGGTTTGAGGATATCGGTCCACCCTTTCTAGTACCTCCTCCAAAATGGGTCAACATTTTGAATACGCGAAAATAACATTCGATTCCATTCAGACTTAAATCATCTCAATATTTCTATCGGCACAAGATCTGTTACAAAGATGACCCCACAAAGGGGATTGGATATATCGGTCCACTTCTTCTGGTACCCAAAAGTTAAACATTTTTAATATCCATGAAGCTCTCAAAACGCGAAGTTAACATCTCATTCCATTCAGACTTGGCACATCTCAAAATTTCCATGAGAACAGGATCTATTATATAGGTGGTAGAGATCGAACCATTTGTTCTGGTAGCTTCCCCATGCATAAGGTTCCCGATTAAAAACAAAACAAAACGCTCAAAGAAAGCGAAATAAGCATCCAACTCTCTTTAAATTTCACACAAATACACATTTCTGCTAAGACAAGATCTGTTATGAAGATGATATATTTGCGAACCCCTTCTGGTACCTCACCGATAAAGGGTCACAATTTTCAATGCTTTTATCTTTATCTCATATAAAGTGAAAAAAGTAACCAATATTGTCAATACCTGACACTCCGCAATATTTATTTAGGCCCGACACAAAATGGACAATATTAGCCCATCCCTTCGAAGTTGAGGGTCAACAGTTTGAATGATCATAACAGAAGTCAAAATATATTTAAATAATCGAACCTTCGCCGAGGGTATACATCTGTCGGCAAAACCGAGTGATACTTGTTAACTCGTTTTTTTTTTGCGGAATTATCTTAAACCTGATGTTTGGAGTTTGTCATAGATACCACCTTCTCTGGTACCTAACACCATACCTTAGGAAGTTTCAAAATTATAGCGGCGTTTAATCTCTATTTTTTAAGTTAACCATATAATTGTAATTTGTAATTGATGTAATGAATAAACAAAAAATAATAAAAAAGAAAACTTAATACGATTCCACCTCCACTCCATCTAATATATATTTGGCATTTGTGTAGTTACATGTGTAGTAGACAATTCTATTACATACTTTGTCGTTTGTTCAGCATAGTATACATTTACTGGAAATCCTTCTTTTTTATTTGATTTGATTTGTTATCGGATTTATTTGTCGAAAATTGAGAAATCCATTTAAAATGTGTTGAAAATCTTAATAGGATTTGACACTGATTTCAAAACCAACATTGGACACCTGTCTATAATAGTATTAAGCTTAGGAATTTCTTTTAGCTTGTATTTTCAGCTTCTACAACAGACATGCAAATCTGTAAACATTTTTATTTTATTTCAAAGTATATTTGAGAAGAAATTAGCAGTTACTTAAGGAGTATTAATAACAGGTGCAAGCGAATAAACTTTGGAAAACAGTGTAGTCTGAAATACTAACAGTGACTATTAAATGAATTAATATAATAATCAGTGATTACAACTTATTTGATGTATAATCTGTCACATAGCAACAAGCCCCAGTATATAGAATATCGTCAAATTTAAATATAACAAGTAAAAAAAAAAACATTAAGTTCGGCCGGGCCAAACTTTTACCAAAACGTGGACTTACACATGCAATGTTTCGCCACCGGAGCTAAAACCCACTATGACCAACAAATACAAATTTTTAGACAAATCCATGAAAAAATGCGGCAGAAATCATCAAAATACCGAATATCGGGACGTACCGTTATATGGGGACTATAGCAAAACGTGGACCGATATATGTCATTTTCAATACCAATCGTCCTAGACACAATACAAATTATTCTGCTAAATTTTGACGCACTACGTCAAATAATGTGGCCTGTATCGTGATTCCAACAGACAGACGGACATCGTTAAATCGACATAGAATTTTATGCTGATTATGAATATATATATACACTAGCTGAACCCGGTGCGCGTCGCTACCCCTTTTGATTTTATACGCATTCAAAATTTTACTTTATTTTATAACCAAATTCCGCCACAAATTCTGAATTTCATTGGAATCGGTCATATATACCGTGTTTGGTGCATAACATATATGAAATCGGCCGAAATATATATGTTAGCTATACCCAAACCTCAACCGATTTCAATATAATTTGGCATTTTTTTTTTCTGGTGCCAGATTTCGTCTCTCTCGCTTTGGGTGCATCAAATATATGAAACCGGCCAAGAATATATATGGGAGCTATAATCAAATCTGAGCGAATTTGAATATAATTTGTCAATTTTTTTTTTGTACCAAATTGAGCCACTCATGGCAAATTTCATTGGAATCGGAAATACGTATCGTGTGTTGTGCATCAAATATGGGAAATCGGCGGAAAATGTATATGTGAGCTATATCCAAATCTGAACCAATTTTAATCTAATTTGACTAATATATTTTTTAATCAAAATCCCGTCACATATTCCAAATTTTTTTGGAATCGAACATACATATCGTGTATGGTGCATCAAATAAACGAAATCGGTTGAAGATATATATGGGAGCTATATCCAAATCTGAACCGATTTCAATATAATTTGAAAAATGTATATTCGTTTTAATTTCCGCTATACATTCCAAATTTCATTGAAATTAGAGATATATAGCGTGTTTGGTGCATCAAATACATGAAATCAGTCGAAAATATATATGGGAGCTATATCCAAATCTGAACCGATTTCAATATAATTTGACAAATTCATTTTTGCTCCCAATTTCGTTACTTATTTTAACTTTTATTAAAATTGGACATACATATCGTGTTTGGTGCACCAAATACATGAAATCGGCCGAAAATGTATATGGGAGCTAAATCCAAATCTGAACCGATTTCAATATGATTTGATAAATTTATTTTCGGATCACATCCCGTTAAACATTCCAAATTTCATTGGAATCGAACATTCATATCGTGTTTGAGGCATCAAATGAACAAAATCGGTCGAAAATATATATGGAAGCTATATCCAAATCTGAACCGATTTTAATAGAGTCTAAAATACTCCAAACACAACAGTCAAACGGATTTGTATCCGGAGATTTTGAGGAGATTGTGCGCTAGAAATGAAGCGAGGAACTTCATTGTATAACCATTCTTGGATAGTGCGTGCTAAGTCTTGCTGGAATGTCCAAGGTCTGCGGCCAAAGTGTGTGCGTGCCCAAGGCTTTAATACACCCTCCAGTATATTTTCGCGATAACATTCCCTAAATTCTAAAATTCCCACCAAAATGTTTTGTACGCTTGTAAACAATATAATGAGCTGTCACTTGAAGAATTTTAACAGCTTTCGGACGAATGGCTTAAAAATGACAGCAGTCTGAATTTGGTTGCAGTTTTTTTTATCTCACCCTGTATAGTGTACATATATGTACGACTTGTACTCTTCATGGGAATAAACTATTTGGTTCTACCTAACTTTATCATATTTTTTATGGCATTTAGGTAATATTTAAATTTTTGGTGTTCTCTGGGACCTATAATAGAAATGTATGATTAATAAATTTGTAGAATATTTTAACAGGATACCACCACGTTAAACCAAATTTTGAAAAAAGAACGCTTTGTTGACAGGCTTGAGAGTTAAACTTACAAACAAAATAATCTTCGTGTTTTTATCTGGAATATTGCCTAGATTCAACGGATTCAAGAAAAGTCAATCCGAAAATTAAAAAAAAACAAGTTAAAAAGTATCAATAGGTATTGCCGAGAGGTGTATACCCTCAGCCAATATTCGATCATTTAAACATATTTTGACTTCTGGTATGATTATTCAAATTATTGACCCTCAAAAGAGTAGGTTCCGAAAATATGATATAAACATTGCGACGTGTCAGGTTTGGACTATATTGGTAGCTAGTATTAGTATTGCAAATTGTGACCCTTTATGACTGAGGTACCAGAAGGTACTGTCTTACTGTCTTCACAACAGATCTTGTGTTAGCCAAAAACTGATTGTATATGTGAAATTAAAAGAGAGTTTGATGCTTATTTCGCTCTCTTTTTTTGAGCATTTTGTTTTTAAAAATTTTGGACCCTATGTGGGGGAGTATAGAATGATCAGATCTCTACCATCTTTATTACAGATCTTGTGTTGATGGAAATATTGAGATGTACCATGTCTAAATATATTCGACTGCTAATTTCGCGTTCTATGAGCTTCAGGGTTATTCAAAATTTTGAACCTTTGTAAGGGAGATCCCAAAAGGGGTGGACCGATGTGTTTAATTTGAAAATATTCGGACTATTACACCACATTTTTATGGGTGTAATAATGCACTGATGCCAATATTAGGATTTATAGTAAAATATTTTTTCTTTTTTATTTTTGAACTTTGTGGGGGAGGTACCAGAAGGGGTGGACCGATACTACCGATCTTCGAACTCGATTTAATTTTGGCAACAATATTACGATGAAAGTTATTCGAGAGTCATCGTGCGGATTGCGGCTGGATCGATTCCAAATTTCGTGAAACGGATTTTATTCAAAGGGGCCTAGGCACGTTTTGGTCGTATCAAATTATATCTAGCCATATGACTGAGGGAATATAAATGTGTTGAAGAGTGGAGGATTTGCTTTCTCTATTTACGTTACTTCGCGATGCAAACTTTCAAAACGCCTATGCACGTACCTTTTAGGTCGTCTTTCATAATCTGCTGGATTTTACCCATAACTATTGAATAGATTGAAATTTGCCCACATAAATTATATGCCAGATTGACGTATGTTTTATTTCACTGCTTCTGTGTTAATTATACGCACGTGATCAATTTATTTAAACATAAGTAAATTGACTAACAATGTAAAATTTTAGTCAAGCGGAAAAACATTCATATTCGAGTAACTAAGAAAAATTAATACTAGAAAAAATACAAGTGGTATATTTGTTTGTGGTGCATTTTCACCTTTAGCAAAGTCAATACCTTTAAATTTAATTGTTTGGACTGTTGCTAAGATTTCAACCAAAATTTCCGACTTATTACCTACGTAAAGAAGCACAAAAAAACAACAACAACAATTTTGTAACATGTTGTAAGAACAGGAAATGGAGACATGTGGGTGCTAATATTTTTTGCTAACTTTGTTTGCTTTACATCAACTTTCTACTGCTAGCATCAACCAGAATTGCTATTTTTAGAACTCTTCGGCGTATGTTTACATTTTTGGTTCATTTTTATTTGTTTTCTCGAATGTGTGGTACGAACATAAATTAGTTGTTACCACATGTTTTTCTGAAACAACAACATAAGAAGCTTTTCTGCAAAGTATGTTCATGTAGTTAACATGTGTGTGTGTATGTATGTGTGTGTGTGTATATGTGTGTGTGTGTGTGTGTGGAAAACCAAAATGTCTAAATACGCTGTACCAGTTTGATTCAGAAAATTGGTTAAAATTGTGATTATTAAATATTCGCACATGAATTTCTTTGTTAGTTTAATGTGTTCGAAGTCTTAGGGCATCTTTATTTATGTCGAAAGAAAATAAATGAAAGAATCATTATATGTGGGTCTAACAAAATTTGAACTTTTATTATTTTTTTTTATTTTATTTATTTTATTATACCCTACACCACAAGGTGGTCAGAGTATTATGTCTTTGTGCATTTGTTTGTAACATGGAGAAGGAAGCGAGTTAGACCCATAGTTACATAGGACCTCCATAGAATCACTTTCTGAGTTGATTAATGCATGTCAGTCCGTCTGTCCGTCCGTCCGTCTGTCCATGTATTCTTGTGAACAAAATGCAGGTCGCATTTATTATCCGATTGAGATGAAATTTTCCAAACAACATTTGTTTGGCCCAAGGACGAACTCTATTGAAATTGGAGATAATCGGCCAAAATTTAGATATAGCTCCCATATATATCTTCGTCCGATTGCCTTTTATTGTGCACGTCTAATATTTGTCCAAATGGGATGAAATTTGGCACATGCGACCGAATTGAGTCTAGAAGGTAGTATGCCAAATTTGGTGAAGATAGGATAAGATATAGCTATAGCTCCCACATATATTGTACATCCGATTTGTTGTATTTGTTACACACAGCCGTAACATGCACTCCGTAACAACTATATTCAGGGAAATATATCAAATACAGCTCAGAAATATATTTGCCAAATTTTATCGAGATATGTTCAGATTTGGATATAGCTCCCATATATATCTTTGTCTGATTTCAAATTAATTTTTCACCAAATGGGCAATACAAGTTCGAATTTAAAAGATACAAATGCTTCGGCATATTTAGTCCTTTAATTTTAAATCATAATTATAATCATAGGGTGTATGATTGAATTCTCCCATATAAACTTTTAATTGTTATGTGGAGCTCAACTAAATTAGCAAAGTGGTGTAGGTTATCATAAAATCGGCCCCACCCTACTTTAGGATTTTCTTTACTGTTTTTTATTTATATATATATATATATATATATATATATATATATATATATATATATATATATATATATATATATATATATATATATATGTAAACCAATACAAAAGTATCAGTCGGTTTACTGACAGATATGTAACCTCAGGATGAGTGTGTATTCTTTATGGGGTCTACGAATAATATTTAAGGATGTTAAAAATGGAATGACTAAGTTAATATACGCTCCTTTTCAAGGTATATATGTTTAATAAAAATAGGTTTTTTACAAAGTTTGAAGAAAATCGCTGACTAGGTTCGCTGGTAATAATTATTTTATGGACTAGAAGAAGTGGCATGATATATCCCATACCCATATTTTATCTATAGTTGGTAAAAATATTGATATATATTAAGTAAGAAAGATCAAAAGTCGGACTTGGCCTACTATATGATACCCTACACAACTATGTATATTTAGTAGAGATCTCGTAAAAGAAAAGTTTATATTGCAATTTCTGAGCTCTATGAGATATCTGTTACAAAATATCATTTTGGTCCGAAAGTTGGAGATTTAAACACCACATCGGATGAAACACATATATGGGAGCAAATTTGAAATTCTTGCTTCAATGCTAAACTCGACTGAATTCCGAAAATTCACTCTATTTGGGCTTATATTAGCCATTTGGTGCACAATGAACCTTAAATCGGATTACATATATGTGAGCTATATCCAAATCTGAACCGATTTTTATAAAATTGAAAACAGCTATTTCTTGGCTGTATCTGATACAAAATATTATTTTTGTATAGTGCATTTTACGAATTAGAGAAACTTAAACACCAAGTCGGATGAATCATATATATAGGAGCTGTAGCTATATCTGAGCCGATTTGCACCAAATTTAAAGTACTTATTTCTATACTAAATTCGGTCGGAAGTGCCAAAATTCACACCATTTGGACTGATATTAGACATTTGGTGCACAAGAAACCTAAAATCGGATGAAACATATGTATGGGAGCTATAGCTATATCTGAACCGATTTGAAGTACATGCTTGTAGGCTGAATTCGGTAGGAAATGCCAAAATTCACTCCATTTGGACTTATATTAGTCATTTGGGCCACAATAAATCTGAAATCGGTCGTAGATATATATGGAAGCTACATCTAAATTTGGACCGAATTTCAATACGGTTCGTCGTTGAGCCATTCAAATGTTGTTTACAAAATTTCATCTCAATCGAATAATAAATGCGACCTGTACTTTTTTTACAAAAATACAAATTGAGATAGAAGGCTAAAATTTTGCACACGTGTTTAATTTTCCAGTAGATTAAGTTCGTAAATGGGCCATGTAGGTCCACGTTTCATATAGCCCCCATATAACGATACCTCCATATATTCGGTATTTTGATGATTTTAGCGACATTATTCACCGGAATTGTTTCATCTTTGGTATTTGAAGTTCGAAGTGGATACTACAGCCTATGACAGAAAATTGTCTGTGCAGATCCACGTCTTCGTATAACCCCAATATAACGGTACCTCCCAATATTCTGTATTTTGATGATTTTAGCATCACTATTCACCGTAGTAGTTTCAAATTACGTATTTAGAGTTTGTAATGGGAACTACAGTCTGTGAAAGAAAATTGCCTATGTAGGTCCAGGTCTTTGTATAGGCCCCATATATCAGTACCTCTATATATTCGGTATTTTGACGATTTTAGGTACAATACTCACCGAAATTGTTTGAGATGTTGTATATTAAGTTCGTAATGGATGCTACACTCTGTGACAGAAAATTGTCAATGCTGGTGCAGGTCTTCGCACAGCTCCGATATAACGGTACCTCCCTATATACGATTTTTTGACGACTTTAGCTACATTATTGACCGTTTATTTCAATTTTCGAATTTGAATATGATAATGGCTTATGACAAACAATGCCTATGTATGATGGGGTCCACGTCGTATACACCCAAATATAACTACTATCTTCGGTATTTTTTTTTTGAAAATTTCTTAATGCGTTCCAAATGCTGGAGAGTATTCAAAGTTCGGCCCGGCCGAACTTACTGCTTTTTAACTTTATTTATTTGTAGTAGACGTAATGCTATATAAAATCTATTGATGTAGATTCCACGAAAAAAAAAAAACTTTCAGCTCGTGCATTCAATATAACTCTTTTATGTAAATTTTCTACTCTTATATTCTTAACCACAATGTAACTTTGGACTGAGTACAAGAATTTGTTTCATAGGCAAATGTTTGTATACAGAAAATTTTGTTTGCCAACTGTCTAGGAAGAATAAAATAAACTGAAAACTATAAACTACGAAATAAATATGTAAAGAGAAAAGCTAAGAAATACATTTGCAGGGTCTAAAGAAATTAGTTGTTTCTCCAGTTTAAATTCTGTGCAATTTTGGACATATATTTTATGACATATTAAATTCTTTGCTATTAATGAATCCTATTATAGTATTTGTCACGAACAGTAATCTAACAAATAAAAAAGCAGTATGTACGGGCCGAACTTTGAATTTCAGACAATTACATTGAGAAATGTGGCTAAAATTATTAAAATTCGGGGGCTATACGATATAGTGGATCTATACAGACAATTCTCTTTCAGGGGATAAAGTGCTCACAAAGAACTCCTTGTGTAGAATTTCAGACAACTCTGTTTAAAATTGTGGCTAAAATCATCAAAATACCGAATATCGGGGGTACCGTTATATGGGGGCAATACGATATCGTGGACCTATATAGACAATTATCCTGCAGGGGGTAAAATACCCACAAGAAACTCCTTGAGTGGAATTTTAGACAATTCAGTCGAAATATGTGGCTAAAATCATCAAAATACCGAATATCGAGGGGTGCCGTTATATGGGAGCTATACGATGTCATGGACCGATATAGTTCATCGTCGAACTTGACCTGCCTGAACACAAAAACAGATCTGTGCAAAATCTTAGCTTCCTATCTTTATTCGTTTTGACTGTAGCGTGATTACAACAGACGGACAGACGGACGCACAGGGCTAAATCGTCTTAGAATCTTACGCTGATCAAGAATATATATAATTTGTTGGGTCTAAAATTTTTATTTCGATGAGTTACAAACGGAATAACGAACTTAATATAACCTATGTATGGTGGAGGGTATAAAAATAAAAAAAAAATTAAAACCGTAAACATCGATTTTATCATATCCTGAATTTAATATACATTTTTAATTTTAGATTTCATTATATGTTTTTTATGGAGTGGTAATTGTTGCACACCCTGTATTTCAAATTCGTCATAAAGATGTATGTATGGGCGGCAGTATGCATGTTGGTTGTATTGCAATGTATCGTATCCACCATAGTGATGTCCGATATAGTGATGTCCGTCTGTCTGTCCGTTTGTCTGTTCCCAATACGAACTCTAAATACGTAATTTGAAACAATTCCGGTGAATAATGAAGCTAAAATCATCAAAATACCGAATATAGGGAGGTTCCGTTATGTGGGGGCTATACGAAGTCGTGGATGCACAGAAAATCTCCTGTCATAGAGTGTAGTATCTATTACGAACTTCAAATGTCAAACTTGAAACAAAACCGGTGAATAATGTCGCTATCGGGAGGTACCGTTACATGGGGGCTATACAAAGACGTGGACCTGCATTTTTAATAAAAAAAGTCAAAAAGTCAGACATATATTATAATATAGACATATAATACATAATATAAATTTGAGTAGAATTTTATCAATCTAGTTAATTTCGTTCGGAATCTAGAATTTTGTGCTGATCAAGAATATATGTACTTTGTGGGGTCTAAAATGTATATTTTGAGGTGTTACAAACAGAATGACAAACTTAATATACCCTCCATGCTATGGTGAAGGGTATAAAAATCTGCTAAGTAGTTTATTTTCATTTCATTATAAAAAGTGGCACAAATCTTGAAAACACAGAATATCAGGAGGTATCATCATATGGGAAATAACGAAAACATAATCGATGAAGCCCATCTTGCAATCATAAGGCACATGTACACAAAATTTCAGCTCCTTATCATAATTCTTTCTGTTGAGCGATTATAAACGGAAAAACTGTGACAACCGTACTATGTATGGATAAAAATATGTAAGTTAAAAAGTATCAGTCGGTTTTGCCGGCAGAAGTTTACTCTCAGCATTGCGTTATGATTTCTTAAACGGTTGACTCTTTATGGGGGAGGTTCCAAATGAGTGGTAGCCAATATTGTCAATTTCATATCTGACCTAATTCTGATATAAATGTTACCATTTGCCAAATTTGGACTATATTCTACTTCCTCCACGTTTTATGAGACATGTGATAATTTTTGTACATGTGATTCTGTCTAGCAGACAGAATTTTCCAATTAACATAATAAGGATAAAAATATTGGGCAATTAAAAAAGCCGAAATGTTGAACTTTTGTGGGGGAGATACTAGAAAGAGTTGGTTGATAGATTCCATATTCAAATCGGATCTTCGGTTGTGAAAACTATTAAGATAGTAAAGCATCACTGAGTGATGCAAGTTATGAGTGATATAAATTTTGAAAATTGTAACCCTTTGTGGGGGAGGTACCAGAAGGGGTTGACCGATATATCCCATTTTCCCACCAATATAAATATTGGAATGTGAGAATTTAGAAGAAATCAGATGCTTATTGCTCATATAGGTTATTCAAAATTGTAACCCCATTGTGGGGGAAGGTACCGGAAGGAGTGGACCGATAGATCGTACCTTACACCAGATTTTTCAGACACTTACTAATCGACTAAATTCGTTATTTAACGAAATAATAAGGAAATTAAAATTTGAATTTAACCAAGAAACGCCCAAAAAATATTTGCGGTGGAAACAGGAATGTCCCATATAATATAGTTTTGGCATATTTTTCGTAATTTTAAAAGTCTAGCAATGGATGTCATCAATTAAATTATATATTTTAAATTAAATGGGACAACTTTCGTTTGTTGCTAAAATTAAATCCTACACCAAGTGTTTGTTTATGAGCCAACGCATGAGGACGCAAATAAAAAGAAAATATTCATGAATGTTTGAATGTCATACGTAAACATCCAAAAATATCAACAAAAAAAAACGCATGTCAATGACCTCTTCAGTTTATCCCAAAAAATTTATTGTCATCTACAGATAAATTGTTTGAAATGAGTGGGTTTTGTTTAATGACACATCAATTGGTCCTTGAACACTTGCAGACAATAGGTGCCCCTTACGATATTCAAGGAAAAAAAAAAAACAAATCTTGCATGTGTCGGTCATTTGAGTATTGTATACGTACTAAAATAAAATGGACCAAATAAATGCGAGATAATATTTATTATTTATTATTGGGGCTAAGATTTGGATATAGCTCCTATATATACCCATAATCCGATTTCAGTTTTATTGTGCAAATAATGGCTAATATCAGCACAAATAAAGTGAATTTCGGGACGTACATTTCCATTCTGTGGAGGGCATGTTAGGTTTGTCATTCCGTTTTAAGACCTCACAAAGTATATATATTTTTGATCTGCGTAAACTTCCATGTCGATTTAACGATGTCCGTCCGTCTATCTGTCTGTTTGTGGAAATCATTCTAGCTTCCCAACGAAACTGGAAAGGTTTATACATTTATATTATGTCTGAAGGACTTTTGGTATTGAAAATGGGAAACATATGTCCACATTTTGGAATAGCCCCCATATAATGGTACATCCCTATTTTCGATATCATTTTGATTAAGGCGACATTATTTACTGGAAATGTTTTAAATTTGGTATTTGAAGTTCCTAATGGATACTAAAGCCTTTGACAGAAAATTGTCTGTGCAGGTCCACGCCTTCGTATAGCCCCCATATAACGGCACCTACCGATATTTGGTATTTTGTGATTTAAGCGACATTTTCATCTTTCGCATTTGAATATTGTAATGACACATGAGAAAAAATGTCTATGCAGGTCCACGTCGTCGCATAGAACCTAATATAACGGCTAAATATGGTAACATTAAGATTTTAACAGAATTTTTAACGGTTTTTATTATTTTGAAAATTGAAAAATTCGTTGCAAATGGTGGAGAGTATTCAAAGTTCGACCCGGCCGAACTTACAGTTTTTTTACTTGTTTTAATATAAACCTTTTAGAAGTGATATCATGCACTCTATAGCAATGTTATTTGATATAAAAGATTAAAATGTCTCCGTCAAAATTTAGTGAGAATCGATTTAGAATTGGATATGCCTTCCCTCTGAAACCAAACTGTAACTGCTCTAAAGCTAATATATTACGTGCTTGTTTTACTATGTGTTCTTTAAGACAACATTGAAATGATTGATACTGCATTTAAATAGCCGTAATTTCGCATTTAATATTTTGAAGAATTAGAAAATTTTTGACCAAGTACCAATACATTTTTTTTTGTTTTTAAAGGTTATCATAGATTTTCTTTTGCTCCCTCTTCAAAAATATTGTGTATAATTAACTATTCACCTTTGCACGAATGAAATTCAATCTTCCACTGAATTTATGCTGTAAGTTAATCTTTAAGTAATAATATTTATTTAATGACGTGAAACGTAAAAATTGAGATAATATTTTAAAAGGATTTATGGGCGAAACCAAGAAATACTGAAACTTTATATCACAACACGTGCAACGATGAGTAACAAATTGAATGGGCCTGTGAGTGCTTGGCTAGTTTCTGTGCTTAGGTAATGTAAGAAGAATAATGAACATAATGGACTGGTGTCAACTTGTCCTCTTCCATAAAATGGACAAAGATGCTAATTTCAAAAAAAAAAAAAAAAATAAATAAATAAATAAATAAATAAACAGAATAAAATAAAATAAAATAAAATAAAAACAAGTAAGAAAGAGTTATTAGCGACGAGTTTTGCCTATCACAATCTATATATTTCTCTGTATCTTCCTATATTCGGTATTCTGATGATTTTAGGTAAATTATTCACGGGAATTGTTAAAATTTCGTAATGGGTTCTACAGCCTGTGACAGAAAATTGCAGGACCATGTCTTCGTATAGACCCCAAAATAATGGTAACTCCACATATCCAGTATTTTTAAGATTTTAATAGAATTAATAACGAATTCTATTTTTTATTTATTCATTTTTTTAATTTCCTAATTCTATCTGTATAGTGGAGGGTATTCCATTTTTTTTTTGAAAAATTTAACATTATGTAACACATTAGTATTTAGATACTTTTATATAAAAATGGCGGAGGTAGCCCAACTTGATGTATTTATACCCTACACCACAAGGTGGTCAGGGTATTATGTCTTTGTGCATTTGTTTGTAACAGGCAGAAGGAAACGAGATAGACCCATAGTTCCTTTTGATGATCTGCATAGAATCACTTTCTGAGTCGATTTATGCATGTCCGTCCGTCCGTCTGTCCGTCCGTCCGTCTGTCCATGTATTTTTGTAAACAAAGTACAGGTCGCATTTATTGCCCGATCCATATGAAATTTTGCAAAGTCCTTTTGTTTGGCCCAAGGACGAACCCTATTGAAATTGGAGATAATCGGTCAAAATTTAGATATAGCTCCCATATATATCTTTGTCCGATTTGCCTTTTATTGTGCACCAAACGTGTAATATCAGCCCGAATTTTATGGAATTTTGCATATACACCCAAATTAGGCCTGAAAATATGTATGTCAAATTTGATCGAAATCGGTTCAGATATAGCTATAGCTCCCATATATACTGTTCATCCGATTTGTTATTTTTGTCCACCGCCGCCGTAATATGCACTATGCAACAACAATATTTGGGGAAATATATCAAATACAGCTCAGAAATACATTTCCTAAATTTTGTCGAGATCGGTTCAGATTTGGATATAGCTCCCATATATAACTTCGTCCGATTTAACTTTTATTGTGCACCAAACGTCTAATATTTGTCCAAATGGGATGGAATTTGGCACTTACGACCGAATTGAGTCTAGAAGCTAGTATGTCAAATTTGGTTTAGATCGGTTCAGATATAGCTATAGCTTCCATATATATTATTCATCCGATTTGTTATATTTGTTACCCACAACCGTAATATGCACTCCGTAACAACGATATTCAGGAAAATATATCAAATAAAGCTCAGAAATATTTTTGCCAAATTTTATCAAGATCGGTTCAGATTTGGATATAGCTCCCATATATATCTTTATCCGATTTCAAATTAATTGTGCACCAAATGGGCAATACAATTCCGAATTTAAAGATACAAATGCTTCGGCATATTTAGTCCTTTGAACTTTAAATTATAATTATAATCATAGCGTGTATGATTGAATTCTCCCATAAAAACTTTTAATTGTTATGTGGAGCTCTACTTAATTAGCAAAGTGGTGTAGGGTATCATAAAGTCGGCCCCGCCCGACTTTAAGACTTTCTTTACTGGTTTTTTTTTATTTTTTATTTTTTATTTATTTTTTTTTTTTTTGAAAAATTATTTAATGGCAACACGGCTTATTTGATTGCAAGAAAATATTTAAAAATAAAAACAAGGTAATATTTGCACTGATTACATTAGTAGGACATCAAAGCAATTTAGGGTAAAACTTTCTGATGGCGATTTTACAGTACTAGAGGAGTAGAAGCGTACATTTTAACACGTGGCAGATTATGAAACTTGCGACTATTCAAATACCAAGCACAGTTACTAAGAATTCGCTGATCTAAAATGTTTAAAATAGCCTTCAAGATTTTTCACACAACCAAACGTACCAATCGGGCCATATAATTCGTGGACAAAATGGTCAAATCGATATTTAACCAGTAGAGAAAGTCCTACACCACTTTGCCAATTTAGTAGAGCAAAGAGGATAATTTAATCATACACGCTATGATTATAATTATTATTTAAAGTTCAAAGGACTAAATATGCCGAAGCATTTGTATCTTTTTAATTCGGACTTGTATTGTCCATTTGGTGTAAAAATAATTTGAAATCGGATAAAGATATATATGGGAGCTATATCCAAATCTGAACCGTTCTCGATAAAATTTAGCAAAAGTATTTCTGAGCTGCATTTGATATATTTCCCCAAATATTGTTGTTACAGAGTGCATATTACGGCTGCGGAGGACAAAAATAACAAATCGGATGAACAATATATATGGGAGCTATAGCTATATCTGAACCGATTTCGATTAAATTTGGCATAATTATTTTCAAGCCTAATTTGGTCGTATGTGCCTTCCTTCTCCATGTTACAAACAAATGCACAAAGACATAATACCCTTACCACTATGTGGTGTAGGGTATAAAAACAAAAGCGATAGCCACTTTGTAATCAACTTTATTATAACCATTTATTCCCTGTAAGCTTTAGAATTTAGAATGAATTGAATAAGCAAAGAAAGAAAAAAGCAAGTAAAAAACATTAATTTCGGCCGAGCCGAACTTTTAATACCCCCCAGCATTAGGTAAAGAAAACATGAATGTATATAATTTCAAACATGTTCCATGTTGATAAACTTTTCAAAAGGCCACAAAGTGGCTGAGGCCGTTATATGAGCGCCATACCAAAACGGAAACCTCTATAAACAATTTTATACTTCAAGGATCTTCTTAAATATCAAATTTGACACAATTTCGTGGGTAAATGTGATTAGGCTTGTCAAATGCCGAATATCGGTGGGTATCGTTATATGCGCGCTATAGGGAAACGTGGACCTAAATATTCAACGTTCCACCACTGGAGCTAGAACACATTACGAACTAAAAATACCAAATTTTAGATACATCCGTGGAAATTTTCAAAATACCGAATATCGGAAGGTACCGTTATATGTATGGCCGCTGTATCCTAGACACAATACAAATTAAGGATGTTACAAACGGAATGACAAAGTTCATATACCCTCCTTTTTAAGGTGGAGGGTATAAAAAAACTATATGTAATGAATCCCTCCGGTAAGAACCATCGATTCGATTTCTTTTGTGAGATGTACCAAAGGTACATCAGAAATATTCTATGTATAGATCGTCTCATGTTTCTACAAAAAAAGGATAGGGAGAGGGACAAATAACAAGAGGGAGCTATTTATTTAATACCCAAAGTTTGGACAAGCCCGATCCAATAATTTTTAATTTTTATACTCTGCAATATAGCTACCGAAGGTGTATATCGTTTGCCAAAACGTGCCTCATCAAAATAACGGTCTTAGACCCTAGGTCCATTTGGACCAAATCCGGTGTAGGACATTTTAAGTTGATCTAGAGGTGTTCGTCCTCTTTTTATACCCTCCACCATACTATGGAGGGTATATAAATTTTGTCATTCCGTTTGTAACTCCTCGAAATACTCATGTCAGACCCAAAAAAGTACATATATTCTTGATCTGCGTAAAATTCTAAGTCGATTTAGCTGAGTCCGTCTGCCTGTCTGTCTGTCCGTATGTCTGTTGTAATCACGCTATCTTTCGAACGAATTGAGATAGAAGGCTAGAATTTTGCACACATGTTTATTTTTCCAGTAGGCAGGTTAAATCCGTAAATGGGGAAGGTATTCGGATATTCGATATTTTGATGATTTAGCGACATTATTTAACGGAATTTTTTCAAATTTGGTAATTGATGTTGGTGGTGGATACTACAGCCTATGACAGAAAATTGTCTGTGCAGGTCCACGTCTTCGTATAGCCCCCATATAACGGTACCTCCCAATATTCGGTATTTTGACGATTTTAGCTTCATTATTCACCAGAATTGTTTCAAATTACGTATTTAGAGTTCGTAATGGGAACTACAGTCAGTGACAGAAAATTGTCTATACAGGTCAAGGTCTTCGTATAGACCCAAACATCAGTACCTCCCATTATTCGGTATTTTGACGATTTCACAGAAAATAATGTTCTGTATAGAACAGGAAAATATCATCCAGTTTTGTTGAGATTTTACAAATCTCAATATTCGTATCTGTGCCATGTCAGGTGAGAAAATATCGACCCACTCCATCATGTACCTCGCATACAATGAGCCAAAATATTAAATAATTATAACTCTTATAAAATACGAAATAAGTATCCGATTCTCTTCAAGTTTCACACATCCCAATATTTTTATTAACATGAGATCTGGTGTGAAGATGGGTTATATCGATACACTCTTTCTGGCACTTCCCCCATAAGGGGTCAGCATTTTGAATAACTATGAAGCTCATGAGACACGAAATCAGCATCTGATTCTCGTCATGTTTCACACATACCATGAAGTAGAATGAAGTAGTTAATATCAGACTTAGGTCACATACGAAATGGACAACATTGCCCCACTCCTTTGGAACCACCTTCATAATTTTTCAAGAGTTTGAATAATAATAGCACAAGTGAAAATATATTTTAATAAAACGAACAGTGGCTGAGGGTATATGTCAGTTGGCAGAACTAGCAAATTCATTTTAACTTGTTAGTATAGCTTTTTATTAAATGTTTTTATTATAACAAGCAATATTTTTTAATTCTTTGGTTCACATCCTATTAAGGAAACATCTGAATTCCATTAAAATATTTCTTTCTCTTGTGTATTCTCCATGAAATATATAACATTAATCCGATATTCGTGTACCAATGGTTCATTCGAAAATAGCAAATGCCACAGCATTGATGTTTGGTATGGTAACAAATGAAAAATATATTTTTCTTTGAGCTATCCAGATATTTCCAATTAACAATGGCATAAGTAGAATCCTTTGCGAGTCAACATTGACAGAAACTCAACCCACACTTAAAGGAACTATAAATAAATGAACGGAGAGGTAGGTAGTTATTGATCTCTGAAACACTGATGCAAATACTTTAGCAATGTCTCACCACTATTTTTAATTGGACTGGTGACCAATCCAATTGATAAAGCTAAGCTAAAATGTTGAAGACAAGGGAGAGACCCCATACCGTTGTCGCATTTTAACAATTCAACATGACAGCTACATTATTTTGCTAGCAGCAGTAAATGTTTACATCTGAAATAACATTTCCAAGTGGTTTAATTTTGTTAAAATAAACTTTATTACAAGCTTTACTTACTTCCTTTAACGAATTCAATTTTCCTCAGATTGGCCAGGCAGTCAACCGAAAGCTGTGATGACTGCAACAAACTATTTGATGTAGTTTGCCATCTCAGAGTTGGTTTTGTTGACACCCGACAGTAAAATTCCTTTAAGAGGATTTTCCTGTTGCTTTTTATGACAGTTTGCATGTTGCAAATGAAAACAGGAAATCAAATAAAAGATATTGTGTCAATGGAGCAAATTCATCAGTAAATGACTTGTTGACTTTTGTTTGAGAACTTGTTACATAAATTGGACAGTCTTCGTAAAAATCTCTAAAATTACAGAAAATTAATCTTGCAATGCCAATTTGATACATAAGAAAACATGACAAACATTAGAACAATGTATTCATTGGCAATTCGACAAAAAACGAAACACGCAATTCCGGTTGGTTTTATCGAAAATTCTAGAGATAACTTTAAGGTCCACATTTTGGTATAGACCCCATACAAGGGTACCTCACGATGTTCGGTATTTTGATGATTTTTGCCAAATTTTTTCGCGGATTTGTTTAAAAATTGGTTTTTTTTTGGTCACGATGGATTCTTGCTCCGGTGGCGAAAGATTCTATGTATAGGTCCACGTTGTTGTATAGCCCCATATATCGGTACCTCTCGATATTCGGTATTTTGATGATTTTTGCCACATTTTCCCACAAGTTTGTCTAAAAATTGGTATTTGTGGGTCATAAAGGGGTCTAGCTCATATGACGAAACATTGTAGGTATAGGTCCACGTTTCGGTATAGCCGATATTCGATATTTTAATAAAATATGATATTTTTATTTCATAAAGGGTTCCAGGTTTTTCTAAAGCGCACATATAACTATACCCACCGATATTCTGTATTTTGATAAACCTAGTCACATCTGCCACATAATTGTTTTAAATTTGGTATATTAGAAGATTTAATAGACAATCCTTGAGATATAAAATTGCCTATAGAGGTTCCCGTTTTGGTATGACCCCATATAACGGCCTCACTCACTTTATGTTTTTTTAATAAATTAACCTGCATTATGCAAACGGTCTTACTGTTATATGAAGTTTAAAGTGAAACATGCTTGAATTCAGATACATAAATAATATTTCCTTTAATCTAAGGTGTAGGGTATTAAAAGTTCGGCCCGGCCGAATTTAATGTTGTTTTTTTATTTGTATATATTGCACGACATTTTTGAAATTTGAATTATCATACTAAATTGTTATTCCCCAATGTTTTATATATATTGTAAATTCTGATTAAATAAGTACAAAACATGTAAATAGAGTTATAAGTTCGGCGTGGGCGATCTTTGAATACCCTCCACCATTTGAAACAAATTGTGCAATTTTCCAAAAAAATAAAATGCCTTAAAAAATCTCTTAAAATCTTAAAAATACGTAATGTAGCCGTATATTAGGGTCTATTCGACGATGTGGACCTGCATAGTCAACTTTTGTCATGAGCCATTAAAATATTCAAATGCCAAACTTGAAAAAAAAAATCGGTGAATAATGTTGCTAAAATCATCCAAATACCGAATATAGGGAGGTACCGTTATATTGGGGCTATACAAAGACGTGGACCTGCACAGATAATTTTCTGTCATAGGCTGTAGTACACACTAAACATTACATACATTAAAATATAGACCTACATTAACAGTTCTATGCAAGGATGTTTCTTACATAATGGAAACATATGTTTTCAATTTATAGCAAATTAGATCATCCGGTACAGTTATGTGGGTACAGAGCTATACCAAAATGTGGACCTATATGACCCGTTTTTATACCCTTCACCATACATAGTATGTATCTATTAACTTCGTCATTCCGGTTGTAACTCATCGAAATAATAATTTTAGACCCAACAAAATATACATATTCTTGATCTATGACGGTTTAGCCCTGTCCGTCTGTTGTAATCAAGCTACAGTCAAAACCAAATAAGATATGAAGCTAACATTTTTCAATGGAATTGTCTGAAATTCCACACAAGGAGTTTTTTTATGAGTATTTTGCCCCCTGAAAGAGAATTGTCTATATAGGTCCACAATATATTATGTCCCCCATATAAAGCTGCCGCCGTATTTTGATGATTGTAGCCACATTTTTCAATAAAATTGTCTGAAAATTTTCACTTTATCCCCTAGAAGAGAATTGTCCATATAGGTCCACTATATTGTATATCCCCCATATGAAGGCACCTCCCGATATTCGGTATTTTTATGATTTTTGCGACGTTTTTTCACCGGAAATGTTTCAAATGTCGTATATAAAGTTCGGAACAGTTACTACAGCCTCTGACACAAATTACTTATGCAGCACCGCGTCTTCATATAGCCCCCATATAACGGTTTTTATTTGAGCGGTATTTTCCGACGGAGTTTTTTTTTACATGCATGCATAGTTTACCAGTAGTAAATGGACCATAGTGTCTTCGTATAGCCCCCAACCGTACCTCCCGATATTCGGTATTTTCTTGATTTTAGCAACTTTATTTACTGGAATTATTACAATTTTCGTACTTGAAGTTCGTAATGGGCACTACGGCCTATGACAAAAATTTTTGTATGCAGGTCCGCGTCTTTGTATAGCCCCCATATAACGGTACCTCCCGATATTCGATATTTTAATGATTTTAGTGACATTACACTGGAACTGTTTCAAATATCCTATTTGGAATTCGTAATGGGTACTGCAGCCTATGGCAAGAAAAAAATTGTAAGCAGGTCCACGGTTTACATATGAGTGGTAGTTTTCGGTTTTTTGAAATATTTCAAGTTACTTCCAAATGGTGGAGGGTACTAAAAGTTTGGCCCGGCTGCTTTTTTACTTATTTCTTCTATTATAGATGAGCAAAATAATTAAGAAAAAATTCTTAAGGGCATTATAGAATAACTTTTCTCCAGTCGAATGTTTACTTTTAAAATAAATTAAAAAAAAAAAATTTGATGATAAAATAATCTAAAAAAATTATTTCATAGAAACAATTGTTGAAAATTATTCGTATATATGTTTATTGATGTTCCAATCCAGAGAACAAACGCCAGCATGCATACTTGTAAATATAAAAACTCCTACAGAATAAACACCTTTCGTTCGGAAGCAAGAGTGATTTCCACAAGTGGAAGGACATGTATATTTCGAGGTGTTACAAATGGAACGAGAAACCTATATACCATGGGCAACCTATACATTCGTAATCTTAACTTAACTATCTTCAAAAGCAATTTTCCAACCTCAGACTTTAAGCTACTCTACTTTGCATGGTATTATTAATGAATATATTCAGTTAAATAAATACAACACATAATTAAATAAATTAATTAATTACAAGTGTCAATATCACGATAAAGAAAATCGCCACCAAATAATAATAAATTGAAAAAAAAACTAATTTGTAGCATAATTAATGTGTCAATTGGTTAATTAATGGATTTTTTTAATCGCGGTAATAATGAGGTATTTTGTATTACAAAAAATATTAAATTAGAGAAATTTTTCATTAATCTGTCCAACCTCAGACTTTAAGCTACTCTACTTTGCATATTATTATTAATGAATATATTCAGTTAAATAAATATAACACATAATTAAATAAATTAATTAATTGCAAGTGTCAATATCACGATAAAGAAAATCGCCACCAAATAATAATAAATTGAAAAAAAAAAAAAAACTAATTTGTAGCATAATTAATGTGTCAATTGGTTAATTAATGGATTTTTTTAATCGCGGTAATAATGAGGTATTTTGTATTACAAAAAATATTAAATTAGAGAAATTTTTCATTAATCTGTCCAACCTCAGACTTTAAGCTACTCTACTTTGCATAGTATTATTAATGAATATATTCAGTTAAATAAATATAACACATAATTAAATAAATTAATTAATTACAAGTGTCAATATCACGATAAAGAAAATCGCCACCAAATAATAATAAATTGAAAAAAAAAAAAAACTAATTTGTAGCATAATTAATGTGTCAATTGGTTAATTAATGGATTTTTTTAATCGCGGTAATAATGAGGTATTTTGTATTACAAAAAATATTAAATTAGAGAAATTTTTCATTAATCTGTCCAACCTCAGACTTTAAGCTACTCTACTTTGCATAGTATTATTAATGAATATATTCAGTTAAATAAATATAACACATAATTAAATAAATTAATTAATTACAAGTGTCAATATCACGATAAAGAAAATCGCCACCAAATAATAATAAATTGAAAAAAAAAAACTAATTTGTAGCATAATTAATGTGTCAATTGGTTAATTAATGGATTTTTTTAATCGCGGTAATAATGAGGTATTTTGTATTACAAAAAATATTAAATTAGATAAATTTTTCATTAATCTGTCAGAAGCTTCCAAATTATATTTTTTACAACTACAAATGTCTCTGCAACGGATGTATTTATATTTGGTAATGAAATTAAGCATTGGCTTTAATAAAGATATCCTTTGTTTCGGTTTGAGACCGTTATATTTTGTATAAATATTACGAGTCAATATTACAATATTTACAAATACATCGAACTTGATTGAACTAATTTCAAGAGTATGGTAGAACTTAATACTAATACCTGGAGAAGAACAATCCCGAATCTAAACATTGTTGCAGCAGATAAATTATGTATTGTGTCAATAATTGAAAAAATATAAACTCCTAAGATAATATATACATATTTTTAGTTATTTGTAAATTATAATTGCATCAATGAACCATAATTCAATCAGATAAATTGTTATACACTAGTGGGTTATCAGTTATAATTAATATTTTGCATCATAATTTTTGTTTGCGAGTCACATTTTAGTTTCACTTGATTTATTTAATTACTGATAAACACATTCAAAGTCGATACTGTAAACACATATGCAATGAAATTAAAATAAATAATTGTGTGGTCGTTTAACATTATTTTGAATTCTTAATCCATCACATATGAGAAATCCATCAACAACTATCAGGTTAAGTTAAGTAACTACATAATTATACTATGAAAAAATAAACACACGTAATTTCAAAAAAAGAAAAAAAACAAGTTAAAAAGCATTAAGTTCGGCCGCGCCGAATTTTGAATACCCTACACCATTTGGAACAAATATGGAAATTCTCAAAAACTAAAATTCGTTAAAAATTCTTTTAAAATCTAAACAATACCGAATACAGCCGTTATTTTGGGTCTTTACGACGTGGACCTGCATAGGCATTGTTTTTTACAAGCCATTACCATATTCAAATTCGAAACTTGAAATTAACGGTGAATAATGTAGCTAAAATCATCAGAATACCGTATATAGGGAGGTAACTATAGCTATACGAAGACCTGGACCTGCATAGAAAATTTTCTGCCTTAGGCATTACGAACTTCAAACATCAAATTTGAAACAATTCCGGTGAAAATGATGCTAAAATCACCAAAATACCGAGAAATGGGAGGTACCTTTATATGGGGGCTATACCAGACATAATACGCATTTGAGTAAAATTTTATCAATTTACTTCAATTCGTTCGGAAGCTAGAGTGATTTCCACAGACGGACGCACATCGCTAAATCGACATATAATTTTATACCTGATCAAAAATATATATACTTTGTGGGATCTAAAATGTGTATTTCGAGGTGTTACAAACGGAATGACAAACTTAATATACCCTCCATACTATGGTTGAGGGTATAAAAAAACATAAAGTGACTGAGGCCGTTATGTGGGGGCCATACCAAAACAGGGACCTCTATAGACAATTTTATACTTCAAGGAGTGTCATCTACCAAATCTTCTTAAATACCAAATTTAAAACAATTGAATGGATCTACAATTACAAATTTTTAGACAAATTCGTGGAAAAATGTTGCGAAAATCATTAAGATACCGAATATCGGTTGGTACCGTTTATAGGGCCATACAATAACGTGGATCGATATACACAATATTTCGGAAAACCGTGGAAAATGTGGCAAAAATCATCAAAATACCGAATATCGGGTGGCACCGTTATATAGAGGCTATACCAATAGGTTGACATATATACAATGTTTCGCCACCAGGGCTAGAATCCATTACGCCCTACAAATACCAATTTTTTGACAAATCCGTGAAAAAAGTTGTAGAAATCATTAAAATACCGAACATGGGGTGATATGATTATATGGCGGCTATAACAAAACGTGGACCGATATATCTCATTTTCAATACCAACCATCATAGACACAATACAAATAGTTCTGCCAAATTTTGAAGATCTGCGTAAATAATGCTGCCTACATTCGTGATTTCAACAAACAGACAGAAGAACATCGTTGAATCGACTAAGAATTTTATGTTGCTCATGAATATATATACTTTATGGGGTCTACGATGAATATTTAGGGTTTTTACAAACGGAATGACAAAGTTAATATACCCTCCTTTTCAAGGTGGAGAGCATAAATAAAAGGGAAAACAAGCTTTTGATGACTGATGTATACCCGATTTTGCTGACTGATGTATACCCCTAGCCCTGAGTTACGATTATTCAAACTGTTTATTATTATTTTCTTCGAAAAATCTACATTTTTGGGGGAGGTACGAAGAGGAGTGCCTCGATATTGCCCATCTCCGAACTCTATCTAAGTTTGGCAATAATATTACGATGTACCAAGTTTGGAGCAAATTGGATACTCACTTCGAGAGTTATCGTGAGCACCAACCAGCCAGCCGAACGACGGATGGACGTTGCTAGATCGACTCCAAATGTCCTAAAACAGATTTGGTCCACAGAAACCTAGGATCTAAAACCGTTATTTCGATGAGGCACGTTGTGGACGTAGCCATAGCCATATGGCTGAGGGTATAAAAATGTAATATACTTGTATGAATTTTGAAAGTTTAGATGAATCCTAGCATTAGAGGTACATAGTGTCTTCGGCAAATCTAAATGTGATCTTTTTAGCCCTTTTTTAAAGCTAAAGTACGACTTTAACCCTAAAATCTGCTTTTTAAATATTTTAAGATTCCTGATCAGTAATAGTATAAATAAGTAAGCAATATGATACCGAATATCTTAAAAATACCGAATATAGCCGTTATATTGCGGTATACACGAAGACGTGTATTTGCATAGGCAACTTGAAATGCGAAACGTGAAAAAAATTCGTGAATAACGTAGCTAAAATCATCAAAATTCACAATATCGGGAGGTACTGATATATGGGTCTAGTACGCAATTTGAAACAACTCCAGTGAATAATGTCCCTAAAATCGCCAAATATCGAATATCGGGAGGTACAGTTGTATGTGTACTATACGATATCATGAACCTATATAGACATTTCTCTTCAAGGTATGTATGCATGGATTTTTAGACAATTTAATTGAAAAATGTTCCTCAAACCATCAAAATACCGAATATAGGGAGGTACCGTTATACTGGGGATAGCGATATCATGGACCTATATAAAGAATAATTTTAAAGAAGAAAATACTTACGTAGATTTTCAGAAAATTTTATTGAAAAATTTGGCTAAAATATCAAAATATCGAATATCGGGGGTACCGTTGTAGCGGGTTATACGATACCGTTTATCTAAATAAACAATTCTCTTCCAGAGAGTAAAATACTCAAAAAAACTCCTTGTGTGGATTTTCAAACAATTCCATTGGAAAATGTGGCTAAAATGATCAAAATACCGAATATCTGGGGGTACCGTTGTATTGGGGCTATACGATATCGAGAAACGATATTGCCCATCTGCGAACTTGACCTGCCTGCAGACAAAAGTCTTATCTATACAAAATTTCAGCTTCCTATCTTTATTCGTTTTGGGTCTAGCGTGATTACAACAGACGGACAGACGAACGGACGGACAGGGCTAAATCGTCTTAGAATTCCAATTCAACCCTTTTGCGATCATCTCCAAAAATAATAGGTTTCTATTCTCACATTAAAGAGTAATGAAATCCCTTAACTATTTTGTGTTGTCAAGTCAATTTCCTTCAGTGTGTTTTTACTTAACATCCTGAAATAGATTTTATATAAGATCTATAATGTACATTTTCATGAGTTACATATTTATGAGTACATATATTCTCTATTTATTACCTATTACCCACACCAATATTTAATAGATATGTTAAAACATATGTGCGTTTGTAATTGCGAATATGTATCAAATATTGATATTTAACTGAACAAATGTAGCACCTTTAAATCAGACAAATTGCTCAACTGCAATTAATTATTTATTCATATTTAATATTTAATTTCACTTGAAATATTCTATTATTGATTTTGATTATTAAAGTTCCTGCTAATTAAATATTAATCAGATTGAAGCTCATCGTATGCATAATGTGTGTACATATGTATACGTATTTAAAATAAATTGAATCGCATTAGATAACATAATATGAAACATATTTTCCCCAAAAAAAATTATAAAATTAAAAATTTATTTTAAATTCCAAAAAGCATGAAAATTTTGCAATTACTTCATTCATCAATCAAATGAAATACTAAATTAAATTGTAATTATAAAATTATTTATCCTTCAATTTTGTTTTTGCTACTTTTTCCTACAATGGAAAGATTAAAAAGTAAAAAAAGTATGCCTTCGTTGTGGTTTCACCGTGACTCGATAATTAAGTCATTATTTTTTCCCTGACAGCATATAATATTACTTTAATTGGTCTGTGGTTTCCATTTTAACAACTTGTATTGATTCAATGCAATTATGCTGTTTTTAAGCGGTTGAAATTACTTTCTCTTGAATACTGGAATTCTCAGAAAAACCTGTTTGCTAATTGAATGAAAACAAGTTAAAAAGCAGTAAGTTCGGCCGGGCCGAACTTTGAATACCCTCCACCGTTTGGAACAATTTTGGAAATTTTCAAAAAATATAATCTGTTAAATATTCTGTTAAACTCTTAAAAATACCGAATATAGCCGTTATATTGGGGTCTACCATTGTTTGTCATAAGCCGTTACCATATTCAAATTCGAAACTTGAAATAAGCGGTGAATAATGTAGATAAAATCATTAAAATACCGTATATATATCGTATATCGTTATATCGGAGCTATACGAAGACCTGGGCCTGCAAAGACAATTTTCTGTCATAGGCTGTAGCATCTATTACGATCTTCAAATACCAAATTTGAAACAATTGCGGTGAATAATGTCGCTAAAATCATCAAAATACCGAATATGGGGAGGTACCGTTATATGTGGGCTATAGGTAGACGTGAACCCGCACAGTAAATTTTCTGTCTTAGGCTGTAATATCCCTTTGGAACTTCAAATATGAAAATTTGAAAAAATTCCGGTGAATAATATCGCTAAAATCATCAAAATACCGAATAACGGGAGGTACCGTTATATGGGGGCTATACGAAGACGTGGACTTACATGGTCCATTTACGAACTTAACCTGCCTACTGGCAAAATAAACATGTGTGCAAAATTTTAGCCTTCTATCTCTATTCGTTCGAAAGATAGCGCAATTACAACAGACAGACGGACGGACAGGCAGACAGATGGACATCGCTAAATAGACGTAGAATTTTACGCTGATCAAGAACATAATACTTTGTTGGGTCTGACATGAGTTTTTTGAGGAGTTACAAACGGAATGACAAAGTTAATATACCCTCCGTGGTATGGTGGAGGGTATAAAATGCTTACGAATTTCACGGAATGAATTTTTTTTAAGTCACCGATTATTAATCATATTCTGACAACGCAGCATGACAGAAGACCACAAAAGAGAAGACACGCATCTGGTTTTTTTTACCCTACACCACATAGTGGTAAGGGTATTATGTCTTTGTGCTTTTGAGGATCTTCATAGAATCACTTTTCCCTCCGTCCATGTATTCTTGTTAACAAAATGCAGGTCTCATTTATTATCCGATTGAGATGAAATATACAATATTTGTATGGACCAAGGGCACCAACTATTGAAATTGGTGGAATCGGTTTTAATTTAGATATAGCTCCCATATACAAGGTGAGATGAAAAAACTTCAACCAATTTCAGACTGCTGTCATTTCCAAGCTACTCGTCCGACAACTTTAAAATTTTTCCAGTGACAGCTCTTTATATTGTTTACAAGCGTACAAAAGAATTTTGGTGGAAATTTTCCAGAGAAAAAGTTATTCGTGATGGAATTAAAGCATGGTAGTGTGATTTCTTTATATTTGGCTGGAAAACCACAAATGGCTATCGTTAGAGCACTCCAGCATTTAAATGTGACTAAATATTGTGCGTCTCGTACCATCGTTCGTTATCGTGATACTGGTAGCGTAGCCCGACGTCAAGGAAGTGGATGGAAGAACAACAACAGCAACATCAGCAGAAATGGACTTGATCGAAACCCGCGTCGTAGTGGCCGAAAAATGACTCGTGAGCTGACCATATCGCAATATTCCATTCGGCAAATATTGAAAAATGAGCTCGGGGTAAAGTCATTGAAATTCCAAAAAGTGCATGAACTTACACCGAAACAGAAACGAAATTGACTCAAAAGAGCTAAAGAGTTGCTTCGCTTGGCCGAAAGTGTTGAACTGCTGAATTTGGTATCCTCTGATGAGTAGACATTCGTTGTCCAGCAGTTTGTAAAGAAACAAAGTCATCGTGTTTACTTGTCAAAGAAGTCAGCTGAAAATGTGCACCTTCGGGTGGCCACCATAACACATGCGCCGGCCATGGTGATGGTGTGGGCCACCGTAACAGCCGATGATCGCTCTCCACGCGTATTAATCGACCGTGGCATCAGAATAAATGCCGAATATTATAGCGAAAATATTCTGGAGGCTATAATAAAGCCTTGGTTGCGCACGCAAACATTTTGGCCGCAGACCTTGGCCATTCCAACAGGACTTAGCACCATCGTACTGGGCACTTTGCTTCGCTTCTCGCTTCATTTCCAGCGCACAATTGCCACCAAAATCTCCGGATACCTATCCGTTAGACTATTGTGTCTGGATTATTTTGGAAAGCATGGTTTTCACTAGAAAATACTAAAGTGTCGATCACCTCAGGTAAGTCATTGACCGTTTGAAGGCCATTATTTGTGCCAAGAGTAAATTCTTTTGTTACGGAAGCTTTACTAAATAGGCATAGTGGTGTGCACAATAAACTTGAAATCGAGTGAAGATTTACATGAGAACTATATCCAAATCTGAACTGATCTCAAAAAAATTTGGCAAAGATCTTCCTGAGCTTTATTTGATATATTTCCCTAAATATCGTTTTTGCGGAGTGCATATCGCGGCAAAAATAACAAATCGGATGAACAATATATAAAAAGGTATGGCTTTATCTGAACCGATTTATATCAAATTTTGACACACTTATTTCTCAATTTGGACTAGTTTTACACATTTTGTGCACAATAAGTGGGAAATCTGACGAAGATATATATTGGAGCTATATCTAAATTTCAATATAGTTCGTCCTTGGGCCAAACAAATTATTTGTAGAAAATTTCATCTGGATCTTATTTGACCTGTATTTGTAACAAAAATACATTGACGGACGGACATGTATAGATCGACTTAGAATGTGATTCTATGCAGATCATCAAAAGGAACTATAGGTCTAGCTCGCTTCCATCGCTATGTTACAAACAAATGCACAAAAACATAATAACCTGAGCACAATGTGGTGTTTTTATACCCTCCACCATACTATGGAAGGTATACTTACTTTGTCATTACGTTTGTAACTCCTCGAAATACTCATGTAAGATCCAACAAAGTATATACATTCTTGATCAGAGTAGAATTCTATGTCGATTTAGCGATGTCCGTCCGTCTGTCTGTCTGTCCGTCTGTCTGTTGTAATAACGCTATCTTTCGAACGAATCCAGATAAAAGGCTAAAATTTCGCAGACATGTTTATTTTGCCAGTAGGCAGATTAAGTTCGTAAATGGGCCAAGTAGGTCCACGTTTTCATATAGCCCCCCATATAATTTTAGCGACATTATTCACCGGAATTGTTTCAAATTTGGTATTTGAAGTTCCAAAGGGATGCAGCCAAAGACAGATAATTGTCTATGCAGGTCCACGTCTTCGTATAGCCCCCATTTAACGGTACTTCCCGATATTCGGTATTTTGATGATTATAGAGACATTATTTACCGTAATTATTTCGAATTTCGTATTTGAAGTTCGTAATGGGTACTACAGCCTATGACAAAAATTTTTGTATGCAGGTCCACGTCTTCGTATAATCCCAATAAATTTGTCTATTTTACACTTAGCATGGCAACCCTAAAACCTAATGCGGTTTTCATTTAAGTGGTAATTTTCGGATTTTTTTTTGAAAATTTTGGTCGAGCTGCTTTCTTAATTGTTATGTTTTTACTGTTCATTTTACACGTTTCCATTCTATGTCAAAAGTGTACTTAGGGAGACTTATTTTTTTTTTTTTTTTTGGGAAAGTGTCAATGGTAGAAATATTCTAGATCCAATGCGAGTCTCCGAATAATAAGAATATGTATATTCAATATGTATCATAAAAATATCACCAATTTATTATTTATTTAAAAAAAAAAAATTTCAGAAAAATTATGCACTTTTTTTAAATTCGCTGGAAACTATCAATATAGGTTCACCCTTTCGTAAAGCTGGTTTTTAAAAATATTCTCCAATTTTAGTTATTGTAAGGTTCTTGACCATATTGCCTTATTGTGAAGAGTGAATGTGTCAAAATCTTCTCAGTAATACATTTAATTACACATTCGTGATTATAGAAATGTAAAAACTCCTAAATGACGTTTTAACTTTAACTCCAAACATTTGTAGAAAAACTAAATGCTTTATAAATAAATGCTCACTAAGCTATGAGTAATTTTCTATGACGAAATGAAGTCAAACCACAATAAGTCAAGCATCCTTTTAATACGAACATAATCAACTTGTGTTCATGGAGGTCGATGTGCCGACCAAATAGGGTTTTCACCCACACAAAAAAGAAAAAAAGTTTGCCTAGAAATATTGTTCTCAAGTGTTGTTCTCTTTATTGTCTAGTCGGTTGAAGTATTCGACAGGAGAACCACAAAATACCTTTTATTGTATGAAGAAAGTATGAATATAACGACATTTGCAGGACAGACCATAACAAATATTAAATTTTTATGAAAAACTTTAATTTTAACGAGGTTGCAATGTTTTCCATCATTTGAAAAAAAAAACCGAAAAAATAACATACGTTCAGACTTAAGCGAAAACTGAATTTATTTCCTTGATATTTTAAAATTGTAATATATATTTTTATACCCTCCACCATACATAGTATGGAGGGTATATTAAGTTCGTCATTCCGTTTGTAACTCATCGAAATAATCATTTTAGACCCAACAAAGTATATATATTCTTGATCAGCGTAAAATTCTAAGACGATTTAGCCCTGTCCGTCCGTCTGTCCGTCTGTTGCAATCACGCTACAGTCTAAACGAATTAAGATAGGAAGCTAAAATTTTGCACAGATCTCTCTTTTGTCTGCAGGCAGGTCAAGTTCGAAGATGGGCTATATCGGTCCACGATATCGTATAGCCCCCATATAACGATACCCTCCGATATTCGGTATTTTGAAGAATTGTCTGAAAATTCACACAAGTAGTCCCTTGTGAATACTTTACCTCCTGAGAGAGAATTGTCTATATAGGTCCACGACATCGTATATCCCCCATATATAAGGTACCCCCGATATTCGGTATTTTGATAAATTTACCCACAAGGAGTTCCTTGTGAGTACTTTATATCTCGGCAGAGAATTATCTATATAGGTCCACGATATCGTATAGCCCCCATATAACGGTACCCCCCGATATTCGGTACTTTGACGATTTTAGCCACATTTTTCAATGGAAGTGTCTGAAATTCCATAAAAGGAGTTTCTTGTGAGTATTCTACCCTCTGAAAAAGAATTGTCTATATAGGTCCACGATATCGTATATCCCCCATATGGCTGTACCCGCCGATATTCGGTATTTTGATGATTTTAACCACATTTTTCAACGGAATTGTCTGAAAATCCACACAAGGAGTTCCTTGTGGGTACTTTATACCTCGGCAGAGGATTGTCTATATAGGTCCACGATATCGTATAGCCCCCATATAACGGTACCCTCAATATTCGGTATTTTGATGATTTTAGCCACATTTTTCAACGGAAATTGTACGCAAGGGGTTTTTTGTGAGCACTTTACCGCCCGATAGAGAATTCTTTATATAAGTTAATGATATCGTATAGCACCCATATAACGGTACCCCGATATTCGTTATTTTGATGATTTTAGCCACATTTTCAAATCGTATTGTCTGAAAATCCACACAAGGAGTTCTTTGTGAGCACTTTACACCCAGACATATATTTGTCTTAATAGGTCCACAATCTATATCTATAAAAGAGGAAAATGTTTGTACGTTTGTTTGTTTGTTTGTTTGTTTGTTTGTTTGTAATTTATGGACTCGAAAACTGCTGAATAGATTTTTCTGAAAATTTCCATATATACTGCAACATCGCCTGAAAGTAACATAGGCTATATAAATTTTTGAATTTCCACTTGGAACTGGAGATATAGCATCAGAATCGGAGGTACCTCCCAAAAATTTAGATTTATATGCACATATCTATTGATCGGTTAAAGATACAGTCTCCAAATTTGGAATGTGTAACGGAATTTGGAACAAAAATAAGTTTGCTAAATTATATTGTAATCGGTTCAGATTTGGATATAGCTCCCATATATATTTTCGACCGATTTCGTTCATTTGATGCCTCAAACACAATATGAATGTTCGATTCAAATGAAATTTGGAATATGTGACGGGATTTGATCCGAAAATAAATTTGTCAAATTATATTGAAATCGGTTCAGATTTGGATATAGCTCCCATATATATTTTCGGCCGATTTCAAGCATTTGATGCACCAAACACGCTATGTATCCCCAATTTCAATGAAATTTGAAACGTGTGATAGATTTTATCTAAAAAAATTTATTTCCCAAATTATATTGAAATTGGTTCAGATTTGGATATAGCTCCCATATACATTTTCGGCCGATTTCATGTGATTGGTGGACCAAACAAGATATGTATGTCCAAATTTAATGACATTTAAAATAAGTAACGGAATCGGGAGCAAAAATGAATTTTTCAAATTATATTGAAATCGGTTCAGATTTGGATATAGCTCCCATATATATTTTCGACCGATTTCATGTATTTGATGCACCAAACACGCTATGTATCTCTAATTTCAATGAAATTTGAAATGTGTAGCGGAAATTAAAACAAATATACATTTGTCAAATTATATTAAAATCGGTTCAGATTTGGATATAGCTCTCATATATATTTTCGACCGATTTCAAGTATTTTATGCACCATACACGATATGTATGTTCGATTTCCAAGAATTTTGGAATATGTAACGGGATTTTGATTAGAAAATAAATTAGTCAAATTATATTAAAATCGGTTCAGATTTGGATATAGCTCCCATATATATTATCCGCCGATTTCACATATTTGATGCACATTTGACAAATTATATTCAAATACGCTCAGATGTGATTATAGCTCCATATATAAGTTAATGTTAGAAGTTAAAGTTTATTTCACACTGCTATGGTGTTTCTTTATTTTGTTACTAACATTTATGTTGCGGTGCTATGCACCTCTCTTGTTGGATTTACAATTATGAATTGCTTCAACTTAAAACTAATATTATACTGCAGCCTGGTCGTGCTCGTTATTACGCTGAGTCATCACTTGCGGTGCGCTGGTATTAGTGCGCGTGTTTGTGGCGGATGACTGCCCTGGTGTCATATTCCTGTTGATTTGTCGGACTGCTTGCGCAGCATAATGATGGGAATGTTTACTAGTTGGTTTGCATATTTAGTTTGATGTTTATTAGGGTGAGCCGTTAACTCCTCCCTCTCGAATTATCAAGCGTCTCGATTGATGTGTTTAGAAATATGGCAGATTATAAAGACTGCCGCGTTGATTCAAGTTAATATTGTGGTTTGCTAGTTGTTTTGTTTTGATAACAGATTCTGTTGTGCCGGCTGCCAATTGGCTTTCTGACACAGTCATTTCTATTTGAGGTCTAGACATTCCTTCATGTGGGGTCATTTTTATAATTTTCATACTAGTTTTGCGCCTTTGCCTCATTTTTACTGCCATCAGGAGGATGACCAATGCTAATATGAGACTGATGTTAAAACATAAACTGGTCTTGAATTCAGTATTTAGACGCTCGATTCTTTTATTACTTTTCACGTGCAACGTTTTTAGTAGTTGTAGAGATAGTATTTCTTCGGTGTAGTTGTTTCTAGCTGAGTGTTTTAGTAGCGCAGGCAACGGTTTGGAGTAAGCAGCTTCTTCGACGGTGAAATTTTTGTTGCCTATCCTAATTGTAGAATTACTAAATCTTATTAAATAAGTTCCTGTTACATTTTTTTCGTTTCCATTTATGACAATATTTTCTTTTATGTTATTTATCAAAATTAATCCAGGTTCTATTTCCTCTAAATTATTAATGTGATCTGCATTTACTATTGAACAATTATGTGGGCTATTAGTTACTAATTTAGGAATACATGTATTGTTTGTTATATTGGCTACATTAGATTCTAGACATAATTCAATACCATTTATTTTTTGACAAGGACTTTTAATTCCAAATGTTGCTCTTTCACATTTTACAATTTTCTTATAATCAAGATTTAAAACAGTATTTTGATTTTTTACAGGTCTTATGGTTATGACATTACAAATTTCTTTTACAGTTTTGGGAATGCTTATAATGTAAATTATATTAGTACTATTGTTTACAATTTTTATTCGTGCGAAATTTAAAGCTTGTTCAATGTTTTGAAACGGGATTTCATCTTGATTAAATATTTCTTCTATTTTTCTAATTTCTATTTCCGATAAAATAAATGTGTTTACAATGTTGGATTTTGTTAAATGAATGGCCGAATTAATATTCGTTATTTCCTCCTTTAAAATTTCAACTTTGTACTTTGCCTGCAATATGAGGGTATTACGGAAGTCCTCACTAGTCTTTAAAATTTTTGAAATACTATTTGTCGCATTCGTTATCTCCTGCATTCTTTCTATTAGATCTCTGTTGATTATTAACTGGTTATTGCTGTTGTCTGTTAACTCATTGATTTTGTTTTTCAAAAGCATAAGGTCATCATGGTCTGGACTACCTGCCAGCCATTTCCACGCCGTTCCAATCTCATCAAGAGATCTTTTAGATCTCTCTTCAGGCATTAGCCGATTTATAAGGTGAGATAGGGTAGTGATGTCATTATGTAGGAAGGGAGTAGTGGGTGGTTGTCTGGAATTCCTTTGGCCAAGTCGTCCTTGATCCTCTCTAGAGTGTCATGATATTCCTTGATGTTAATAACATGCAAAATTTTGAATGTCCCTGTTTGTATTTTTCCTATTCCACTCTCTATAAGAACCACTTCTGATTGAGAGTAGTCCAATATTTCTGTGACCCCTAGGCAACCTGTAATTAAGAACTGGAAACCCGGTAAATAAGTAAGTCAGTTTCTGATATGACTCTTATGGACTATTCTCCCTGATTGAGTCAGGACAGTTGAGTGCCTATTCTCCTTTACAACTTCTTCTTTGAAACGTTTAGATAATTTGGTTCCTAATCTCTTGTTCTGTTTGACAAATATTTTCTGACCTTCTTGATATTCTTTTGGTTCTTCCCTAACACGATTATGATTTGCCAAATCATTTTCCTGTTTCCTCAAGAGTCTTTCGTAGTTGTTAAGGCGAGTCCTTTCGTAGTCCTCTGGTCCAAAGGTCGTCGGTCGTCCAAAAAATAGATCTACGGGTTTCTTTCCAATTGACGAATGTATTGTGTGATTGTACTTGTTAACGCTATCTTGCAATAGCTCCTCAAAAGAGTAATCGGGTCGCTCACACTTACTGCAACGCATAATTTCCGATAAGGTCGAATGGAATCTCTCTATTTGCCCATTAACCTCGCTCTTATAAGGCGGTGCCGTAAAAATTTCCATGCCAAGTTCGTCTTCCAACATAAACCGAATGGTCTGAGAATTGAAAGATCGCTCGTTATCAAATACAATTGACTTCGGGACCCCAAAGTAGAAAATTATTTCTCTCAATGGTTTCCTAATGTCTTCAATGCCTTTGCCATTTATCATTCTGGTTACTGCGAATTTTGTAAATTTGTCTATTGCGGTTAAAACTCGAAACTTGTCTGTAGAGAAGATATCTATGTGGATTGTATGCCCAGGATAAGTTGGCATAGGTGTCTTATTAAGTTTGGGAGCGTTCGGATGTCGCTCATACTTATTTTCTTTACATACTTTACAGATATTGATCACATTCTTTATTTTCCTAGTCATGGAAGGGAAGTAATAGCTCTCTAAAATTTGTCTCCTATTCTCGGCATTATTCCTATGTGCTCTGTTGTGAGTCTCAATAATGATTTGTTTTTGTCTCTCCTCATCAGTAACATCTTCAACCATTGTTCGAGCGAATCGTACTTTAATGTTTCTGAAGTGATGAGGGTACAGTGCTTGAATCATAAGCATAACTGGCTCTGAGGTCTTGATGCCATTGACTACTGTAGGATTTAGGTATCTCTTTAATATGACTTTCAGATCTGATTCCGCTAGACTGGTTTCTTTAATGATATGTCTATGGTAGGAGGGAAATACAATGTTAAATTCATATGAGGAAGCTGATGATTCCTCAATAATGATCTGATTTTTGAAGGTATTTATTGGCACCTCAGCGGAAGGAATTAGGTCTTCCGATGAGTCCTCGGCACTGTGAACCGTGGGCGTTAGGGAGTTAACATCTGTCACCGGTGGTCTCGATAGCGTGTCCGCGACTACATTCGTGCTACCTGGTTTATAAATTAACTCGTAATTATATTCTTCTAACTGTGCCTTCCACTTCTTCATCTTCACATTTGTGTTCTTGTTGCTTAGCGCAAATGTCAAAGGTTGATGGTCGGTAAATATCTTTATGCTTCTTGCTCCATACAAGTAACAATTCAATTCCTTTAAAGCCCAAATTATCGCCAGCATTTCTTTCTCATTTGTCGCATATTCCTCTTCTGCCCTACTGAGAGTTCTAGAAAGGTATGTGATAGGTCTATTGCCTTGAGATAAAACTGCTCCTAAAGCGTATTTCGAGGCGTCAGTAGTGAGTTCAAAGGGCTTATCAAAGTCGGGATAGTTCAAAACGACTTCCTCCGATACCAAACAGTTCTTGAGCTGTTTGAAACTTTCAATCTGTTCGGAATTCAAATTGACACTGATTTTTTTTGACTGGTTTCTCGGGGTTTTCCCTATATCGCCTCTCATCATGGAAGTTAATGGTTTGGCTATTTGAGCATAGCCCCTTATGAATCTCCGATAATGTCCGGTCAAACCCAGGAACGATCGCAAGTCATGAACTGTTCTGGGTTGAGGGAAATTAACTATGGCCTTAAGTCTGTCTGGGTTTGCAGAAAAACCTCCTTCCTTTACATTGAACCCTAAGAAGTCAATTTCTTCCTTTAAGAATTCACTCTTGTCCAAATGAACTTTCAGATTAGAGTCTTCCAAAGTGCGGAATATTATCCTCAAATTTTCAATGTGTTCCTTTTTAGTCCTACCAAATATCAAAATGTCATCAATGTAGACGTAGCACCGTTTCCCTATATGCTCTCTAAGAATATCATCTAGAGCTCTTTGGAATATTGCAGACGCGTTACGTAGTCCAAATGGTAGTCTTGTGAACTCGAACTTTCCATTCTTGACGGAAAAAGCTGTTTTCTCAATATCGGACTCCCTAAGTGGAATCTGATGGAATCCGCTCTTTAAATCTATGGTGGAAAAGTATTTCTGTTCGCCTAAGTTAGCCAAGATTTCTGTAATTTCAGGTATGGGGTATCTGTCAGGTCTAGTTATCTCATTAAGTTTCCTATAGTCAATAACCATGCGGTATTTTTTCACACCTGAAGCATCTGGTTTTTTTGGTACTATCCAAACTGGAGCATTATATGCGGACCTGGAAGGGCGAATTATCCCGTCCCTTAATAGTTCTTCTATCTGTTTGTCAATTTCGGATTTCAGTGCCATTGGATACGGATAGGATTTTGAATAAACTGGACTATCACTACTCGTATTAATTTCAGCTTGTACGATTGTTGAATAAGTGAGTTTTTTATTGGGATCTGCAAAAAGGTTTGGATGGTCATCCAAAATATTCCTGACTTCTTTTTCATCTTCGGGATTTAGATGATTTAAACGTAGATTCATGTTATTAATCTCATCAATTTGCAGCTCTTTCAAAGGAAATTTCTTTCCATCCAGAATTGTGAGATAGGATCTCCAAGTGTAAATCACTGCATTCAAAGATTTCAGGGTATCATTCCCTATTATCCCATCAAAGGTCTCTAGACCAGGAAGGATGTAAAATTCTAACTTTCCGATCCCGCAATTAAAAATGTCAATAAAACTATGGGTCTCTATACTAACTATGCCGCCTACGGACTTAACATGAAAAGGTTTCTGGTTCTTTAGAGGGTTTCTAATAAATTTGCCATTAATATAATTTTTGTTCGAACCGGTGTCTATAAGAAATTTAAGTTCGTTGCCATTTTTCATTCTGAAAGGGAGGTATGGCAACGTTGAAGCTAGTCTAAAAAATTAACGTCATCTACAATTGCCAACTGATCGTCTAGATCCTCCTCGTACGCTTCGTCATAGGAAACCTCATATTCCTGTTCATCAGAACCATTCATTTCATCCGGCTCTGCATCCTCACGTATTTGGGCCTCAACATTAAACATTCTCTGCTGCTTTTGCGGCTGATGAATATTTCCTGAATTATTTCTCTTAAAGTTAGGCTGAACATTGTTAAAAGCATTACTCAACTGTGGCCTATTCTGATAGTTTACCTGCCTAGTCTGTATTGATTGATCCACGTCCATTGGTACAGCAGGTTTAGGAGGAAGTGGGGGTCTGTATCCTCCGTATTGGGGGTGTCCAAAATTATTCACTACTGGAGGTCGATTCGAAAAGTTCGCCGGCCCTCCGTATTGTTGTTCTCCACTTCGGAAATTCCGATAACGATATTGAGTAGGGCCTCTGTACCTTTGGTCACCTTGAAAATTCCTATCACCAATCGTCAGCTGTGGGTAAAAATGTCTAGGAGGGTTAGTTTGGGGGATCCTGTTTGGTCTAGATCCTTTCTCGGTAGCGTGTTGAATACGCAGACCTAGATTACCTAATTTTAAACAGGCATTTAGAGCCTGAGGCAAACTTGTCGGGTTTGTAACACTCATTAAGCTTGGAAGATTACCATTAAGTCCTCGAATAAAGGTGTCCAAAGCCTTGTCCCTATATGTTTGGGTCAATACATCCAAAGCCTCGTTCCCTATATCCAGACAATCAATCTTGTCCAGAATCAAAGACAAATGGTGGTAAACCTTCTGGTAAAAATCTGTTATGGTTTGCCCACCCTGAGATAGGACGGTCATTTGATACTCTAAGGTCGAAATATCTCTCTTATCTGAAAAATGAAGCACTAAACACTTTCTTATCGCTTTCCAATTTAATGGGGTCCGATAAGACTCCAAAGCCGTGTCGGCCTCACCAACAATTTTATGCCTAACAGTGTGTAGAATTGTGAAGTATTTGGTTGTTCCCCTTTGTGACTCATAAATGTTCATGATCCTATCAACAGCTTTCCTCCACGAACTAAATTCTCCTGGCTTGCCCGAGAATTCCCTTAACGTCTTCACTATGTCTGGTATTCTCTCTCCTTCTGAGATATCCCCAGATCCTTCTATGTCGACATCTTTAGTGGCGGTAACATCCTCCCCCTGTTTGAGAAGGTTTGCCACCGTCTCACTTATTATTCGTTTCACCTCATTAGTCTGACTTTCCGTAAAGGGATTAAACCTTACGGGAGCTGCCCCAGAAGGCGAAGATGTCTGTCCTGAAACACTCATAGCTTCGACCCTTGTTATTAAGTTGTTTAAATCTTCCGGCATTGGCCGCTCGAAAAAAAGGAGAAAAAGAAACACCAAATCCTAGTTCTCGTCACAAATCTATTATCAAAATTTCTTTAAACTTATTTCAGCACGGATATGACTCTTTAAATTTGGATGCCACACTCTATTTTTTTGTTTAACTTAATCTAACATTTCATATTTCTTACATTTGTTAATTTCGCACAAATATGATTTTTTTTGTAAATTTAGATGTCACACTTTATTTTTTGTTTTACCTTACTCTAACATTTCTTTCTTCTTACTTTGTTATTTTTGTTAAACGTATTCTAGCACAAATATGATTTTTTGTAAATTAGATTTCACACTTTCCCTTTCTGTGTTATTCCTTATTTTGTTTAATTTTATTTTAACATTTCTTCTTTTTTACTTTTGTTAAATTTATAATAACTTACTAATAATAATTTGATCATTTTCCTTATATCCCGGTAGTCCGCTAGTTCTTACGTAACATCCTTTTCGTACTCCTACTCAGGAACGGTTCTCGTACCGGCTGTTGGGATGTTTTAATCCTTGTGGTTGTTGGGTTCTAGGATGTGTTGATCCTTGTAGTTGTTGGGCGCCAGTTAATGTTAGAAGTTAAAGTTTATTTCACACTGCTATGGTGTTTCTTTATTTTGTTACTAACATTTATGTTGCGGTGCTATGCACCTCTCTTGTTGGATTTACAATTATGAATTGCTTCAACTTAAAACTAATATTATACTGCAGCCTGGTCGTGCTCGTTATTACGCTGAGTCATCACTTGCGGTGCGCTGGTATTAGTGCGCGTGTTTGTGGCGGATGACTGCCCTGGTGTCATATTCCTGTTGATTTGTCGGACTGCTTGCGCAGCATAATGATGGGAATGTTTACTAGTTGGTTTGCATATTTAGTTTGATGTTTATTAGGGTGAGCCGTTAACTTATATACTCAGCCGATTTCACATATTTGATGCACCCAAAGCGAGAG
This sequence comes from Musca domestica, assembly GCF_030504385.1. Lineage (NCBI taxonomy): Eukaryota > Metazoa > Arthropoda > Insecta > Diptera > Muscidae > Musca > Musca domestica. The sequence continues at coordinate 5,086,502 of NW_026712326.1, forward strand.
AGACAAAATCTGGCACCAGCAAAAATTGCACAATTATATTGAAATCAGTTGAGGTTTGGATATAGCTAACATATATATTTCGGCCGATTTCATACATATTATGCACCAAACACGATATATATGACCGATTCCAATGAAATTCAGAATGTGTGGCGGAATTTTGTTATAATAATAAATGTGATAAATTAATTGGAAATTAGTTAAGATTTGGATATAGCTCCCATATATATATTCTCGGCCGATTTCACATATTTGACGCACCAATTTCAATTAAATATGAAAGGTGTAGCGGAGTTTGGTGTAAAAGTATTTTTTTTAAATTATATTTAAATCGGATCAGATTGGGATATGATTTTAATAAAAACCATTGACCCACAACGCCTTAGGCTAACACTAAAAAACAACACAAACATTTATTTGAAATACGCTTATTACGGCGAAGTATGTTGCTATCTCGAATTCACTACTTGCAATAGAAATGCCACTCTACTTAAAAAAATTGCAGTTTCCTGCACGCTTGGTATTTGCTATGAAATAAATAAATCCAAAGGACAAACCCTTCGTGTATGCATGTCATGTTACTGCTTTTGTAATGATTTTGTTTATTAACGCATTAAATTAGTGCAATATTTTTTTTAATTTTTAAATTTGTTTTTCTTTATCCAACATATATTCGTAAATAAAATTTTGAATGCATATAAAATCAAAAGGGGTAGCGAAGCGCACCGGGTTCAGCTAGTATCATATATACTCCCATATATCGGCACCTTCCTATATTAGATATTGTAAAGATTAAAAAAAAAAAATTAATGGATTTTATTTTTTTGAAAATTTTCTAATTCGTTCCAAATGGTGTAGGGTATTCAAAGTTCGGCCCGGCCGAACTTACTGCTTTTTAACTTGTTTTTCTGTAGTAATTGTGATGAGAATTTTACTTCAAATGTGCCCGAAAGCCGCAAAGAAATGTTTCCTCTTTTAGTTTCATTTCACAGAAATTTCGTCTTATTAAAATGTTTTGTATTCCTAACCTCACAATGTATTACCAAGAAAGAGTAAACAGTCGGATTACGGAAGAGATCAAAGGGACACATATTTTGGTTCTAATTGATTCACTTGAATTTGTTCAGTGATGTCATGGTATACTCAAATATTTGGGTTTAAGTTTGAGAAAAAGGATAATTTAAACAAAATATGGAAAGCAAAAACTGTTATTTTTTGCTTCCCAGAAAAAATTACGAACATACTAAATTCCTTAACGTTGTGGTAGTTATGGCGTTAACACAAAATAACTAAAGATAATCAAAAGAAAGGTAAAAGGGTTTATTTGAGATATCCTAAACCATACCGTAAAATTTTTTCTGTTAAGGTATGATATCTACAGATGAAGCATAGCAATTTGGTATTAAAGAGAAAAAATGGTTTGCCATATTTACATTTGAAATGTGTTCACGGAAAAGTAAATAATTTGAAAACAAGGAGTGAATTTGTGTTTGTATAAAGGAAATGCTTGAAAATATTAGACACGTTTGTTAAAGTTCTTGACTAAATGACTATTATCAAAAGTAAATAGTTAATACAGGTTGAGATAAAAAAAACTGCAACAAAGTCAAACGCAATCATTTTTACATTTTTTTTAAATTTATTGAATAAAAGCAAAAACCGTCGGAAGTAGCGTCAAGTTTTAAAATAAGTTTAGATTTGTTCGAATTGGTCACCTTTGGCACGAATTATGGCCGCCAAACGGCCACTGAAGCCGTCACGCGCTGCCCGAATGTTGCTTTGCTGTATTTTGGCCCACTCCCAGCGAAACGCTTGCTTGAGGTGATCGACACTTTTGTATCCTTTAATGCCAACCTTGCTTTCCAAAATACTACATACACAAACGTCCGAAGGATTGGCATCCGGAGATTTTGATGGCCGTTGTGCGCTTGAAATGAAGCGAGGAACCTCATTTTGGTGAGTCCTGTTGGAATGTCCAAGGTCTGCGGACAAAATGTTTGCGTCCCCAAGGCTTTAATACATCCTCACGAATATTTTCGCGATAATATTCGGCATTTATTCTGATGCCACGGTCGATTAATACGAGCGGAGAGCGACCATTGGCTGTTATGGCGGCCCACACCATCACCGGCCCACATGGCCGGCGCTTGAGTTCTGGTGGCTAACCTAAGGTGCATATTTTCAGCTGAACTCTTTGGCAATTATACATGTTCATTTTGTTTGTTTACAAACTGCTGGACAACGAATGTGTGCTCATCGGAGAAAACCAAATTGGGCAGTTCACCACTTTCGGCCAAGAGAAGCAACTTTTTAGCTCTTTTGAGTCTATTTTTTCTGTTGCGGTGTAAGTTCTTGCATTTTTTGGAATTTCTATGGCTTTGACCCGAGCTCATTTTTCTATTTTCTTTTCGGCCACTGCGAGGCGGATTTCGATCAAGTCGCTTCTTTACTTTTCGAAACATTTCTGCTGATGTTGCTGTTTTCTTCCGTCCACTTCCTTGACGTCGGGCTAAGCTATCAGTATCACGGCAATGAGCGATGGTACGAGACACAGAAGATTTATTCACATTTAAATGCTGCTGCCCTAACGATAGCCACTTGTGGTTTTCCAGTCAAATATAAAGAAATCACACTATCACGCTTGAATTCCATCACGAATAACTTTTTTTCTGGAAAGTTCTCATCAAAATGCTTTAATACGCTTGTACACCATATAATGAGCTCTCACAGGAATAATTTTAAAAGCTATCGGATGAGTGACTTAAAAATAACAGCAGTCTGAAGTTGGTTGCAGTTTTCTCATCTCACCCTGTATTCTTATTAACAAGTTAAAAAGTGGAGGAATACCTTAAGCCAATGTCCTTTTATTTTAATGTATATTTTGACTTGGAAATATTACGAAAGAGTGGGCCACTATGGTCTTTTGTGCATCGGACCTAAGTCACTTTGTATCCGACCTCAGTCTGATATAAATATTACAACGTACCGGAAGGAGTCGTGCGACAAATTCCATCTTCACACCTGATCTTGTTTTGATAGAAATATGGAAATGAATCAAATTTGAAAAGAATCGGATGCTCATTTCACGTTTTATGGGCTTCATGGATATTGTTGTTTGGAAAATGTTGAAACCTTTGAGGGGGAGATTTCAGATTTCAGATCGATATCCACCATCTTCATACCAAATTTTGTGCTAGTACAAATTTTTAGATGTGTGAAATATGTAGAGAATCCGATATTTACTTCACGTTTTATGCGAAATATAAATATTTAAAATCGTGATCCACTGCGGGGGGAGGTACTACAGAGAGTGATCAAAGAATATTGGGTCCTGCCGAGTTTGAAAGGAATGGGATGATAATTTTGCATTTTATGTGCTCCGTGGTTATTCAAAATATTGAGCCTTTATTGGGTAGGTTCTAGAATTAGTGGTCCGAACAATACCATCTTCATATAAGACATATAGTTGCTAGAAATTCTTATTGTGTTGGAGGTACCAAAAGGAGTGAACCGACATTTCTCATCTCCAAACTCGATCTTAGTTTGACAATAATATTACGATGTACCAAGTTAGGGCCATAGTGCGCACCATCCAGCCAAACAGACAGCCGGCGAACGAAATATATATCGACTCCTAATGTCCTGAAATGGATTTGATCCAAAGAGACATAGGGTCTTAAACCGTTATTTAGATGCGCACGTTTTGGGCGTGTCAAATGATATAAACCCTCAAGGTATCAAGGTACCAGAAGGAGTATACGAATGCATCTCACCTTTAGTCTTGATGTTAAAGTATGAGGGAAATCGAGGCATAATTTCGAATTGTATAAAAGTTGTAATTATTGTGATACTCCTTTCGATTTTCGAGATAAATTGATATTTAAAAAAATTTTTTTTTTCTGATAATTAATTCAGAGTTTGAACTATTTGGTGAAATCTTACGATTTATATGAAATTATTTTTTTTTTAATTCTGGATTTCTGTGGGAGAGTTGCTAGAAGTAAAAAATAATCCATCTTCGGCCGGGCCGAACTTTTAATACCCCCCACCATTTCGAAGGGAATTGCAATTTTTCAAAAAAAAAAAAAAATAAATAAATAAATAAAATCCGAAAACTACCACTTAAATGAAAACCGTTATATGGGGACCTGCATACGAAAGTTTTTGTCATAGGCTGTAGTGCCCAATACGTACTTCATATACTAAATTTGTTACAATTACGGTAAATAATGACTCAAAAATCATGACAATACGGAGTATCGGGAGGTACCGAAGACGTGGACCAGCACAGACAATTTTCTGTCTTAGTTTGTAATATCCATTAGTAAGAAATTTGAAACAATTCCGGTGAATAATGTTGCTGAAACCATCAAAATACCGAATATGAGGAGGTATCGTTATATGGGGCTATACGAAGACTTGGACCTGCATACAAACTTTTCTGTCATAGGCTGCAATACCCATTAGGAACTTCCAGTACCAAATTTGAAACGATTCCGGTGTATAATGTTGCTGAAATCGTCAAAATACTGAATATCGGGAGGTACCGTTATATGGAGGCTATACGAAGACCTGCATATAGAATTTCTTGTCATAGGCTGAACAACCATTACGAACTTCAAATACCAAATATGTAACAATTCCGCTGAATAATGTTGTTGAAATCATCAAAATACCGAATATTGGAAGGTACCGTGGGAGCTATACGAAAACGTGGACCGACGTGGTCCATTTACGAACTTAACCTGCCTACAGGTAAACTATACATGTATGCAAAATGTTATCCTTCTATCTCAATTGGTTCGAAAGATAGTGTGATTATAACAGACAGACAATCTTAGAATTTTACGCTGATCCAAAATATATATACTTTGTAGGGTCTATTATGAATATTTCGAGGAGGTACAAACGGAATGACAAAGTTAATATACCCTGGAGGGTATAACAAGAACCTGTCACACGAAATAAGCAGTTATTGTCTTCGCAATTCAAGTTAATAAAAGAGAACTAAGATGTTAAAAATAAATTTCTAATATTTCAAAAAAGATTTCTGTTTTTACTTTTTATAAAATTAAAAGAAAATATATTTCCTCCATTTTCCAGCATCATATCCAAATTGAGATTTTCCCAGCAAATACTATCTCTATCAAAAAATGGATTTCTGAACAAATTGTTGACAATCTTAGCTACTTCCAAATCAAGCCAGTAAACTATATTTTGTACAATTAGAAAATATAAAAGGAATCAGGAATAGAGTTTATGTATTTGACCGTAGCCATAAAAATGCAGTGCTATGAGTCCATTGTAAATGTTAATCAATAGGTAGCAAGTACACCTGCGAATTCATTTTGATGAATACTGAATTAGCCATAAAGAGACTGTGCTCATTTGGTTCTTTAATCTCATGTAAATCGATATAGGTTGTTTTCAGTACTACAATCACTACATTCATTGCATTTTTTTATACTTTGTCAACAAGGTAACGATCTCTTCGTCACTCCCGTCTTTAACCCATGCACCATTGGATTCTTCCGGACACTTACAAATTTGTATATTATCTTAATAATTTCTTAATGTTCCATGGCTCATGTCCGAAATTTGGCTTTATTAATATATTGATTCCCACAAATTTGCCATTAGAGTATGAAGACATAAATCGCTACAATTGTAAGACAAATCACAATAAACACACATCCAAACATTGTGCCCCAAGAGCAATTCAGTGGAAATCAATTGTCCAATACAATCTACTCCATAGGGTCTAATCACTTCTCTGTGCTTTGCGGATTTATAGTAAATTTAAGTGGAAGAAACGTGCCATTGGTTTTTGTTGTTTGATATTATTGTAATATATTTCATTGCAATCTTTACTCGTATTGTTCTAATGGACAATGCTGGCTTAATATATCATAATGCGGTTAAATAAGAAACAGGTAAACAAATTCATCATATATTTGTATTTTTAAATCAAGAGGGCACGTGTTGGCCAGATTATAAATGCTTGAATTAATATGAAAAAAACTTAATGAGTTACCCTCTCTGGAAGGTATATTAACTTTTCCATTCCGTTTGCAAGTTCTCCAAATGCTCATGATGGAACCTACAAAGTATATATATTCTGGATCAGCATAAAATTCTAAGTAGAAAATGACATCGCTAAATCGAATTAGGTTCCTGAAGAATATTCGGAGGTGTTATTTATGGAATATAACATTTAGCATACCTTCCTTTAACTAGTGCAGGGCATAGCAACAAATGCCACAAGATACAGTACGTTGCGTGTAATTTAACGAATAAACATTGTTTGTTATTTGTTTAAAATGAAAAATGAGAGAAAAGGAAGCAATAAGAAACATGACGTAGTTCAACTCTTTCTGTACAATTTTCCTGAAACAAGTAAAATCCCAAAGGCATTCGAAGTTTACTTAACACGAAACGTGTTGAATGCAAAGTGTAAACTCAATTCGTTTCTGTGAATGGTTCGAAAAGGGTAAGTGTTAACATTGAATTATTTAAATAGCTGGGACTTATAATTTAGTACCAGCATTCCCAATTGAATATTAATAAATCTAAACAAGTTAAAAAACAGTAAGTTCGACCGGGTCGAACTTTGAATACCCTCCACCATTTGGAACGAATTTGGAAATAAAATCCTTAAAAAATTCCGTTAAAATTTTAAAAATACCGAATATAGCCGTTATATTGGTGTCTATACGACGTGGACCCACACAGGCATTGTTTGTCATAAGTCATTACCAAAATCGAAACTTGAAATAAACGGTGTATAATGTAGCCAAAATCATCAAAATATCGTATATAGGGAGGTACCGTTATATGGGGGCTATACGAAGACATGGACCTGCACAGTAATTTTTCTGTCTTAGGCTATACTATCCCTTTGGAACTTCAAATATCAAATTTCAAAAACAATTCCGGTGAATAACGTCGCTAAAATCATCAAAATAGCGAATATAGGGAGGTACAGTTATATGGGGGTTATACGAAGACGTAGACCTGCACAGACAATTTCCTGTCTTAGACTGTAGTATCCATTACGAACTTCAAATACCAAATTTTAAACAATTCCGGTGAATAATGTCGCTAAAATCATCAAAATACCGAATATAGGGAGGTACTTTTATATGGGGGCTATATGAAAACGTATAACCCATTTACGAACGGACTACATGATACTTTTTGAAAAAGTAACAGCGTTATCCAAGCGGTCTTACTGGTATTCCTAGTTTAAATGTTTCCAGTTTAAATGTTTTCCTTATCTAAATTTTTATACCCTCCACCATAGTATGGAGGGTATATTAAGTTTGTCATTCCGTTTGTAACACCTCGAAATATACATTTTAGACCCCACAAAGTATATATATTCTTGATCAGCATAAAATTCTATGTCGATTTATCAATGTCCGTCCGTCTGTCCGTCTGTCCGTCTATCCGTCTGTCCGTCTGTGGAAATCACTCTAGCTTCCGAACGAAATGAAGTAGGTTGATAAAATTTTACTCAAATGTGTACTATGTCTGCAGGACTTTTGGTATTGAAAATGGGCCATATAGGTCCATGTCTTCGGATAGCTCCCATATAACTGTACCTCCCGATATTCGGTATTTTGATGAATTTAGCTACATTATTTACCGGAATTGTTTCAAATTTGGTATTTAAAATTTTTAATAGATACTACAGCATAAAACAGAAAATGGGCAATGTAGGTCCACGTCTTCGTATAGCCCCCATGTAACGGTACCCCCCGATATTCGGTATTTTGGTCATTTTAGCCACATTATTTACCGGAATTGTTTCAATTTTGGTATTTGAAGTTCGTAATGGATACTACATCCTAAGACAGAAAATAAGCCATGTAGGTCTACGTCTTCGTATAGCCCCCATATAACGGTACCCCCCAATATTCAGTATTTTGATGATTTTAGCGACATTATTTACCGGAACTATTTCAAATTTAGTATTTGAAGTTCGTAATGGATGCTACAGCCTATCACAGAAAATTGTCTGTGCAGGACTACGCCTTCGTATAGCCCCCATATAACGGTACCACCGATCTTCGGTATTTTCATGATTTTAGCGAACCTATTTACCGGAATTGTTTCAAATTTCGCATTTGAAGTTCGTAATGAATACTACAGCCTATGACAGAAAATTGTCTGTGCAGGTCGACGTCTTCGTATAGCCCCCATATAACGGTACACCCCGATATTCGGTATTTTGATGATTTTAGCGACATTATTTATCGGAATTGTTTCAAATTTCGCATTTGAAGTTCGTGAAGTTCGATATAACAGCCTATGACAAAAAATTTTGTGTGCAGATCAACGTTTTATAACCACCATGGTACCTCCCTATATTCGACGATTTTAGCTACATTATAAACAGATTTTTTTCAAGTATCGCATTTGAATATTGTGATATAAGTTGCCTTGTGACAAAAGTTGCCTATGCAGGTCCATGTCGCCATATAGACTCTAATATACGGCTACACGATTTTAACAGAATTTGAAAATCCTTTTATTGTTTTTTTTTTTTTGAAAATTGTTGAATTCGTACCAAATGGTGGAGGGTATTCAAAGTTCGGCCTGGCCGAACTTACAGCTTTTTTACTTGTTTTTATAAAATTTATATTATAAAATTTAATCCAAAAAATATACTTTGCTTGTTTATCTATCTATTAACATAACCATTATGAATTTACTACGCTTATCAGAGGAAGTATCCGCAATGTTCATTCATATTTATCAAATATTTATTTCACATATACAATGAATGTGATAATTCTCTGCAAAACCTCTCAAATACATAATGAAAATCTGAAAATAAAACAAGAATAGACTGCATAAATACATAACCTTTGTTGAGAAAATGGACTAAGTTATCTTCTTCCACTTGATTCCCATTAATATTGTTAGCCTATTTGTATATGTCATTGACAACATAATGGGGATTCAATCATCTATAGCTGCATTTGTTTGTTTTTGAAAGGTATTTATTTTTGATTTGAGATACCCTTGAAGCAATCGTATCAAAAGGTGAATCGTATTCAGACGTCTGTCCGTTTTGGTAATTGAAAAAAAAAAAATGAAAATATGCTCATCACTTGCATGAAAAATATACATAAGTTGAAAGATATACGAGGTCGGTTTGGAAACATCTGACCCTATCAATTAACGAAAATAATCAATTAATAATCAATACACTTAGTCCAACGCTTTTCTAGCAATTCTATCCCTTGATCACAATAGATTTCCCCAAGGTCTTCAAAATAGCGGTTTACAACTGTCATTGCATTTTTATTTGAGGTGAAACGCTTGCCAGCAAGGATTCTTTTAGATTTGGGAACAACTAAAAGTTACTGCGAGCTAAATCAGGAGAATAAGGTTAGTGGTCAAGCAACTTGTACTTTAATTCGTTGCCATTGATAAAACACTCTTGTGTGCTGGTGCGTTGTCTTGATGAAAAATTATTTTTTATGTTGTAAGCCAGGACCTTTTTTTCTCGAATTTGTACATTTAATTGATCGAAAGGGTTGCGATAGTACTCTGAATTTATTGTTTTACCCATTTACAGATAGTCAATCAATAAAATACATTTGAAGTCCCAAAAAACATTTTCCATAACCTTACCAGCCGACTGAATTGTTTTAGCTTTCTTTGCCTTCTTCCTCCAGGTTCAGTCCATGGTTTGGATTGTTCTTTTGTCTCTGGAGTAGAGTGGTGAAACCATGTCTTATCAACAGTTATGAAACGACGCGTTTACGTAATTTTATTCGTCGATCATTTAATAGTTCTGCTGTTTTTGGACGTCCACTACGTGGATCATCTTCAATGCTTGTACGACCACGTTTAAATTCAGCAACTCAATTTTTTGCTGTTGTGTATGAAGAAACACTTTCACCATATCATTATGAATTTATTGTCCCGATAAACCTTTTTAAGGTAAATAATTAAGCACACATTTCTAATTTTTCCATTGTAAACAATTTGCGGATGCGGCGTTTTTAAATACCTGTTTGTATATAACAGAGATGGAAGTTTCCAAAACAATTAACTTTTTTCTGTTTATACCTTGCTAGGCTAAGAAGTTTCTGAACTGCCCTCGTATACAAATGATTATTGAATTCAATAAATATATTTTTTAAATGTGACAATTTCGTTGATAATGTACTTTGTTAATGTGAATTAAAGAGAGGGGTACCATTATTGGGGGCTCTCCGAAAAAGTGGGACAATATAGCCCATCTTCAGACTCAAAACGCTTGTCTACCAAGTTTCAGCGTAATTACAACATACGAACGGGCATGACTAAATCAGATTATCATTTTTTATAAAAATTTTGGAAATTCGGGAAGTTAAATTTAGACATTGGACATAACATGCTAACCATGTTGACCCTTTAAAAAGTAATACCGATTACTAGGGGCTGATATACAGGCATACGTAGATCTAATTTTACGCTGATCAAAAACACATATCCTGTGTTGGGTCCCATAAGATTATTTCATTGAATAACAAACAGAATGACAAACATCACATCCTGTTATTTTTCCTAACATTGACTTAGAACGTACATATAATTTCATAGAAATCTGGGGGTATGAAAATGTCTTCTAATTTGAAAGGACAAATAATTTGTCGATTAATATGAAATGAATTTCTACTCCTAACTTATGAATTCATATACAAATTCTGTCAAAGAGACAATCAAATCAGTATTTTTTTTTTACATTTCCAAATTAAAACTTTAAATTATCAAAAATTTCTCTTGTTATAAAAAGTTGCTTTACGAAATTTGTTTTGTATCAGACCACCTTTCGACATAAGTACCATAACGGAGTGCCAGCCGATTTCACTTTCAGTCATACCATCATTGTTGGCATACAAATTGAAACTGAAAGTTCTTTTATAAAAGTCTATTTGGACAAGTACAATCCACCAAAACAAGTAAATGTCAAAATGAATGTGAACAAAAACAACCTGTTGTAATGCAGAGAAGAGCATAATATTTTGTTTTCCAATAGCAACTCTCTTTTCCACGGAGAAGAGAATTGTAATTGAGTTTCTTATACTGATGTCTCTGTGAGTGATACTTATGCGGAGGCTGCTGTTATATACTTGCTGCAAATGACAGTATTGTTTAACATACGTTATATTATTTGCTATAAAATGTAGTTAGTTTATCTCAGAGAATATCCTTTATCTACACATGTCTGCTATAATTTCGTTTTGTTAGGAACTTTTATTTAGTAAGTGTGACCAATGACAAATCCTTTATTATAATAAATGAATAAACGTCAAGGGGTTTATATTCATTTTCTCACGCTGTAATATTTATTGTCAAAAACGGTTGAAGACATCTGTTTTATATTCCGTCCTAAAAACCGATATATTATTAATAATCAAGCTAATATTATTTATTTGACGGGTTATATAATTAGTTTTAATGTACTTTTAAGCTGTACAAAAATTCTAAAAACAAGACCTTCCCCCAAAGATTAACTGATAATAATCTTTTCTGTATAAAGGTCTCATACATTTTTCTGAATTTTATGTTAAAAAACAAGTAAACAAGTTAAAAAGCAGTAAGTTCGGCCGGGAGGAACTTTGAATACCCTCCGCCATTTGGAACGAATTTGGAAATTTTCAAAAAATAAAGTCCTTAAAAAATTCTGTTAAAATTAAAAAAAAAAAAATACCGAATATAGCCGTTATATTGGGGTCTATACGACGTTTGCCTACATAGGCCTTGTTTGTCATAAGCCATTACCATATTCAAATTCGAAACTTGAAATAAACGGGAACGAATTTGGAAATTTTCAAAAAATAAAGTCCTTAAAAAATTCTGTTAAAATTAAAAAAAAAAAAAATACCGAATATAGCCGTTATATTGGGGTCTATACGACGTTTACCTACATAGGCCTTGTTTGTCATAAGCCATTACCATATTCAAATTCGAAGCTTGAAATAAACGGTGAATAATTTAGCTAAAATCATCAAAATATCGTATATAGGGAGGTACCGTTATATCGGAGCTGTGCGAAGACCTTGACCAGCATAGACAATTTTCTGTCACAGGCTATAGCATCCATTACGAATGTCAAATACGACATCTCAAAAAATGTCGGTGGGTATTGTACCTACCGAATATACGGAGTTACTGATATATGGGGCCTATACGAAAACCTGTATCTGCGTAGAAATTTTCTGTCACAGACTGTAGTTTCCATTACGAACTCTAAATATGTAATTTGAAACAATGCCGTTAAAAAATGACGCCAAAAACATCAAAATACTGAATTTTGGGAGGTACCGTTATATGGGGGCTATGCGAAGACATGGACCTGCACAGGCAATTTTCTGTCTTAGGCTGTAGTATCCATTTCGAACTTCAAATACCAAATTTGAAACAATTCCGATGAATAATGTCGCTAAAATCATCAAAATACCGATTATCGGGAGGTACTTATTTATGGGGGCTATATGAAAACGTGAACCTACATGGCCGAACATAACCTGCCTACTGGAAAAATAAACACGTGTGCAAAATTTTAGCCTTATATCTTAATTCAGACGGGCAAGGCTAAATCGACTTAGAATTTTACGCTGATCAAGAATATATGTACTTTGTTGGGTCTGACATGAGTATTTCGAGGAGTTACAAACGGAATGACAAAGTTAATATACCCTCCATAGGATGGTGGAGGGTATAAAAAGCAACTAAGTTCGGCCGGAAAAATGGGTAAAATAGCTCCTCACAAAAAAAAAAAAAAAATAGATATTCATCCAGATGTTAGAATAACTCCAAACTCTTTAATCCAAAATATTTTCCTTCCTAACTTGTAATATTTAATTTATTCTTCAGGGTTTGGTCTGAATTTTTACATGGCTACTTTTCTGATTAAAACAAAGTATTAGTAAGAGTAAATGATAATATTTTTTTATTTATTTATAGTTTTTGAGAAAGACAGAATCGATGTTGTATGTCTAATATTTTTATCGAACTTGTGAAACTCCAATAGAAATTCAGAAATTCCTTGAATTTTAAAAGTTTCATTTAAGATTCAAAATTTCCATTTGATTTATATCTACGTATTTTTTGCGAGAGGAATTTTACCATCTATTATTTAGTGTTAACAATTCTTTACATTTTAATGATGTTTTGCAATGTGACAGAAAACATTCATTTGTAAAAACAAGTAAAAAAACATTAAGTTCGGCCGGGCCAAACTTTTAATACCCTCCACCCTAGGGTAAAAGAACATTAGAAGAAATGTGGCAAAAAACATTAAAATGCCGAATATCGGGAGGTACCGTTATATAGGGGCTACACCAACACGTGCACCTATAATTACAATGTTTCGCCACACGAACTAGGACCCATTATGACCCACAAATACCAACTTTTACACAAATCAGTGAAAAAATGTGGCATAAATCATCAAAATACCGAATAGCGGGAGGTACCGTTATATGGGGACTATACCAGAACGTGGACCTATACATGCAATGTTTTGCCACACGCTCAGGGACCCGTTGTGACCTACAAATACCAATTTTCAGACAAATCCGTGAAAAAATGTGGCATAAATCATCAAAATACCGAATAGCGGGAGGTACCGTTATATGGGGACTATACCAGAACGTGGACCTATACATGCAATGTTTTGCCACACGCTCAGGGACCCGTCATGACCTACAAATACCAATTTTCAGATAAATCCGTGAAAAAATGTGGCATAAATCATCAAAATACCGAATATCGGGAGGTACCGTTATATGGGGACTATACCAGAACGTGGACCGATATATCTCATTTTCAATACCAACCATCCTAGGGACAATACACACACTTGTGCCAAATTTCAAAGGTCTACGTCAAATAATGTGGGCTCTATCGTGATTTCAACAGACAGACAGACGGACAGACAGACGGACAGACAGACAGACAGACAGACAGACAGACAGACAGACAGACAGACGGACAGACAGACGGACATCGCTAAATCGTCTTAGAATTTTATGCTGATTATGAATATATATACTTTATGGGGTCTACGACGAATATTTAGAGGTGTTACAAACGGAATGACAAAGTTAATATACCCTCCTACCCATGGTGGAGGGTATAAAAACGCGTTTTGATACCCAAATGTCTATGTCCTTGAATTTAGCAACAAATTTGTTTACTATTCAATCAATAACAGTCATTAGATGAATGTCCCAATGAAATTTCGATGTTTACCAGTTCACTGCCTTGGAAAACACAAAATTGCATAAAGTTCATTGAACTGTCCGAATGAGATGTTGTATTACTTTGACAATGTGATTGGTGTGATTTTGTATTATTTATTAATGATAAATTTGAATCATTTAAATAATATATTCTTGAACAAAATCCTTGTCCTTGTGATTCCTTTGCAGATAGGTTCGAGGATATTTCCGACTTAGCTTACGCTTGTATATTAATTTCTCGCTCGTTGTTGCATTTAATTTTAATTATTTTTGAAATATCCTCTTTCAAACTTTGCAACAATTATTGGTTTAATTTGTTTAAATATGAATCATTCCATAATAATTTACAATAAGAAAATATTAGCTTACTCACGTATTTCTCCTCTTACAATGTAAAAATACTGCAACATCCGACCTCACTGAAAAAAGTCTTTTAAACTTAAAATAGAGCTCTTCTAATAATAACGGATGAGAGTAGAAGAGGAAAATACCTTCTCACACCTTATATTATCAGCAACATGCGGAAGGTATATAATTTAATTTATTAACGGAATATTACACCATTTTATATTCACGAGTTGTATCAACAACCATGAAAAACGTTTCTAAGGTGGGTGCCAAAGCTATTGTATCGATGGTATTCGTTGCGTAAGTGAAAACGACTGAAATAAAATGTCAGCATCAGATTAAAATTAGAATTAGATTAAATATGAGATTTTGTAATGGATGAGCGGACGACCATAAGTACACAGGTCAAATGGGTGAATCTGAAATACTAAAATACTGCATTACAATTATATTTACTGTGATAGAGTTAGAACATGTTTTTATCATTTGATACGGAGACTTAGACCCTAAGTCTCTTTGGACCAAACCCATTTCAGTACATTTAGAGTTGATCTAAAGTTGCCCCTCCGTCCGTCTGTCTGGCTGACGCGCACAGTTATTCTAGAAGGTAGTATTTGATTTGGTAATATTATTGCCAAAATTAGATCGAGTTTGGAGATGGGCAATGTCGGTCCACTTCTTCTAATACCTTCCCCACAAAAGTATATATATTTTAGACCCCACAAAAGTATATATATTTTAGACCCCACAAAAGTATATATATTTTAGACCCCACAAAGTATATATATTCTTGATCAGCATAAAATTCTATGTCGATTTATCAAGGTCCGTCCGTCTGTCCGTCTGTGGAAATCACTCTAGCTTCCGAACGAATTGAAGTAGGTTGATAAAATGTTATTCAAATGTATATTATATCTGTAGGACTTTTGGTATTGAAAATGGGCCATGTAGATCCACGTTTTGATATAGCCCCCATATAACGGTACCTCCCGATATTCGGTATTTTGATTATTTTAGCTACATTTTTCACCGATTTTTTTTTTAAGTTTCGCATTTGAATATTGTAATGGCTTATGACAAAAGTTACCTATGCAGGTTCATGTTGTCGTATAGACCCTTATTTAACAGCTACACTCGGCATTTTTAAGACTTTTTAACGGATTTTATTGTTTTTGAGAATTGCCAAATTCGTCCCAGTTAGTGGAGGGTATTCAATTTCGCCTGGCCGAACATACAGCTTTTTATACCCTGCACCACATAGTCAGGGTACTATGTCTTTGTGCATTTGTTTGTAACAGGCAAAAGGAAACGAGATAGACCCATAGTTCCTTTTGATGATCTGAATAGAATCACATTCTGCATGTTCGTCCGTACGTCTGTCCGTCCATCTGTCCGTCCGTCTGTCCGTCTGTCCATGTATTTTTGTAAACAAAGTACAGTTCGCATTTATGCCCTATCCAGATGAAATTTTGTACAAATCTTTTTGTTTGGCCCAAGGACGAACCCTATTGAAATTGGAGATAATCCTATTTCGTATTTATTTCAAAGTAGGCTTTCTTTTCCATCAACATCAAATTTTATTTTCTAGACTTTAAAATTCTTCAATTCATAAAAGAGTCAACATTAATACTTTTCTCAGAAAATAGAAAACCTAAAATTGTTTAACAAAACATGCATTACCCTATTGAAGTAATGGCTGACTATAATAAAAACAAATATGACATTTAAAAGTACCACCCACGCAATTCATGTATGCCCAAGTATCTACGTCTGTAACCAATGACAAATAAACATGTAAATTGAACTACGTTAATGATACTAAATTGTAAAATCGTTAGGCATTATTTATTATATACGGCAAAAAACTAATGTAGGTTTGAGGTAGACATAAAAGATGTATGTTTATGAATTAAATCATGTTTACATTCATGAAAATATTAGGGGTATCGGAAAACATTACTTACAGACCTATTATTTTAATAGAAAACTAAAACGCATTGTATGAAGAAGTATTGATGTATACAAATATCATATACAGAGTGAGACGAAAAAACTTCAACCAAATTCAGACTGCTGTCATTCCTAAGTCACTCGTCCGATAGCTATTAAAATTATTCCAGTGACAGCTCATTATATTGTTTACAAGCGTACCAAAGCATTTTGGTGAGAATTTTTCAGAAAAAAAGTTATTCGTGATGGAATTCAAGCGTGATAGTGGCTATCGTTAGAGCACTCCAGCATTTAAATGTGAATAAATCTTTTGTGTCTCGTACCATCGCTCGTTACCGTGATACTGGTAGCGAAGCCCGACGTCAAGGAAGCGAACGGATGAAAACAGCAACATGAGCTGAAACGGTTCGAAAAATAAAGAATTGACTTTATCAAAACCCGCGTCGCAGTGGCCGAAAAATGGATCGTGAGCTGAACATATCGCAATATTCCATTCCGAAAAAAAATAGAAAATGAGCTCGGGGTGAAGCCATTGAAATTCCAAAAAGTGCAACAACTTTCAAAAAATAGTCTCAAAAGAGCTAAAGAGTTGCTTCGCTTGGCCGAAAGTGGTGAACGGCCGAATTTGGTGTTCTCCAATGAGAAAACATTCGTTGTCCAGAAGTTTGTAAACAACCAAAATAGTCGTGTTCACTTGCCAAAGAAAGCGGACAGCTGAAAATTTGAACCTTTGGTTGGCCACCAGAAATCAAGCGCCTGCCATGGTAATGGTGTGAGCCACCATAACAGCCGATGGCCGTACTCCGCTCGTATTTATCGACCGTGGCATCAGAATAAATGCCGAATATTATAGCGAAAATATTCTAGGGGGTGTATTAAAGCCTTGGGCACGCAAATATTTTGTCTGTAGAATTGGACATTCCAGCAGGACTCAGCACGCGCCACCCAAGAATGGTTACAAAAGAGGTTCCTCGCTTCACTTCCAGCGCACAATGGCCACCAAAATCTCTGGATACCAACTATCTGGACTATTGGGTCTGGATTATTTTGGAAAGCAAAGTTGGCATTAAAAAATTCCAAAGTGTCGATCACCTCAGGCAAGCGCTTCGCCGGGAATGGGTCAAAATACCATTTAAAAGCCATAATTCGTGCCAAAGGTGATCAATTCGAACAACTTTAAGGTTTTTATAAGATTTGATGCTATTGCCGACATTTTTTGTTTTCATTCAATAAAATTAAAAAAAAATATGTAAATCCCAGCAAGGAAAGCTCAAAAGTTGGGCGTGGCCTACTATATGATACCTTAAACCACTGTGCATATTTTATAGAGCTCCAGTAATAGAAAGGTTTATATTTCAATTTCTGAGCTCTATGAGATATCTGGTACAAATTTTGATTATGGTAGAGTGCATATACCGAAAGTTTAGAGAGATTTAAACACCAAATCGGATAAATATATATATGGAAGCGAATTTGAAATTCTTGCTTCTATGCTAAATTGGGTTGAAGTGCGAAAATCCATTTGGACTAATATTGGCCATTTGGTGTACAATAAACCTGAAATCGGATAATAATATGGGAGATATATCCAATCTGAACCGATTTTTATAAAATTAAAAAAAGCTATTTCTTGGCTTTATTTGATATCAGGTACCAAATATTATTCCTCTATCATGCATTTTACGAATTTTAGGGACTTAAACCCCAAATCGGATGAAACATATGTATATGGGATATATAGATATATCTGAACCGATTTTTAATGTATTTGCTTCTGGGCAAAACTAGGCCGAATGTGCTAAACTTCTGGCTGTTTGGGCTGATATTGGCCATTTGATGCTCAATTAACCCGAAATCGGCCGAAATTATATATGGGAGCTATATCTAAATCTGAACCGATTTCGATAAAATTTAAAACAACTATTTCTGAGCTCTACTTGATATCTGGTACCAAATATCACGGTTGTGGTTAGGAAGGTGAGGACCAAATCGGATGAAACACACACAGCGTTGCCCATATTCGACGGACCCATCTGGCAACGCCATAACTTTTGACAGAGATGTCACATCGCTTAATGACATACCGCGTTTGAAGCGTCAGTCCAAGCAGATTTTTACCATGAACCAATATACGCCACGCGAGCTCTCTGAAATAGTTGAAATTTACATTCAACAGAAAAAGTCAATTGTGAAAACTCAACGTGCTTTTAAAACATTAAAAAATGTGAGAAGTGCGCCTTCTAAGAACACCATTAGGCTCTTTCTAATCCGAAGAAGCCATATAAAAGTCGACCAAGGCGGTCGGCCGAGAATATCGCTGTCGTACGGACCAGTATTGAGAGGTCCCCAAGAACAACCCAAAAACGCCGTTCTCAGCAGTTGGGCATGGCTCGGTCCACTTTACAACGGATTATTCGAATTGATTTGCATTTGTTCCCGTACAAAATTCAATTGACGCAATGAATGTTGCCTGCGGACAAGCCTCGTCGATTGGAATGGGCCCAAAGAGTCATGGGTCCGTCGAATATGGGCAACCCTGTATATGGGAGCTATAGCTATATTAACCCATTTTCACCAAATTTTATGTACTTACTTCTGGGCTGAATTCGGTCGAACGTACCAAAATCGTACATAATTAATCTCAAATGGCATGAAGATGTATATGGGAGATATATCCAAACTGATGTTGATATCATGTCTGATTTTGATATCATATCTGATATCTGGTACCAAATATCATGTTTGTGGAGTGTATATTACGAAAGCGAGGGACTTAAACACCACATCGGATGAAACATATATTTCGGAGCTATAGCTATATCTGAAGCGATTCTCACCAAGTTTTAAATCTTAATTTCTTGAATGAATTCGCTTGGAAGTGGGACATTTCACTCACTCTGGGCTGAAATTAGGCAGTTGATGCACAAGAAACCTAAAATTGGACGAAGAAATATAGGGGACCTATATCCAAATCTGAACCGATCTTGTTAAAATTTGAATCATGTATTGCTGGGCTGAATCTTATATCTGGTACTAAATATCATTTTGGTGGAGTGCATATAACGAATGTAAGGGACTTAAACAGCAAAATCGGATGAAACATATATATGGGAGATATAGCCTAAGAAGAAACCTAAATCGGATGAAGATATATATGGGAGCTATATCTAAATTTGGACCGATTTTCACCAATTTCAATACGGTTCGTCCTTGAGCCAAACTAATGTTATTTAGAAAATTTCATGTCAATCTAAATATTAATGCGACCTGCATTTTGTTCACAAAAATACATGGACAAACGGACGGACGGACAGACGGAAGAACATGCATAGATAGACTCAAAATGTGATTCTATGCTGATCACCAAAAGGAACTATGGGTCTATCTCGTTTCCTTCTCCATGTTGCAAACAAATGCACGAAGACATAATACCCTTACCACTATGTGGTGTAGGTTATCATTATGGCGTTTGACTTTGTTGCATTTTTTATCTCACCCTGTATATATTGTACACATTTTGCTATATATCCGATATCTTGGCTATTATCGTCAATGTAATAGTCAGAAGTGACCTTAAAATGTTTTTCGCTGTGATTTTTGTACACAAAAGTTTTGGTCCATTTCAACGTCTTACCATAAAAATAGTTACATCAACTAAGCCCGGTGAAAAGGATGATCCATATAATGCCCCAACACACATAGCGTTCTTAGGTATAAAAACAAAGAAAAACAAGTAAAAAAGCTGTAAGTTCGGCCGGGCCGAACTTTGAATACCATCCACCATTTGGTACAAATTTAACAATTAAAAAAAAAATAAATAAAATCCGTTAAAAATTCTGTTAAAATCTTAAAAATACCGAATGTAGCCGGGTCTATAGAACGACGTGGACCTGCATAGGCAACTTTTGTCACAAGCTATTACAAAATTCAAATGCGAAACTTGAAAAAAAAATCTGTTTATAATGTAGCTA
Organism: Musca domestica; assembly: GCF_030504385.1. NCBI lineage: Eukaryota > Metazoa > Arthropoda > Insecta > Diptera > Muscidae > Musca > Musca domestica. The sequence goes on from NW_026712326.1 coordinate 5,107,020, forward strand.
AAATCATCAAAATACCAAATATAGGGAGGTACCATGGAAGTTATAAAACGTGGACCTGCACAGACAATTTTCTGTCACAGGCTGTAGTATTCATTACGAAATTCAAATAACAAATTTGAAATAGTTCCGGTAAATAATGCCGCTAAAATCATCAAAATACCGAATAACGGGGGGTACCGTTGTATGGAGGCTATATGAAGACGTGGACCTGCACAGACAATTTTCTGTCATAGGCTGCAGTATTCATTACGAACTTAAAATTCTAAATTTGAAATAGTTCCGGTAAAAAATGTCTCTAAAATCATCAAAATACCCAATATTGGGAGTTACCGCTATATGGGGCTATACGAAGACGTGGACCTACATTGCCCATTTTCTGTTTTATGCTGCAGTATCTATTTCGTACTACAAATACAAAATTTGAAAGTATTTCACCCCTTTGGTGAAACGCTTAAGGGCTTAATATTTTTGACCAAAATGTATTGTTGTATTTTTGTCAGTATTATTGCAGTAGACTCGGTATACCTAAAATACATGTGTTCCAAGGAAGCTTAGCCCTATTTTCATAATATGCCGCATTTTTCCTGTTATTATTGAAAAAAAAAATAGTTTATTTTAATAATATGAGCTTCTACCTCGCATTATTATTTTCTTTACAATAAATATTTGTTGCGTTGCAACATTTTTAAATAAATCGATTTAAAAAGGATTACTCGTTTTTCCAACAATTATAAAAATAATTAAAAATGTAATTGTGTTTACATTTATAATATAGAAAAATTTACTAGGAATTGATGGATTTAACAACTAATGAAATGGACCGTTGGAAAATTCTGTATGAAACAAAATTATGGTATACCAACTAATCTGTGTCTGCAGCAATTGAAAATTGATACCTAAATAATTAGAAATTCTATTTTAATTGTTGGTGAAATATAAATTTGAAATAAAACCACAACTCAATTATTTGCATTATTTGATATATCTATGTTTTATTTATTTACTTAAAATTCTATAGTTAATTGCATTTTGCAAATTTGTTAAAATTGACATATAGCGGTATTATTTTCTGTGAGAGGCCACAAAAAATTACAAGATGTAGCATTTGAATCTCTGTGTGTTGTATAGTATTAGAACGGAAATTTTAAAATGATTATGACTGAATGACCTTTCACTATAAAGTGGACGGTACATTTCGTGTGGAAAACTGTGAATGTATATTAAATGACAAAGATCGTGAATGTAGATCAAAGACACTGGTCCTCAGCATATTCGGTTCATATACGATTTAAAACACATTTAGGTGTCAAAACCTCGTGATATATAATAGTACACCGTCATATTCGACATTTTGACTTTAGCCACACGAAATTGTATGCAATTTACTATGTTTTCGTATAGCCCCATATAACGGTACCACACGATATTCGATATTTTTATGATTTTAACGACATTTTTCACCGAATTTATTACAAATTTGGAAATTGAAGTTCGTAATGGATACTACAGCCTAAGACCGAAAATTGTCCGTGTAGGTCCACGTCTTCATATAGCCCCCATATAACGGTACCTCTGGATATTCGGTTCTTTGTTGATTTTAGCGACATTATTCACCAGAATTGTTTTAAGTTTGGTGTTGAAGTTCGTAATGGATTCTCAGCCTATGACAGAAAATTATCTGTACCGGTCCACGTCTTCGTATGGCACCAATATTACGGTACCTCCCTATATTCGGTATTTTGATGGTTTTAGCCAAATTTTTCAGCGGAGTTCTTTGTGAGTACTTTAACCCCAGACATAGATTTGTCTATTTAAGTCCACAATATCGTATATACCCCACATATCGGTACCTTCCGATATGAGGTATTTTAAAGATTTTAACAGAATTTTTAATGGATTTTATTTTTTTTGAAATTTTTCAAATTCGTTAAAAATGGTGGAGGGTATTCAAAGTTCGGCCCAGCCGAACTCACTGCATTTTTACTTGTTCATATCTTGAAAGATAAACTAAAAATTTTCAAGTCTCGGTGTCGGAAATCAAAGAAAAATATAGCAAAATACAATGACTTGCCGATGTAGATCTTAGACTTAAAACAATATTACAATTCTGAAAACAAATTTTTAAACAATTTAGATGAATTGCCATCATGGTGCTCCACATCAACTGTTCTTATCAAATTGATTTACGAGGACAGTCCGGAAACTTCTTATCCTAACAGAAAAATCCAGCATAAACAGAAAAAAGTTAAGTGTTTGGGAAACTTCCATCTCTGTTATGAACACATGTTAAGTTTTGTTTTGATCTGGCAACTCCTTTATGTAGAAACAGGTGTTCAAAAAAGACGCATCCGAAACTTTATATAAAGGTAAAGCTTGCTGTCATTAAATATTTACATAAAAAGGTTTATCACAAGAAATTCATAATGATATGGTGAAAGTGCTACAAGCATTGAAGAAGAACCACAGCCACAGAAATTGCAGCCAAAGAGCATGGATATGGTATAAAATGATCGACGAATAAAAGTTCGTGAAATTGCTAATATCAAGTGATCGAGTCCATTTAATTTTGCACGAAAAACTACAGATGGAAGAGTTTTCAGCAAGATGGGTGCCGCATTTGTTAACAGACGATCAAAAATGTAGCCGTATATTAGGTTCGACGTGGACCTGCATAGGCAACTTTTGTCACAAGCTATTACAATATTCAAATGCGAAACTTGAAAAAAATCTGTTTATAATACCGAATATAGAGAGGTGGCATGGGGATTATAAAACGTGGACCTGCACAGACAATTTTCTAGCATAGGCTGTAGTATGCATTACGAACTTTTAATACAAAATGTGAAATAATTCCGGTAATTAATGTCGCTAAAATCATCAAAATACCGAATATCGGGGGTACCGTTATATGGGGGCTATACAAAGACGTGGACATACATGCCTCATTTTCAGTCTTAGGATGTAGTATCCATTACGAACTTCAAATACTAAATTTATAAAAAACTAGCTGGCCCGGTCCGCGTTGCCGGCCCCTACTTTTAGTCTATAATGCATATTTTTTCAAGCATTATAGAATTATGAAAGCGGCACAATTTTTATTATAAGTAAAATAACTCCATAGTAATTTCTAAATAGAAATAAACATTCATGGGAAAAATTATAATAGATAATAATCTACCGTCGGTTTTAGATATTTTGAATAGCCTGATCTTATTTTTCAGCCTAAGGCTATAATTGAGTGTTAAAAACCTGTATGATATAGAACTTCTATAATAGCCCCATGTGAAAACTCGGCTAAATTTTTGGTATTGAATTTCCAATGTTAAGAATACCGTGCTGCGTGGTATTTAGTTTTGTCCACCTCATAATTGAGGGCGGAATGATTTCAAAATAGTCAAAGATAATTGCATTTTTACACCCATTACCGTGAAATATTAATTAATTTATTTTTGTCATTTAAATTGTGAGTTGGAGAACCCATAAAGTCCACATTTTTCATCATAGTATAATTCAATAACGAACAAAAAAATTAATATTCGTGATTTTTTAATGTTTCTGCCACAATTTGATATTTCGGAGTTTATGGCATGTAGATGTTAATCCCACATCTACGTTCCCAACCAATATTCTCTTTGGAGTTTCAAATTCAATAGTACATCAAATTTTCTTTTCTGACCAAACATTGGTTAGGAAAGCGGATTTGTGGGTACACTAATGTGAGAACTATATTCGAATAAATGCCTATGTGGACAATTATCTGAGGGACGATTCTCTACCCCAGAGTTGCCTAAATACAATTTTTTAGCCAAATCAATTGATGAATGTGGTCAAGACCAAGATGGACTCTTCTCCGAAAATTGAAAATATTATGAGAAGAGGTTTTTACACCCTTAGAAACAAAGATGCCAAATAAAGGCCTAAAGATGAAAAAAATGTCGAAGACCCCGAACATGGCTTAAATTATATGATGGTTATACCAAAACATGATCATATTTTGCGAGGATGGTTTCTTATCAAATTAAAATGAGTGTAAGAAAAATGTGGTTAAAATGTAAACAATACTTGAAATAGGGTTGTACCCTTATCCGGGGGTCATATATCATGACCTGCAAAAGCGATTTAAGACATCTTGAAAGTTTAGGAAGAATTTCTTTCTTTTTTCCTAAATGTCCAATTCGCTCTACCATTTTGCACCCTTTATATTCGGTATTTCACTGACTGCAGTTCCAATGAATTGCATTTTGAGTTCTCATTGGGCGGATTATTGCCATATGAAAGATGTAGGTCCACGTAGGTCACTCATTTTATTTTAAATATTATTCATTCAGATTTCAAGGCAATAAAAAATGTTCACTTCAATATAGTATGTCAAATTGAAAAAAATCACACCAAAAAGAAATTTTTTATTAATATTTTTATTGGATACCATTCCAAAATTGTATGAATTGTCAAGCCGTTCTTTAGTTATACCTTATGTAATTTTTCCCCGATTTGAGAATTTTTGCAATGAGATCTCTTTTTTCAAGATTTTTAGAAATTTTGACTTAAATTTGGTGTGACCGCGTTAAATTATTTCGATAACATCTATTTCGTTTCGCCACCACATAATTTGGTACTACACTTCAATGTAACCCGGCTTCTATTTCAGTTCTCAAGAAATCGAGTCAAAATAAATTGGTATTAATATTCGAATCAAAAAGAAAAAAAAAAAATATTATAAAAAACACTACAAATGTACATTCGAAAAAAGTAAGTCAAAATGGAAAAAAAAAACATACAAAATAAAACATTACGATTGTACATTTCAGAAGTCAAAATGAAAATGTTAATATATCACATTTTTACGCGATTTTTTTGAATATTATCCTTTTCGGAAAAGAGACAATTCAGAATTTGTATGAATCGTTAAAATCAGATCAGCGGTTCTTGAGTTATAAGCGTAGTAACTAACACAACTTACATTTATATATATAGATAAATCCGGTAAATAATGTCGCCTAAATCATCAAAATACCGAATATCGGGAGGTACCGTTATATGGGGACTATACGAAGACGTGGACCTACATGGCCCATTTTCAATACCAAGAGTCCTGCAGACATAATACACATTTGAGTAAATTTTTTTCAAACTACTTCATTTCGTTCGGGAGCTAGAGTAATTTCCACAGACGGACAGATGGGCGGACATTGCTAAATCAATATAGAATTTTATGCTGATCAATAATATATATATATATATATATATATATATATATATACTTTATAGGGTCTAAAATGTATATTCCGAGGTGTTACAAACTGAATGACAAACTTGATATACCCTCAATACTATATACATATAAAAATAATCCTTGCTGGCAAGCGTTTTACCTCAAATGAAGATGCAATTACAGTTGTAAACCACAATTTTGAAAGGTCCATTAAGATAAATACCGTATTTATCTAGTGGATACATAAACCACTCTGTTAACAGAGTCGTTAACCGAGCAATGTTAAACTTTACAGAACATATAGAAAATTGTTATTTTTTTAAAAATTCTATTTTCTAATGTTTAGTCATCAAAGAATTTATTTTTTTTTGTGATAAACAACATCTATAGCTTTAATTACAAAAATTTATGAAAAGCTGTCTTGCTACGGGTACCCACTAACTTGCAGTTGCAAAATATGTGACAGGACATTGGCATTAGATAAACTACGTTTTAAACAATTCTTCCAATCCAACATGCACATCGGTGGAAAGCTTACGAAGAGTACTATACATTGGCATAATAAAAGTTGTGGGTCAATCCGACAGATTCCGAGGTATTTGGCTATTTCTGGAAAAATCCTTTTAACAGGATAATTCCATTGGCCAATATGCCTTCCAGGACAATTCTTCCAATCCGATATGCACATCAATGGAGAGCTTACGAAGAGTACTATCCATTGGCATAATAAAAATTGGGGGTCAATCCGACAGATTCCGACGTATTTGGCTATTTCTGGAAAAATCCTTTTAACAGGATAATTTTTATTATGCCAATGGATAGTACTCTTCGTAAGCTTTCCAATGATGTGCATGTTGGGTTGGAAGAATTGTCCTGTCGGATTGACCCCCAATTGTTATTATGCCAATGGATAGTACTCTTCGCAAGCTTTCCAATGATGTGCATGTTGGATTGGAAGAATTGTCCTGGAAGGCATATTGGCTAATAGAATTATCCTGTTAAAAGGATTTTTCCAGAAATAGCCAAATACCTCGGAATCTGTCGGATTGACCCACAACTTTTATTATGCCAATGGATAGTACTCTTCGTAAGCTTTCCACTGATGTGCATGTTGGATTGGAAGAATTGTTTTAAAACGTAGTTTATCTAACGCCAATGTCCTGTCACATATTGTGCAACTGCAAGTTAGTGGGTACCCGTAGCAAGACAGCTTTTCATAAATTTTTGTAATTAAAGCTATAGATGTTGTTTATCACAAAAAAAAATAAATTCTTTAATGACTAAACATTAGAAAATAGAATTTTAAAAAAATAACAATTTTCTATATGTTCTGTTAAGTTTAACATTGCTCTGTTAACGACTCTGTTAACAGAGTGGTTTATGTCTCCACTAGATAAATACGGTATTTATCTTAATGGACCTAATTTTGAAGACCTTGAGGAAAACTATTTGAATCAAGGGATATAATTGCTAAAAATGTGTTGGCCTAAGTGTATTGAAGTTTCAGGAGATTATATATTGAAAAATAAAAGTATTTTTGAAAAACTAATTATTCTCTTTCATTGTAGGGCTAAGAAGTTTTCAGACCGCCCTCATAACAGATCCCTTTTTTACATTTAGCTAAAAAATCAATAACTAACAATTACTCTTCCTTTTTTTCATTATTCGATAATTAAAACAGGTGCTTTATTGGCAATAAACTGTGTTGGCTGTGTTGTCATAGCACATTTAAAATGGTGTGATGTTTATATGTCAATGTATGTTCAAGCGTAGTTGATGAGATATTGCTAATGGTGTTAATATAATTATTATGCATGAATGGTGTCAATTACCTTGGGACATGATGGCACAAAAACATGTACATTATGTAAACACAAAAAAAAAATTACACACCGTTAAAAATTCTGGGAGTTGGGAAACAAATTAACAAAAATTAAATAAAATAAAAAAACTTTTACATATAATGTTTTATGTGTCCATATTAAACCTTTATCAAAGTCTGAAAAGATCATCTAAAATTTTACACTTTGTAAATATGTTCACAATACAATTTTAAGGAATTAACGAATCTGGTAGTTATTATTGCATATCTCTATTTAAATATTTTGTCAGATTTTGTGGAATATGCCCTTTTTATTTCTTTAATCATAATTTTCATTATTTTGTCATCACAAAACTACTACATTATTCATTGTGTAAACCGCTATTGTTTTTGTTCATAACACTGAAATTTCTGTTTTGTTAAACTAATTAAAACATCCTGTAGATGAATATTTTACTAAGCCATTGTTTAGTTTATAGGACAAGCCACAGTGACCACCGAAATAGCTTTAAAGAAAGATCCACACAAATGTTTTGACAAAAAATAAAATTAAAAGGCCAACCAGAAGTATGAGAAATGAAACTCCTACCGGAAACAAAAACAGTAGATAATAAATTCTTATGTTTTCACCAAAGGAGATGATAATAATACAAAAGTCGTTATGTTTTATACGGTATATCATTAAGGACTTAAATGATCTGCTGTACCATTAAATGGATCTTTCCTTAATTTTTTTTTAATATTGTCATTTTGGCTGGATAAAGATAATTATTAAAATGCCAAAATTTGCCCAGAAAGTACAGGAAAAGAAATCTTGTAAAAATATCAAAAGTAGGGTTTTCCTCAATCAACAATGCCAATCAAAATCAACAATCAAGAAATCAACATTAATGACACAATTTATACCCTACACCACAAAGTGGTCAGGGTATTATGTCTTTGTGCATTTGTTTGTAACAGACAAAAGGAAACGAGATAGACCCATAGTTCCTTTTGATGATCTGTATAGAATCACATTCTGAGTCGATTTATGGATATCCGTCCGTCTGTCCATGTAATATTGTAAACACGATTATTGCACGATTAAGGTGAAATTTTGCACAAATCATTTGTTTGACCCAAGGACGAACTCTATTGAAATTGGAGATAATCGGTGAAATTTTTAATATAGCTCCCATATATATCTTCTTCCGATTTGCCTTTTTTTGTGCACCAAACGTGTAATATCAGTATGGAATTGTGAATAGTATGGAATTTTGCACATACAACCAAATTAGGCCTGAAAATAAGTATACCAAATTTGATCGAAATCGGTTCAGATATAGCTATAGCTCCCATATATATTGTTAATCCGATTTGTTATTTTTGTCCTCCGCAGCCGTAATATGCACTCTGTAATAACAATATTTGGGGAAATATATCAAATGCAGCTCAGAAGTACCTTTGCTAAATTTTATTGAGATCGGTTCAGATTCCGATTTACTTTTTTTTGTGCACCAAACGTCTAATATTTACCCAAATGGGATGGAATTTGACACATACAACCGAGTTGAGTCTAGAAGGTAGTATGCCAAATTTGCTGAAGATCGGTTCAGATATAGCTAGATCTCCCATATATATTGTTCATCCGATTTGTTGTATTTGTTACCCATAGCCGTAATATGCACTCCGTGATAACGATATTCAGGGAAATATATCAAATACAGCTCAGAAATATCTTTGCCAAATTTTATCGAGATCGGTTCAGATTTGGATATAGCTCCCATATATATCTTTATCTGATTATTATTATCTGATTTCAAATTAATTTTGCACCAAATGAGCAATACAAGTCCGAATTTAAAAGATACAAATGCTTCGGCATATTTAGTCCTTTGAATTTTAAATTATAATTATAATCATAGCATGTATGATTGAATTCTCCCATAAAAACTATTAATTGTTATGTGGAGGTCAACTAAATTAGCAAAGTGGTGTAGGGTATCATAAAATCGGCCCCGCCCGACTTTAGGACTTTCTTTACTGGTTTATATCTAATTCTGTTACACATTCCAAACTCGAAGACTGGGTCTGTAACTAATCAATAGATGTGTGCATACAACATCAAATTTTCTTTGAATGTACATCCAATTCTGATTTTATATATTCTGTTTTAAGTGGGATTTCAGAAAGTAAAGAAACATTAGGTTCGGCCGGGTCGAACTTTTAATACCCTCCACCTTTGGGTAAAGGAAACATTTTTAATGTAAAAGTATCTGAATTCATGTAATATGTGCGCTATTGGGAAACATAGACTTAGATATTCAATGTTCGGCCACCAGAGCAAGAATTATGACCTACAAATACCAATTATTAGACAAATCAGTGGAAAATGTGGCAGGAATCACCAAACTATCGAATATCGGGAGGTACCTTTATATGGGGGCTATACAAAAACGTAGACCTATACATAAAATATTCTGCCACTGGAGCTAGAACCCATTGTGACCTACAAATACGAATCTTTACACATATTCGTGAAAAAAATGTGGCAAAAATAATCAAGATACCGAATATCGGGAGGAACCGTTATATGGGGGCTATAAGAAAACATATAATATTCCGCCACCAAAACTAGAACGCATTATAACCTACAAATACCAATTTTTAGACAAATCAGTGAAAAAATGTGGCAAAAACAATCAAAATACCAAATATCGGGAGGTACCGTTATATGGGGACTATACCAGATATATCAGATATATCACATTTTCAATACCAACCATCCCAGACACAATACAAATAATGTGCGCTGTAGAAATGTATGCTGATCATGAATATATACACTGTATGGGGTCAAAGACGAATACTTTGGGATGTTACACACGGAATGACAAAGCTCCTTTTCAATGTAGAGGGTATAAAAATGTATATAGCCTATTTTTCTTTCAGGCATTTCTCTAAGGTATTTGAAAATTTACAGGAAAATCCGTTTTAGCGGTTTTTGAGTTTATAAATTGCAAACAAACAATGAAACGTGTAAACATTTTTCTCTTGTATAGATATAGATATTATTTTTATATATATTGATACAGATCTACAAAAATCATTTACCATTTTATTCCCGTTTTTGTTACAATTTACTATTTTTTTCCATTAAATTGTACCACATAAATGTATAATATATAAATTCCCACGCATCGTCTGAAATCTACTATACTTGGTGTGGCGAACAGAGAAAATAAGCTTAGTTTGCTATCAAAGGTAAATTTGGAAAATAAAGTGAAATGGTGGTACTAGGAAAACTTTCAACAATTCGACGAACAACAATATTTATTTGTAGCAGCTGTTTTTGGTTATTGTTAAACATATTTCCCATGTCCTCGAAAATTTATTTCATCTTTTTTTTTACCCAGTCGAATATCGGGAGGTACCGTTATATGCGGGTTATACCAAAATCGTGGCCTATACATGCAGTGTTTCGCCGCCGGAGATAGACCCGATTATGACCTACAAATACTAATTTTTGCACATATTCGTGAAAAAATGTGGCAAAAATAATCAAGATACCGAATATCGGAAGGAACCGTTATATGGGGGCTATAAGAAAACATATAATATTCCGCCACACGAACTAGGACCCATTACGACCCACAAATACCAATTTTTAGACAAATCAGTGAAAAAAAAATGTGGCAAAAACCATCAAAATACCGAATATCGGGAGGTATCAATACCAACCATCCCAGACACAATACAAATAATGTGCGCTGTAGAATTGTATGGTGATCATGAATATATACACTTTATGGGGTCAACGACGAATACTTTGGGATGTTACACACGGAATGACAAAGCTCCTTTTCAATATAGAGGGTATAAAAATGTATATAATCTATTTTTCTTTCAGGCATTGCTCTAATGTATTTGGAAATATACAGGAAAATCTGTTTACCGTTTTTTGAGTTTCTAAATGGCAAACAAACAATCAAACGTGTAAACATTTTTCTCTTGTATAGATATAGGTATTACTTTTACATTTATTGATACAGGTCTACAAAAATCATTTACCATTTTATTCCCGTTTTTGTTACAATTTACTATTTTTTTCCATTGAATTGTAGCACATAAATGTATTATATAAATTCCCACGCATCGTCTGAAATCTACGTTACTTTGTGTGGCGAACAGAGAAAATAAGCTTAGTTTGCTATCAAAGGTAAATTTGGAAAATAAAGTGAAATGGTGGTACTAGGAAAACTTTCAACAATTCGACGAACAACAATATTTATTTGTAGCAGCTGTTTTTGGTTATTGTTAAACATATTTCCCATGTCCTCGAAAATTTATTTCATCTTTTTTTTTACACGAAGTCTTTTCTACACAATTATTCATAATTTGATAAAAATATTGGTATGACAAAAAGTATAAGAAAATCGAACATTCATATCCAATTTATGGGAAATCCAAGTCTAAATGGAATCGGATGTTAATTTCGCGCTTTATGAGCTTAGAAGATATTCAAAATTTTGACCATTTGTAGGGGAGGTACCAGAAGGAGTGGACCGATATATTCCATTTTAACACCAGACCTAAGGTTAATATAACTATTGGGATGTGTAAAATTTAAAGACAATCGGACTCTTACATCACATTTTATAAGCGTTGTAATTATTTAAAATTTTGGCCCTTTGTGGGGAGTGATATTATCCATTTTCGCACCTGACCTGTCACAGACGCAAATATTTAGATTTGCAAAGTTGAAACAAAATAGAAAAATCTTTTCTCTTTCTGTGCACAAAATATATATTTTTTTGAAAACTTTGTGGTCCAGAAGGAGTGGACCGATATATTCCATATAATTATTGGGATGTGCGAAATTTGAAGAAAATCGGACCCTTAAATCACATTCTATAAACGTTGTAATTATTCAAAATGTTTACCCTTTGTGTGAGAGGTACTTGATGGACCGATATTGCCCATTTTCGCACCTGATATAGCACTGCCCAAATATTAGGATTTGCAAAGCTAGAGCAAAGTCGGATTATCCTTTCTCTTGAAAATTTCGACCTTTTGTGGGGAAGGTACTAGAAGGTGTGAACCGATATATTCCATCTTAACACCAGGCCTTGGGTTAATATAAATATTGGGATGTGCGAAATTTAAAGACAATCGGACTCTTACATCACATTTTATAAGATTTGTAATTATATAAAATTTGGCACTTTGTGGGGCAGGTACTTGTTGGAGTGGACCGATATTACCCATTTTGCACCTGACCTGGCACTGATGCAAATATTAAGATTTGCAAAGTTGGGGCAAAATAGAATAATCGTTTCTCTTTCTTTGCAGAAAATATATATTTTTTTAATGTTTCGATCTTTTGTGGGGGAGGTACCAAAATGTGTGAACCGATATTGTCAATCTTAACACCAGACCTTGGGTTAATATAAATATTGGGATATGCGAAATATGAAGAAAATCGGACTCTTACATCACATTTCATAAACGTTGTAATTATTCAAAATTTTGCCCTTTGTGGGGGAGGTACTTGATGGAGTGGACCTATATTGTCCATTTTTGCACCTGACCTAGCAATAAAATTGGCACAGTCCGTCCTTTGTCTTTCCTTACTAATTTTTAATTGTCTTCCCAATTCTATTATTTTCTACTGTATAATATTTTCCTTTTTTAAAGGGATTGAATATTATCTCTCAAAACGACATATTTATACCCTAGTCACTCTGTGAAGAAGACATTTAAAATTGGATTATAGTTTCATAAATTCCCAATGCATCTTTCTTAAACGTTTGTTGGTATTATGACCCACGAAGAAGAGAGCGCAATCACTAATTGTCATAAATGTCATATACTAGGAAATATAATATTTTCCCTTATCTAAATATTTTATCCATATAGATTTTTTTTTAAATTCTCATGTTGCCAGTCTAAATATTTAAAAACTTTTTTATTGTATCCTTGCTGGCATCCATCATATGTGGACGTGTTTATAAAATGTTTTGTTCTTTTGGGATACATGACAAATTATTTATTTTTGGGCAGTTTTTTTTAATCCCACCACTTTGTTAGTATGTTCCATCAGCAAATTCTTGTCTCTTGTCAATGCATCATGTTTTCCGGAAACTGCAATATGTAACTGAAGTCGAAAAGTGGATATGTGGATTTTATTCAGACGAGTAGTGGCTGTTGCGGAATTTCGCATTTTTTTATGAATTGATAAAAAATTAAAAATGTTGTTCGACCAATTTTTTTAATATTTCCCCATAAGAGATTTTGAATAATTATATCAAGATTAAAAACTGTTACCTATCGGCAACTTGGGATATTTTGGTACTCGTATTCACTTTGGATCTACGAATGAACATTCGTCAATTTTATGAATTAAATTACATATTACATTACATTATTGCTAACAACTTCCAGGACGTAATGTCATCAAACAGTCACTTAGTGTTTTACATGAGGTTGTGGGAATCAAATCAAAGTATATTTATAAAATTATATAAATTATGGCGCAAATCATATGCTTATGGTTTACACGCGCCATAGCTCAGACGTAATGCTGCCTACTATAATTTGTCATGTTTTTGTTTGGCATAAGAACATTATAATGTTTGCCATACAAGTTTATTTGCTCAGGCATGTGGGTGTTTTCCATTAATGCATTAACTAGTTGCTTAACTCATAAATATGACCTTGACAATGAACATTTGTAAGAAACATATGTATATGTATAAAGCAATAATCACTTGAACCAATTTTCACAAACACCCAGAAAAAAAGGAAGATAAATAACGGTGCTTTCTTTGTAGTAAAAGTTTAATGTACCGTACACCACCAACGCACAGAATGTAATCTCTATGGAGTAATTTAGTAACTAATGCTGTTTGGTACAAAGCCACTGTGATCCTATAGAAATTTTAAGATCTCTCAAATTATCTGTATTGGATTATTTGAAAAATGCAATTCAAGTTGTAAAATTACAAATGATCCAGTTATATGACCAAGAAATTGTTCTATTAGTTTTACATGCCTGGGCGAAATCCAACGTCCCAGACCGTGATTGGGCAACAAATTTATGTGTCAAAAATTGTCAACATTGAACATGTTTTTAATATATTGCCCATAGAATCGCATCCCAAATTGGAGGAATTTTCCAAGATTTTGGAAAACATTTTCAATAGGTTTTGATGTAATTTGGAGTTTACAATATATATCTCCATGCCAAAAATTGTCAACAAGTATTCACTCACTCTAAGAGTTTACTGCTACTGCAGTTAGAAGTGAAAGTGTAAATGTCTTTGAGTAAACAAGTAAAAAAGCTGTAAGCTCGCCCGACCACCCTCCACCATTTGTTACAAATTTGGCAATTTTGAAAAAAATAAAATCCGTTGAAATTCTATTAAAATCTTAAAAATACCGAATGTAGTCGTATATTAGGATTTATATGTCTGCGTGGATCTGCATAGGCAACTTTTATCACAAGCTATTACAATATTCAAATGCGAAACTTGAAAAAAATCTGTTTGTAATATAGCAAAAATCATCAAAATACCAAATAGAGGAAGGTACAATGGGGGTTATAAAACGTGGACCTGCACAGACAATATTCTGGCATAGGCTGTAGTATCTATTACGAACTTCAAATACAAAATTTGAAATTAATCCGGTAGTGTCGCTAAAATCATCAAAATATCGAATATCGGGGGTCCCGTTATATGGGAGCTATACAAAGACGTTGACCGGCACAGGCAATTTTCTGTCACAGGCTATAGTATTAATTTCGAAATTCAAATACCAAATTTGAAATAGTTCTGGCAGATAATGTCGCTAAAATCATCAAAATGCCGAATATCGGGGGGTACCGTTATATGGGGGCTATACGAAGACGTGGAGCTACATGTCTCATTTTATGTTTTATGATGAAGTATCTATTACGAACTTCAAATACCAAATTTTAAACAATTCCGGTAAATAATGTCGTTAAAATCAGAAAAAATGCCGAATATCAGGAGGTACCGTTATATGGGGGCTATACGAAGACGTGGATCTGCACAGACAATTTTCTATCTTACGCTGTAGTATCCATTACGAACTTCAAATACCAAATTTAAAACAATTCCGGTTTATAATGTCGCTAAAATCATCAAAATACCGAATATCGGGAGGTACCGTTATATGGGGGCTATACGAAAACGTGGACCGGCACAGACAATTTTCTATCTTAGGCTGTAGTATCCATTACGAACTTCAAATACCAAATTTCGGTAAATAATGTCGCTAATATCATCAAAATACCGAATATGGGGGCTATACGAAGACGTGAACCTGCACATATAACTTTCTGTCATAGGCTGTAGTATCCATTACGAGCTTCAAATATCAAATTTGAAACAATTCCTGTTACCGTTACATGCGAGCTATACGAAAACGTGGACTTGCACAGGTAATTTTCTGCCTTAAGCTGTAGTATCTATTTCGAAGTTCAAATACTAAATTTGAAACCCTTCCGGTAAATAATGTCGCTAAAATCATCAAAATACCGAATATCGGGACGTACCGTTATATGGGGCTATATGAAAACGTGGACCTACATGGCCCATTTACTAACTTAATTTGCCTACTGGAATAATAAACATGTGTGAAAAATTTTAGCCTTCTATTTCAATTCGTTCGAAAGATTACAACAGAGAGACAGACAGACGGAAAGACAGACAGACGGACATCACTAAATCGACTTAGAATTTTACGCTGATCAAGAATATATATATTTTGATGGGTCTGACATGAGTATTTCGATGAGTTACAAACGGAATGACAAAGTTAAAATACCCTCCATAGTATAGTGGAGGGTATAAAAATTGTGACGTTGGTATATTTTTATTAGGGTGCACTCTAAGAGTTTCATGCTACTGCAGTTAGAAGTGAAAATCAGATCATACCAAATATGAACCAAATATCATTGATGTATAGTACTTTGTTGTATATGACTTCGATAAGGATTATATTAACGAAATATTCATTGGAGCAATAGATATACCGGACCGGACCGAGTTTCACCGAATGGTAAAATTGAATTTGAAAAAATCTATCCAATTTGGGCTGTTATTGCATATATGGTGAATAATAACCGTAAAGTAGAATGTAAATATTTATCGAAGCTATATAAAAATCTGAACCGATCTAAATAAAATGTGGCAGATTTATTTTCGAGCAATATCTAATGCCCGGTATCAAATATCATTGTTGTGGAATGCATATAAGGGACTTTTACACCAAATCGGACAAAACATGTATATAGGAGCCATAGCTTTATCTGAGTCGATTTTCACCAAATTTGATGTACTTGCTTCTAGAGTGAATTAAGTCAGACGTGCCAAAATGCGGTCCATTTGAGTCGATATTAGTCATTCCGTGCACAATAAACCTAAAACCGGATAAAGATATATATTGGGCCTATATGCATATCTGAACGGATCTTTACAAAATTTAAACACTTATTTCAAAGCTGTGTCTTTTATCTTGTACCAAAGATCATTGTTGCAGAATGCATATTACGCGGTCGATTTGGTCTAAATGAGGCAAGCAAGTTGAAATGTTTTCATATGACGAAAAGTTCAAGCTAATTGCTCAAACGTAGGTTATATGGAGCATCATTTGTGTCAAAAAAGATATATAAATACCACCTGAACTTTGATTACAAAAATACACAGACGCTTAAGTATTAATCGACTCTGAAAGTTATTCCACGAGGTTCCCGTTTTGGTATAGCCTCCTCATTTAACGGCTGCACTCATATTATGGTTTTCTGATAAGTTTAACTGCATCATCCAAATGGTCTTTCTGGTATATGAAGTTTAAAGGGCTTCTAAAGATTTATTGAAAATTGAAAGAAAAAAATTGCAATTGGAGAGAAAAAGTACGTACCATGTAATCAGCACTTCCCAAATTTTCAATTATCTTCACATAACAATTTATACAATTTGGGTCACAATTAAGACCTCTAAAGTAAGAACAACAAAAACAAATTTCGTAATTTTGGTCACTTTTGCTAAAATTTAAAAGTTTTAATTAATAATCAGACCCTATTTAAAACATTCTGTAGTTCATTTCAAGATCATCACTATTAATTTACAGTCGTCCGAATCCTTATTTAATTCCACCTCTTTTATCTGCTTAATACCACTCGAGATTTCATATTAACATATGTTCATTGATTTATTTATTACCGACAACAGCTTCAAAATTGCCATTAATTGAACGAATGGATTCCCATTAATTAAATGGATTGTTTTAACATACATACGTATTTTTCTGAAGTATGATTGTATTTAATTTTCTGAAGTTGCACAGGGTTACCAAAAAGCGAAAAACTATGCATCTAAGGAAAATTAATAAGGCCAAAAAGGGCTATATTATTAAAGCCTGGCCGAAAGGATAGAGAAATTAATTCTTCTGTGAAGAATATGCCGATAAATAAGCTTTTATTAATATAGAAACAACAACGTAATGCAGTCTAACTATTTTGAAATATCAACATAATTTAAATTATTAAACTAATTCGTATTTTACAAATTCTTCCAAGTTGCAGAATAATGTTGTCATGAATCCCCCTCCATGTCATTTCAATTAAAATGTTCCTGTTTTGTTTTTTCAGTAGGCAGCATCATTATGGTAAATCTGTGATTTTAATGTAAATAACTTGTATTATTTCAATACTATCACATTCGAACGATACGTTTAATTTACGCTGCGATAAAAGATTTCTCGGAAAAGCCACCTAATAAATAATGAATCTGGCCGAAAAAAGAATGGGGAAAGATATGTATAATATAGCCCCAATATAACAGTCCCCCATATAACGGTACCACCGATATTCGGTATTTTGATGATTTCAGACACATTTTTCAATGAAATTGTCTGAAATTCCACACAAGGAGTTCATTGTGAGCACTTTACACATTGGAAGAGAATTATATATATAGGTCCACGATATCGATATGCAAGATATTAATAGAAATTGTCTCACCCTTCTCATTAGCAGAAAAAAACAATGTCAAATTTAAACTTGGATTACTATGTCAACTACACCTGTAATATGAGATTCCTAAGAAATCAATAGAGCGTGACACTTAGGAATCCACCATTGGAATTAAATAACACTGTCAATAAAATACGCAAATAAAATAATACTGAAAGGACCCCACAAAAAAATAAATGTTCATACAATAAATTCACAAATCCCTTTAAAAATATCCATGAATACGGCATTACACAAACAAACTCCATAATTTCTACTTGTAATGCTCGGTAGAATAGAATTCTAAAGAAAGTAACAATATTACACAACAAGAAAATCGTGTTTGTCCACTAAAAGCTTACTGGTGGTCAATGTAATTTAAACAGTCGTTTCAGTCTGGTTTCTTTATGTGAAGAATGTACAAAACAAGGCAGTAAAACCAGTAAGAAAGGGAGAGACTTCGTAAAATCAGAGCGTTAAATATTATTTTTGTATTCGGGATTTGTGTAAAGTAAATCATACGAACTTTGACCCTTTATGAATGAGTATTAGGGCTTTGATGGAAATCGGATGGAAAATATATTTATACTAGCTCCCTTCGTTTTATATGCATTCGAATACCCTCCACAATTTTGAACGAATTTAGAAATTTTCAAAAAAAAAAAAAATTGTTACAATATCCTCCAAGGGGCAAAGTACTCAGAAGGAACTCCGTTTGTGGATTTTATAACAATTTTATTCCATTTTAATCATCAAAATAGCGAATATCGGGTTTTTCGTTATATGGGGGCTATCCGATATCGTAGACCGATCCTGATCTGCGTAAAATTTTAGCTTTCTATCTTCCTATTACAACAGACGAATGGACAGGGCTAACACTACTTATATAGTTCCCCGTATTAACTGTAGAGTCAATTAAGTTGTATTGTACTTTTCTTACTGTTGGAATTTTAGGCCAATTTCATTGAAATTTGACATACATAGCGTGTTTGGTTCTATATAGCTATTAACAAACAAAGGAATCATACAAAATTATATCTGAATTTAACTTGAAATGTGACCTGTAATTTGCTTATAAAAATACACAGAAGGACTGATGTAAAAAGTAATTCTCTGAAGATGATCAAAAACGAATTTCAGTCTGATCCGTGTTCGGAATGCTTCAAAAAATTAGTGAATAAATACATCCACTTGAGTTTTTCAGGAAAGGAAAAGATTATACAGGGTGCGATGAAAAATCTGCAACCAACTTCAGACTGCTGTCATTTCTAATCCACTCGTCCGCATTTGGAGTTCGTAATGAATACTACAGCCTATGACAAAATTTTTGATGATTTTAGCTACATTATAAATAGATTTTTTCGAGTTTTGCTTAATAAAAGCTTGTGATAAAATTTGCCTATGCAGGTCCACGTTGTCGTATGGACTCTATAATACGGCTACATTCGGTATTTTCAAGATTTTAACAGAATTTTTAACGGATTTTATTTTTTTGAAAATGCTTAAATTTGCACCAAATGGTGGAGGGTATTCAAAGTTCGGCCCGGACGAATTTACAGCTTTTTTACATGTCTGCCTTAGGATGTAGTATCCTTTACGAACTTCAAATACCAAAATTGAAACAATTCCGATAAATAATGTCGGTAAAATCAACAAAATACCGAATATCGGGGGTACGGTTATACGGGGGCTATACGAAGACGTGAACCTGCACAGACAATTTTCTGTCATAAGCTGTAGTATCCATTACGAACTTTAAATGCGAACTCTGAAACAATTCCGGTAAATAATGTCGCTAATTATTGTAGAGGAACATATATAATGGGAATATTTTTTATGGTAATAAACGAAGTATATTTCCCTGATAACTTGTCAAAGAGTCTGGCGCAATAAACCGAAGATCTGCGAACTGAGTGGTATAGCAAAATCGATTGAAAAGTATTTCTACCATTTTGAAAATATTTATTTAAAAAATTGTGGTATTGTTTTCCAAATATATTGGTTAAAATCAAATGTTTTGATTTTTTTTTGGGTGTTTAGCTATAAAAAAAACTTAAAAATACAAATATTTATTGTATACCTCTCAAAAAAGTGTAGACAGGCATGTGAGCCAGTATAGAATAAATAAGCTGTAAGCGGCGGGACCGAACTTTGAATACCCTCCACAATTTGGAACGAATTTGACAATTTTCAAATTAAAAATTCTGTTAAAATCTTAAAAATACCGAATGTGTCTGTTATATTATGGTCTATACGACGACGTGGACCTGCATTGGCAATTTTAGCCATTACAAAATGCAAATGCAAAATTTGAAATAATTGTGGTGAATAATGTAGCTAAAATCATCACAATACCAAATATGGGGAGGTACTTTATATGAGGGCTATACCAAAACATGTACCTACATGTCCCATTTTCAATGCGAAAAGTCTTGCTGGCATATTATATATTTGAGTAAAGTTTTATCAACCTACTTTATTTCATTCGGAAGCTAGAGAGGTTTCCACAGAGGGACAGACAGACGGATATAGCTAAGTCGACATAGATTTTTATGCTGATCAAGAATATATATACTTTGTGGGGTCTAAAATTTGTATTTCGTGGTGTTACAAACAGAATATACCCTCCATATTGGTTTATGTAAAATAAAATGCTTATTCACATAACGA
Source organism: Musca domestica (assembly GCF_030504385.1). Taxonomy (NCBI): domain Eukaryota; kingdom Metazoa; phylum Arthropoda; class Insecta; order Diptera; family Muscidae; genus Musca; species Musca domestica. The sequence goes on from NW_026712326.1 coordinate 5,127,744, forward strand.
AATAAACAAAAGCAACAATTTACGCAACTTATTAGAAATAATAATAGAAATAATAAAATAATAAGAAAAATATGAGTGCGCTTTTTTCTGTCAAGAAATCCATATAAATGTTACTGTAGTTAAAATAATATTACAAGCATACATGCTTAATACTAAATTGTCTCCGAGCGATTTCCAACCAAGTAATTTTTTTATTCCTGAAACCAAAGCAGAAGAATGTGACAAATAAAATCTTATTATGTAGGCTTTATGTCATCCGCTTTGTTGTTGCCACAACCGTTTAATATTTTTATGGCATATAAAACATTTTTCTGTTGACTTTCAACGCACATGTTATATTTAATTTATCTTTTGTGGCCAATGTTTGCAATATTCACACACAGCTGGTAAAAAAGTATTGTCAGTAGACAGACCTTTAAATTTTGGAGATGCTTTTAGACACGTGTATGTATGACAATGTGTTAAACTGACTGAAAGAGCATATGTTTGCATAATACTTATTGAAGTTACTCCAAATAGTCGTTCAAAATTCAATTTTATGTAAGCAAGTGATATAATAATAAAATGAGAACAATAACGGATAGGTTAAGAAATTTACTATAGCATCGCCTGGAAGTAACATAGGGTATTTAAATGTTTTAAATCCCACTTGTAACTGGAGGAAATAGTAACAGGTATTCCCAAAAATATTAGATTAGATATTGTATGAACATATCTATTGATCGGTTACAGCCATAATCTTCATGTTTGGAATGCATGGAGGAATTCGGTCTACATAGGTATTTGTTGAATTATATTTAAATCGGATCATATTTGAATAAATTTTTTCCGCGAATTTCACACAGTTGATGCACCAAACACGATATTCATAAACGATATATGCATTGGTACAATTTGCAAAATTATATTGAAATGGGTTCAGATTTGGCCATAGCTCCAATATATATTTTCGGTCGATTTCATGTATTTGATGCACCAAACACGCTGTTCAAATTATACTGAAATCGGTTCAGATTTTGATATTATCCTATTATGAAACATAGTAATAAGCAACGTTGTTTTTATAAAAACAACAATAATGGGATTAAGCCTGACCATTTTGCAACAACAAAATAGTAAATAATAGTACAAAAATAGTAAGGAGAGGTCAAAAGTAGAGCGGGCCGACTATACGATGTGTACTATGTGTATTTAGTAGAGCTCCCGTATTTGAATCTGAATCAATTTTGAACAAATTTGACGGAGGCTTATAAACATCTAGTACCAAAAGACATTGCTGTAAATATATATACCGGACCGAGTTTCACCAGATGGTAAAATTCTCTAGAATATGAAAAATCTTTTCAGTTTAGGCTGAGCAATAACCGTAGAATCGGATGAAGATGTATATCGAACCGATCTCGATAAAATTGGGCAGAGGACATATTGCGCATGTGAGAGACTCAAACCCCCAAATCGGATAAAACATATATTTGGAAGCTATATATATATCTGATCCGATTTGATGTACTTGATTCTAGACTGAAGTCGGTAGGATGTGGCAAAATTCAGGTCTTTTGGACTGATATTGGTCATTTGGTACAAAATAAACCCGAAATCGGTTGAAGATACAAATGGGGGATATATCTAAATTTAAACCGATTCTCACCAATTTCAATAGTCGGAAAAGTTCATCTCGATCGGCAATTCTTATATTCAACAGAAAGTAATTTATTGTCGTTCTAATGCAACAATGGCCGGCAAAAAAAAAAAAACGAGTAAAATAGAACACTAATTAGGATCAAAGTAAAACACATTATTCCAGGACTTGAAGAGTACAATCGGACAGAGAGAGAAAATTGCAAAAAAGGATACCTTTTATAGCTTTCAAAATCACAATAAATTTATACCTTTATGATGAAAGATTCCTGAAGGAAAGACAGTGAAAATATTTATTATGGCAAAACGAGACATTTTATGTTCTTGTTTGCTTCACTTTCCAATAAGTGAGATAAACACAAATAGTTCGACATGACCTGCAGCAAAATAAATAAAATGACATTATTGGAATTGCCTTTGACAATCCTTAACCAAAAATTAGACGATTTTTTTCTCATTTTTTATTACAAAGACAGAGAACTCCAACGTTTTCAAGATTATTAGAAAAAACTTTCCACAGAATTCATGTATCCACAAAGTGTACCTCTCTTCTGTCACTGTTTACCAAACTGCATAACCATTGAACTTTTGTCAAACATTATTACTTTTCTCTGAAATGCATTGCCATTCGAAAACGAAAACAGTTACCATTGTGGCTAGGATAAATGTCATCAATGGATATCACTCATGTGTAACGTGTTGAGAACATGCTTCAGAAGGCCACCACCGAGGACAATTCATTACTTACATTAATGCAGTTGAAAATGAAGCGATGGTTGATAGCATTTTCTTTAATGTAATAGAAGCCTTTCTGGAGAATCCTGAGTAAAACAATAGAATCGTTATATATTAAACATTTAACATTTATTGCATTTTGAATATAACGGTTTTATTTGAACGGTATTTTTCGACAGAATTTTTACTTATTTATTTTTCTTTTAAATATGTAAGTTCCTTCCGAATGGTGGAGGGTATAAAAAGTTCGGCCCGGCCGAACTTAGCTTCTTCTTTACTTGTTAATACTAAATTAAAATCTACTCATTTTGGAATACGATAAGATAAATATGGAATATAGAATGGCGAACGGACTTCAGAGATGTTTGGGAATTCAGAGCTGTGTTGTTTAGTTGATGATTGGGAATTCGTCGTCCGAAGGTGAACGATTTGTGGGGAATCGGGAACGATGATGTCGGCTTGTGGCACAATTGGTACGCGTGTGGTTAATGTAGTGTGATTAACCGACTCGTGGATGACCGTCGAATGTTGATTAGTGATGAAGATCGGGAATAACGATGTTGCGTTCGGGTGGCGCGGGATGTTGACGAATTGAAGGTAATCAGGAACTTATGGTCGCCGGGTGTCGACGGATTGTATGTAATCAGGAATATCGACGTTTGTGTTCTGGGGATGCTGGCGTTTGAGTATCTAGACGATTTGAAGGTAATAAGGAACTAATGATCGTCGGGTGTCGATGGATCAAATGTAGTCGGGAATTACGAGGTAGTAATGTTGACGTTCGGGATGTTGATGATTTGAAGGTAGTCGGGAACCTGTGGTCCCCGGTCAATTTAGAATTAATCGGAAACTTTATTCGGCTAGCGGGCGGTAAACAGTCGGTTTTGTAGGTGGTTGGGACGATGATGCGCCGGTATTCGTAAGCGGATTGGAGACTTTTGGTACAACGTTAGAAATTCACTGAGGAGATACTCGGGAGTAGCTGCCCAGTTTTCGTAGACGGGGTTTGCGATGGAGGTGTTTGGGATGCTGATGTGCAATTATTGGGAGGGGGATTGGGGACTAATGGTACAAACGTTAACAATTCAATGGGGAGATACTCGGTAGCAGATGCCCAGGGTTTCGCAGAAGGAGTGAGATTCGTCCAGGTATGGCAGCTCACTGAGTTCAGGTTCGGCAAACGATGGTTAGGCTTTTTAGATGGAGAGGAACTCGTTCGGGTTCGGCAGCTCGTTGAGGGTAGGCTCGACAGCACTACAATTTATAACTACCTCTACTTCACCACCAAAGTTTGAGCCGAAGTACATGCCGAACAGCTAGCCGAAACTCCTGCGAAACAGCTGGCAGAAGCTCCTGTGGGTATAAAAACAACTTCAGTGAACTTCTCTATACTGAATGACTTGCGTTTTACAATGGGCACAATTTGGCAGTTTTAAATCAATGGTGCTGGATTCTTCTTCTATGAAAATATGAAATAAAAAATATTTTCAAAACTTCTATATGCTGACGGATTGCATACTGGCTGATGTGTAAGACTTCGCTAGATTCCAATTTTCAAAATATATAATTCCTTTAATAACCAGTCAGTTGCGTAACTTCATATATTCGGTATTTTTGAGATCCATACGAAGACGGCCATTAGAATATTCAAATACGAAATTTAAAATAATTTCGGTGGACAATGTCACTAAAACTATCAAAACCAAACGCACTTTAATTCCTTCGGAAGCTAGAGAGATTTCCACAGACGGACGGATATTCATACATTTTGGATATTCATACATAGTGGTTATAAAAAAAGGAGAAGAAGTCCTCCGTATTGAAACCATCTCTCAGGGCATGAATCTTAAGAAAATATATCCTAAAACCAATAAAATACTTATCCCAATAATAAGCCAATGGGTTCAGTTCCGTTAATTTGTCTTCGAATTGTATAAATTATTGATGGAGTATGATTATATCGAAAACCTCTTAAAAACCCGCCAAATAGGCCACCTCTTGGTGATATTGTGTGTGGTGTATCTTAGGAATGGTAACTCTGAGGAAGAAAATCAATAAAACTATTTTTGTAGAAAATTTTAAGATCTATAGGGACTCAAAATGCAGTTCCGTACCATAAATGCAAATGTATATTTTGAATGGACTATTGATACATAATGGAGATTTGGTATTGTCGTTTTCGCAATGCCATTTATAGATCAATACGATATGCACCTGCCGGCAAGACTGACTCACTTGTTCAAATTCGATTGGGTAAGTTGATACATTTCACATGTCATCTATTTCTGTGCTTGTGCATGTATGCACTGGTTCAAATATACATACCATTCACGTTTCGACAGCCCACGCAGAGGAACTGTGCATTCGTTTCATGGTAAAAAAAAATTAAATGGTTTAGTGTGAAGAGACGATTTTTTTTAATGATGATATTTTTCAAATTTATACGATGTAGGAAGAAGCAAATTTAATTCAAGAAGTTATTTAATTGGTTGCATGAGAAAGCTTGCTTATTACAGGCAGCAATTGTCAGCACACTCTCTTTTATGAGAAAATATTTATTCCAATAAAGTTATATATTAGATGTTATTACGACTGAATCGAATTTACTGAAATGTAAATATAATATAAAAGGTTGTTCTGCCGTGAAAATAAACTACATCATTTATCTCGCATATAATGTGATATTTTTAATACGTTTTATTTTCGAAATCATTGAACTTTATTTTCTAAAGTCATAAGAATTCAAATGAATACCCCTATGGAATATTGAAATTTTTCAAAGAAATATTTTTGCTTAATTTAAAAACGAATTGGTTTGAAAAGTATGGACTTAGGAGCTTAAAATATATTTAAATAATAAGAATTATAATAGCGGAATACGAGACATACCGGGTATGCTTTTCATACCCTACACCACATGTCTGAATACCCGTCTTTTAAAGCCAAACATTAGCAATAAGTGTTAACATGTTTTATAAATTATCCAGCAATTCTTAATGCCAGCAACAACGCATTGTAATACAATGCAATTGCCTTTAGATTATGGGTTTCTATTCTCTTCCTTTGTTTATTGAATTCTTGTGTACAACTTAGTACGTACGTGCACGTGTGCAACTTTCTCTCTACTATTTACAAGATAATGGCCGCAAACTGTATTTAACCAGAGATGATAACCTAAAGGGTTTTCTGTTCCCATTGCAATGCATAAGAGCGTGTTAGCGATGGAAATGGACATCCTGTAAACAAGGATCTGAAAGTTAACAAAGATGGAAGAATAAACCAGTAAAGAAAGTCTTAAAGTCGGGCGGGGCCGACTTAATGATACCCTACACCACTTTGCTAATTTAGTAGAGCTCCGCATAACAATTAAAAGTTTTTATGAGAGAATTCAAACATACACCCTATGATTATAATTATAATTTAAAGTTCATAGGGCTAAATATGCCGAAGCATTTGTATCATTTAAATTCGGACTTGTATTGGCCATTTGGTGTACAATTAATTTGAAATCGGATAAAAATATATATGGGAGCTATATCCAAATCGGAACCGATCTCGATAAAATTTGGCAAAGATATTTCTGAGCTGTATGTCATATATATCCCTTAATATCGTTGTTACGGAGTGCATATTACGGCTGTGGGTAACAAATATAACAAATCGGGTGAACAGTATATATGGGAGCTATAGCTATATCTGAACCCATCTTCACCAAAATTGACATACTAGCTTCTAGACCCGTAAGTGCCCCCATTTCATCCCATTTGGGCAAATATTAGACGTTTGGTGCACAATGAAAGGTAAATCGAACGAAGTTATATATGGGAGCTATATAAAAATCTGAACCGATCTCGATAAAATTTAGCAAATGTATTTCTGAGCTGTATTTGATATATGTCCCTAAATATTGTTGTAACAGAGTGCATATTACGGCTGCGGAGGAAAAAAAATAACAAATCGGATGAACAATATATATGGGAGCTATAGCTATATCTGAACCGATTTCGATCAAATTTGGCGTACTTATTTTTAGATCCAATCTGATCGTACGTGGAAATTCCATACTATTCAGACAGATATTACACGTTTGGTGCACAAAAAAAGCAAATCGGACGAAGATATATATGGGAGCTATATCTAAATTTTTGCCGATTATCTCCAATTTCAATAGAGTTCGTCCTTGGGCCAAACAAATGATTTGTGCAAAATTTCATCTGTATAGGGCAATAAATGCGAACTGTACTTTGTTTACAAAAATACATGGACAGACGGACGGACGGACTGACTATTATGACATGCATAAATCAACTCAGAAAGTGATTCTATGGAGATCATCAAAAGGAACTATGGGTCTATCTCGTTTCCTTTTGCCTGTTACAAACAAATGCACAAAGACATAATACCCTGACTACCTTGTGGTGTAGGGTATAAACATAGAAAGTTAACAGAAATATAACACACGAGTGTAGTTTATTGTGATAATATTTGTAGTATGATTTCTGCTCCCATAACAATAATGCCTTATATGTATACTATGTATTGTTATAATATTTTCTTATAATGTGTATGTAGAAGGCAACAAACGATATATTTGTAGTAGCAAATTGTGTTGATATCTTTATTAGTTTCTTGGGAAATTTTATTTCCAGTCTATTTCAAGTTTTTTTTTTTAATTAAAATTTCAAATTTTGTTTGCGAAAAATGTAAGTGCTTCATGAGCGTAATTTGTTTAGTTCAATAAAAAGCATTAAATCATGGTCTTTTGTTTTGGTCAGGGCTGCCACCTCAATGTATACTTGGAGGATAAAACTCCCCCGCCCAGGCATGTTAGGAAGGACGTACATGATCTAGAAATTGAGGTTCAACGCTACAAGGAGAGCCTTTAGATCAGGAAGCCTATCAGGCAGGCATCTCTTTTGCAACTTTCCTCGGCGGAGACCGTAGAGCGCATATGCTAGCGGCTGGTGGCTGATGTGTTTGCTATCCTTGCTTTACCCTTTCCCTTATTAGAATATTTTTTTGTGGTAGTAATCGACAAAGATCCTTGGCGATTACCGCGATCCTCTGTGATTGCAAGAACATCAACGTTCACTTGTCGATCAATGCTTGAAGCGTAAACTTTTCGCGCGCTAACTCCTCGTTCGCGGTTATACTAACTTAGCCTCTGACACAACCCAAATTACTAAGGTAATTTTTTACACCCTGCACCACAAGGTGGTCAGGGTATTATGTCTTTGTGCATTTATCTGTAACAGGCAAAAGGAAACGAGATAGACCCATAGTTCCTTTTGATGATCTGCATAGAATCACATTCTGAGTCGATTTATGCATGTCCGTCCGTTCGTCTGAACATGTATTCTTGTGAACAAAACACAGTTCGCATTTATTACCCGATCCAGATGAAATTTTGCACAAATCATTTGTTTGACCCAAGGAAGAACCCTATTAAAATTGGAGATTATCGGTAAAAATTTAGATATATCTCACATATATATCTTCGTCCGATTGTCTTTTTATTGTGCACCAAACGTATAATATCAGCCCGAATAGTATGGTATTTTGCACATACAACCAAATTATCAAGATCGGTTCGGATTTGGATATATCTCATATATAACTTCATCCGATTTAACTTTTATTGTGCACCAAACATCTAATATTTGCCCAAATGGGATGAAATTTGGCACTTACGACCGAATTGTACGACCGAAAGATCGGTTCAGATATGGCTATAGCTCCCATATATATTGTTCATCCGATTTGTTATATTTGTTACCCACAACCGTAATATGCACTCCGTAACAACGATATTAAGGGATATATATGACATACAGCTCAGAAATATCTTTGCCAAATTTTATCAAGATCGGTTCCGATTTGGATATAGCTCCCATATATATCAAATCGGCAATACAAGTCGGAATTTAAAAGATACAAATGCTTCGGCATGTTTAGTCTTATGAACTTTAATTATAATCATAGCGTGTATGATTGAATTCTCCCATAAAAACATTTAATTTTTATGTGGAGCTCTACTAAATTAGCAAAGTGGTGTAAGGTATCATAAAGTCGACCCCGCCCGACTTTAAGAATTTCTTAACTGGTTGTTTAATAGATAAGAGAAATACACTAATCTCTTGTGTTTAATTTCTTTCTTTCACCGTCATCACCAAACACGCGAATCACCAACACAGCAATTGAAATCGAAAGCAGCAAATAAGGATAAATATTATGTCGGCTGGTCCTACCATACATACGAACGTTGATTTAGATTTGACCTACATTTTTGGAACACATCAGCCACGATAAGTATACATCATACCTTGAAACAAATTACTTGACACTTTCAACTTTTTTTTTCTCCCTTTAATCAACCACAAGCTAATTCCAAAGAACATTCTAATTCCATTTTAGATCTTAAACCAGAAACACCACAAACATTTACAGCAACCAAACGAAATTTAAAATTCCTAACAAAATGTCAACAAAGAAGCTGCGGAGTATCCTTGCTCAACGCTAATTTTTATGTAAATAATTGTTTATTTGTTTTTGAAACTGAAGCTGGGAGAACTGTTGCTTTACCAACAAACCTAACTTTACGCGGAAAAAACATGGTGATAAATGACACGTGCTATAAAAAAGAGAACGCTAAAATATCTACAGAAAGGTGAGAGTTGAACTTCGTTAAAGTCCATTTTGGAGTATATATTGCGGAAAGACTCTGCATTTGTCCAAATATTTAAATCAAAAATGCAGTTTTTGGTAGAGATGGCTTTCTTTATTTCAAGTAGAAATTCTCCCACATTCACCGGTGTCGATCATGCGATACCATACATCCCTATGCCTTTACACTGCCAAATGAAAAAAAAATCATCAATTTCAACATAAATAAATTATGTGTAATTTAAATAGAATTTAAGAAATTTAAATAAATCCGAGTTTTGAATAAAACTTCTGAATCGCACTTAGGTTGGCCCTTAAACTCAGTTAGATAACGCAATAGATATATTTGTGAAATTTCACTTTAAGTTATATTTCGCTAATGGTTAAATTGTCATAAATTAAATTTTAAATTATTATATCATAATCATAGAGATGTCGATTAAAAAATTTCAACAATCTTAAATTTAATACCCATCTATTTCAGTTTTTTACTTCTTGCTATTTGAAACAAATATATAAAGGAAACAAAATATTTTGAACCAACAATCCAATGCCGACTGTAAAATGACAACACATTATCATCTAGAGCCCCATCCACCCAACCAGTCAACAAAGTATTTCTTTGAAATAATCGTTGAGAAAGGATTTTGTGTTGATGTCAACAAACAACAATTACAGACAGCCTCATTGTAATGTGTACAAAAACATTCTTAATGACATTGAAAGTTCTGTGACGTGTAAAATGTTTTGGAAAAATGTGTTTTTGAGTATATGTTCGAGTATGTATGTACATGTTTGTTGTGTACAAAACAAACATGCGTTATATGATCATTTACAGGCTTAATTGCAAAAATTACCTATAATATTTATAATTATCGTTAAATTTAATTTGCTAGTAACTTGAAATATAATATGTTGTTTGCAAGACAAATCATTTTTTTTTTTCTTGTTTGTCCTTATATTAACTTAATTCCTATTGTAAAAGTTGGTCAACTAGCTAGACATTGTCAAGCAATAAACAAATTTCGAACCACTGAGGTGCTCTTATAAGTTTAACCTTTTTAAGTGACAGTTAAACCGATACTCTGTCGAAGATAAGTTTATTGTTGGTATCCAGTGGTAGGACAGTGGGGTGTAGAATACACAAGGTGGGGCATGTCGAAGTCAACTACATGTTGATATGAACCAACAACAAAATGTTGTTTTGGTGTTGGTTAAAGCAAAACATCTTGTGGAAAATATTTGAGAGACCAATGTCCGAATCTAAGTCGTTTTTTGGTGCTCGATTTTGACTGAAAGAGTTAAACTTTATTAAACTTAATGTGATAATCACAATCGATCACCTTTTTATGAGAACTAAAAACCGACAACAACAAAAAATATACTTAAATTTAAGGCATTAAGGCATACCTAAGAGAAACACATTTCTTATAAAAACGTATGTTTTTTTTCTCTAATAACACAGCAAATACTTTTGTTCTACAAAAAAACAGAGGAATCTTGTCAACTTTGGTTTGAAGATTAGTCAGCAAAGCCATCAACAAATAGAACAAGTAAAAAAGAAGCTAAGTTTGGCCGGGCCGAAGGTTTTGTACCCTCCACCATTCGCAAGGAACTTAAAAAAAATAAAAAAAAATTGTCGAAAAATACCGTTCAAATAAAAACCTTAATATGTGGGCTATACGAAGACGTGGTCCTGGATAAGTAGTTTTCTGTCATAGGCTGTAGTAAATTCTCTAATATCAAAATACCGAATGAAGGGAGGTACCGTTGTTTAGGAGCTATACTAAGTTTTTTTTCCGTCATAGGTTGAAGTACCCATTAGGAACTTCAAATACGAAATTTAACGCAATTCCGATGAATAATGTTGCGAAAGTCTTGGAAATGCCGAATATCTAGGCGTAGCGTTATATGGTTGCTATACTAAAACAGAAAATTCCATTTCAGAGGAAAAGTATTCACTGAGAACTTCTTGTATCGAATTTAAGAACATATCATTGAAAAATGTACTTAAAATCATAAAAATACCGAATGCCGGGAGGTACAATTATATGGGGGATATACGATATCGTAGACCAATATAGACAATTCTTTTGTTAAGGTACTCACAAAGAACCCTTTGTGTGGATTTTCAGACAATTTGATTGTAAAATGTGGCTAAAATTATCAAAATACCGAATATCGGAATTCTTTTTCTTTTATTTTTCAAGGGTAAAAGAAGTCACGAAGAACATCTTGTGTAGAATTTCAGACAATTCCATTGAGAAATGTGGTTAAAATCATCAAAATATAGAATATTGAGAGTGCTGTATATGGGGCTATACGATATCATGGAACTATATAGACAATTCTTTTCTAGGGGATAAAGTACTCACAAAGAACTCCTTGCGTGAATTCAGATAATTTGATTGAAAAATGAGGCTAAAATCATTAAAATACCGAATATCGGGGGTACCCTTATATGGGGGCTATACGATATCGTGGTCCGAAATATTCAATCTAGTCCATCATAGCATGCAGACAAAAGACAGATTTGTGCAAATTTTTTGCTTCCTATCTTAATTCCTTTTGACTGTAGCGTGATTACAACAGACGGTCAGACGGACGGGCGGTAGGGCTAAATCGTCTTAGAATTTTACGCTGATCAAGAGTACATACACTTTGTTGGGTCTAAAATTATTATTTCGATGAGTTACAAACGGAAAGACGAACTTAATATTCCCTCCATACTATTTATGGTTGAGGGTATAAAACACAGGTTGACAACCATCAGACCATAACTGGTCAAACTTGTGGAGTATATACATTTATACAAACAAATGTACACACATATGATATTAAAGCAAATATTTTGATTTGTGAAAAAAAACTCGTGCAGTATATTAGTAAATATTTTAAGCCAGTGCGGCGGCATTACAACCCAAAAAGTAAACGTTACTCTTACTTGGAGGATAACTATGGATTGTAATGTCAGAATTACTAAAAGCTAAGCCAAGTTGTTTTGTATCAAATAAACAAAACCACTTGTTGAATTTATTTAGAATTAATAAACAAAAAAACCCGCAAGGTGAATGAAAAGTCAAGCTATCTTTTCAAAATCATGTTTTATACATCTCTGCAGTTTTATTTCGTCACAAAAATTCGTTTTCCTTAATTAAATTATATAATTACTTTGGTATAAATGTGGCACATATTTTTGTCGTAAAATTGAATTTCATGCTGTCAAACATCACCTCCATCTTTTAATGTTGAAGACTTATTTTCTTATGGCTTCCATCGATGAATTCGTATCAGTGATATACATGTGTTAATTTTCTGTTCATAAGAATCACCGAAAATTATATTAAATTGTGTTGGTTTTGGAATATTTAGATACATAGTACCAAAAATGAATTATACGACTATACAACTTGAAAACAATATTAAAAAAATATGGTCTGTTGCAGAACTTCAATTTTTAAACAATGTTTGAGAAACATTATGTTTTAACAATTTATTTCAAATTTGTCCTTTGTTGGCAATTTTTTTTAATTTTTTGTGCATTTATAAGTAGCTTTGCAATAAAATAAAGTAAGGGTTTAGCCAAAGTTCATCAAAAGCAGCTAAGTTCGGCTGGTCGAATTTTTAAAACCCACCACCATTTGGAAGGAACATTTTATAAAAAATTACGTCGATAAATTCCCATTAAATGAAAATCGTTATTTAGGGGCTGTAGTACGAACTCCAAACTTTAAATACGAAAATTGAAACAATTCCGATGAATAATCTCTCTAAAATCATCAAAATACCGAATACCGGGAGGTATCGTAACATGAGGGCTATACGAAGACATGGACCTGCTTACACAATATTTCTTTCATAGGCTGTAGTACCTTTTACGAACTTTCAATACGAAATTTGAAACAATTCCGGTCAGTAAGATCTCTAAAATGTACTTCTGTGCTTACAATTAACGCGCGGGTGTTAGCTTGCGAGTCAAGTGCCTCTATCCGTCGAAATTCAACATTGTGATATTTAGATATATAATGGGTGTCGGTTTGTTAAATCATGTCATATATTCTCTCCTACTACAACTTGATAATAGTAATCAGGAGAAGACATATTTTATAGCAATGCGCTTTCAAATTATAGTCTGACTGCAGTTCATATTTATTAAACATCATTATTTATTTTATTATTTCGGCACATTCTTATACTTGTCCTGTATATTCAGAGAAAAAATACTCACCATGAAAACTTGTAAAATTTAACTTTAAAAATAAATTGTTTTGAGATTGAAATTGTATATGCCCAATGTTTTTAGTCCTGTCCTTTGCAAGTTTAGAATCATTTTTGATGCTTTTAGAACATCACGGTGTTTCATTCGTCAAATATTTAGTATTTTGAACACATGTTGTCAAATCATCATATCCGCAATTGTGCCTTCCTACGCTTAATGAGGAACATGTTGTGGTTATGGTTATACCCTCGCTTTATGTCGTCATTGTAAATTGGGGAAGTTTTTCATCGAATGTAGAAACCCCAATAGTCGGTGAAACATTTTATTTTATTTCTTCAAAGTTTTTCATTTTTTGTTGTTTTAAGGTTCTACTGTTAGATATTGTTTTAAACCATGTGATTGATTGGTGTTATTGGATGTTAAAGAAGCGGCATTTTCATTTTAATTAAAAATTAAGCTCAAAACTTGGCATAGACAGGAGATATTGCCCAAGGACACAAATAATTGGATAAACATACTGTTTTTTTTTACACAAGTCCTTGAAAATTGAAACCCAAATAAATAGAACAACTTGTGTTCAATTTGTGAACATTTTTAAGCTGTGGAAAATGCTGGCAAGTGCGTGTGGCAAATTCACTGTCCACCATAAACTGCTTATAATACAGCAACAAAAATTAAAACTGAGGTGAGGGTGTGGTGGCTTGAACCCTCTACTTCGGTTATTTTACGATGTAAACTTTCAAAATGATGTAAAGCTCTACTTTTAAAATCTGCTGGGTTTTTCCTGTAATTATGAAAAAATGAATTTTACGGCTAATTGGTCATTATTCTTATATGGGGGAGGCAACAGTAAAATGTTTCTAAATTACTCATAATTAAGAACAAAAACAAGTTAATTACATGATACATAAATATTAAATACAAACCCTAAACTGTTTGAAACGATAGCTTATATTAATAAAATGATTTTTGACATTCTTCATTTCACCTTAAAATTATGAACATTTAATAATTAGCAAATAAAAAGAAGCAAATGGGGGTGACATTTAATTAACTTATACTTCTACATAATATGTAATTTGTTCGGTAGCGCTTAATAAATAAATCAATTTTCACTCTAGTCGTTCATTTTTGGAGGGTAAAACAATGAATTTAATGTGACACGCAAACGCAAACTTAAAGAAGGAATGAGGCCGGTATTTTTAGCGTATGAAAAGCTAAATAGAATTCTTAATTCATAATATATTCAGAAGGTTGAAGGTGGGAAGAAAATCACAATGTCAAGTGGAAAATTCTTATGAACAAGTTGAAGTGAACTCTTATATTTTTTGACAAAAAGTTTGAAGCTGTAAGTTAGTCGATGACAATATATTTTCAACCCTTACCCTATAATAATGAAATTATTATGCTCAAGGATGCCGGAGAACGTAGCAGATTTTGAAACACCGATTTTATAAAATTAACACCTCTAATAGCATTTTTTTATGATTCTCTACACTTATATGTCATTTAAATTTTAAAATTAAATTTCATTAAAAAATATAATTTCTACCTTTAAAAAATTAATTATACTCAATTACATTTTGAAGAGATTTAATTGCAGTCATACCAGTATATAAATTAAGTGAGAAATAAACGGTTTCACATTCTCTATGGAAATGTTTCTAAACATTTAGAGGTTGTATTGCATTAATTATACAAAATTGCAGAAGCTATTATTGTGTGGAATATGAAAAAAAAAAAAATTGTTGAACATTTACATAATTTTGGCTAGTAAAAAATTAACAGTTCGGATATAAAACTATTTAGGTATTTTCTGTCGAAAAATAAATATTCGTGATGACATCATCCATTTATTTCCATGTGGGGATAGTGGATTTTTGTTCATTTCGCATTTGTTATACATAAGTATTGCAATACACACGTCTGCAGTCTCCGTAGTGTTTTGGAAACAAAATCACAACACTGTACAACAAGATGCAGTTCAAATTTCTGTGGTTGCAAATTTTCTTTTGGGAATGAATGTTAAGTTTGTTGTAGATTCCGATGTACAAATTCACCATGGGCTCTAGTTTTAAGAATATATAGTGCATTTATCTTTTGCACTCCACTATACATAGTATGGAGGATATATTAAGTTCGTGATTCCGTTTGTAACTTATCGAAATAATAATTTTAGATCCAGCAAAGTATATATATTCTTGATCAGCGAAAATTCTAAGACGTAAAATTCGTCCGTCCGTCTGTTGTAATCACGCTACAGTAAATATATATTTAGATAGGAAGCTAACATTTCGCACAGGTCTGTCTTTTGTCTGCGGGCAGGTCAAGTTCGAAGTTGGGCGATATCGGTCCATGATATCGTATAGGCCCCATATAACGATACCCCACAATATTCGGTATTTTGATGTTTTTAAAATTTCACACAGGCCTGTCTTTTGTCTGCAGGCAGGTCAAGTTCGAAGATGGGCTATATCGCTCCATGATATCGTATAGCCCCCATATAACCGTACCTCCCGATATTCCGTACTTTGATGATTTTAGCCACATTTACTCCTGAGATTTTTGTGAGTTTTGAATGGAAAATATAATTTGTTGCTAGTTGGACAATCGAAAAGTTTATTTTTTTTGTTTTTGAGTATCTGGTTAGGTGACTGATTTGTAGCCAAATTCTCAAACGAAATGGCCGTCCATTAAATGGTTTCAAATGGCTTCATGGAGGTATATCCGGAGGCATTTGTACCTCTCATGACTTCGAAAAGGATTATATCCAGGATAAATAGAATTGAATGTGCAAGGATCCACCCAATTTGGGCTAATATTACATATTTGGAAAACAACAACCATCCGAATCTATACCGGATTTTATGAAAATTTTAGGAGATATTTCTGGGGAATATCTGATGTATGGTTTCAATATCATTGTTGTGGTTTGCATATTACAAATGTAAGAAACTTAAACCACAAATCGGATGAAACATATATATAGGAGTTACATCCATATTTGAACTAATTTTCACGAAATTTGAAATACCTACTTCTGGGCTAAATTCGATCGGATGTGACAAAATCTATACCAATTGGGCACATATTATATCATTTATATTTCGAGTACGACAACATCTACATATGTACGTATGTTTGAGGTGGGTGTTGCAAAACATGAATGTGGCATTACTTTTCAAAAATACAGATATACAGGGTAAAAGGGAAAAAACTGCAACCAACTTCAGACTGCAATCATTGCTAAGCCACGCGTCCGACAGCAGTTGGAACTCATTATATTGTTTACAAGCGTATAAAAGCATTTTCGTGAGCATTTTCCAGAAAAAAAGTTATTTGTGTTGGAACTCAAGCGTGTAGTGCGATTTCTTTATATTTGGCTGGAAAACCACAAGTCGCTATAGTTAGAGCACTCCAGCATTTAAATGTGAATAAATTTATTTTATGTCTCGTACCATCGCTCGTTACCGTGATACTGGTAGCGTAGCGTCAAGGACGTGGACGGAAGAAAACAGCAACATCAGCAGAAATGGTTCGAAAAGTACAAGAAGCGACTTGATCGAAACCCGCGTCGCAGTGGCCGAAAAATGGTTCGTGAGCTGAACATATCGCAGTATTTCATTCGGCAAATATTCAAAAATTAGCTCTGAGTAAAGCCATTAAAATTCCAAAAAGTGCAGGAACTTACACCGCAACAAAGAAAACAGACTCAAAAGAGCAAAAGATTTGTTGATTGGCCGAAAGTGGTGAACAGACGTATTTGGTTTTCTCCGATTCGCTGTCCAGCAGTTTGTAAACAAACAAAATGGTCGTATTTACTTGCCAAAGAGGTCAGCTGAAAATGTGCACCTTCGGTTGGCCCCCAGAACTCAAGCGCTGGCCATGGTGATGGTATGGCAGCCATAACAGCCGATGGTCAATCTCCGCCAGTATTAATCGACCGTGACTTCAGAATAAATGTAGAATATTATCGTGGGTGTATTCTGGAGGGTGTATTAAAGCCTTGGGTACGCAAACATTTTGACATTCAAAAAGGACTCAGCACCATCGCAGTCAGCACGCGCCACCCAAGAATGGTTACAAAATGAGGTTCCTCACTTCAGTTCCAGCGCACAATGGCCACCAAAATCTACGGATACCAATCCGTTAGACTATTGTGTTTAGAGTATTTTGGAAAGCGAGGTTGACACTAAAAAAATATCAAAGTGTCGATCACTTCAAGCAAGCGCTTCGCCGGGAATGGGCCAAAATACCGCAGAGCAACATTCCGGCAGCGTGTTTGCCGTTTGAAGGCCATAATTCGTGCCAAAGGTGACCAATTCGAACAAATCTAAATTTATTCTAAAATTTGATGCTATTGTCGAAATTTTTTGCTTTTATTCAACAAAATTAAAAAGAATTAAAATTTTGACTTTGTTGCAGTTTTTTTATCACACCCTGTAAGCGATTTCAGCCCAGAAGCAAGTATTCCTAATTTGGTTAACATCGGTTCAGATATAGCAAAAGCTCAACATTTGTTGAAACTCGGTTCCCAAGTATTTAGTGTTCCGATACATAACCGTAGTATGGAGGGTATATGAAATTTGTCATTTCGTTTGTAACACCTCGAAATATACATTTTAGACCTCAGCCTAAAATTTTATGTCGATTTATCAATGTCCATCCGTCTGTGAAAATCACTCTAGCTGTACCCCCCGATATTCGGTATTTTGACTATTTTAGCATATATACCGGAATTGTTTCAAATTTGGTATTTGAAGTTCGGATACTACAGCCCAAGACAGAAAATGAGCCATATTGGTCCACGTCTTCGTATAGCCCCCATATAGCGGTACCCTCCGATGTTCGGTATTTTGATAATTTTAGCAACCTTATTTACCGGAATTGTTTCAAATTTGGTATTTGTAGTTCGTAATGGATACTACAGCACATGACAGGAGATTGTCTGTGCAGATTCACGTCTTCGTATAGCCCCCTTTTAACGGTACCTTCGATATTCGGTATTTTGAGAATTTTAGCGCCATAATTTACCGGAATTGTTTCAAATTTGCCCGCATATAACGGAACCCATGTTATTCGGTATTTTGATGATTTTAGCGACATTATTTTCCGGAATTATGTGTGCAGGTCCACGTATGGCACTTCCATATATTCGGTATTTTATTTATATTAGCTAAATTATAAACAGTTTTTTTAGTTAAGCATTTGAATATTATAATAGCTTATGACAAACGTTGCCTATGCAAGTACATGTCGTAGTATAGACCCTAATATACAGCTACATTCGGTATTTTTAAGATTTTTTTTTTTTTGAAAATTGCCAAATTTGTTTCAAATGGTGGACGGTATGCAACTTTTTTATTTGTTTTATAAAATCCTTGTCGATATCATATTATGGACTCTATAGCAATGTAATTTGATACGAGTGGTTCAAATGCATACGTCAAATTTGGTGGGCATCGATTCGGAGATTAATATTTATCCCATATATAATTTTTTTCTGATTTCAAACTATAACTGCTCTTAAGCTATAATGCGCATTCAAAAAAGGTTAACGCCTGGTATGATCTACTTTAATAAATTCCCAATACAACCATTTTTTTGTTACGGATGGCTAAATATGCATATTGGTGTAGGGTATCATAAAAATGGGACCGCCCATTTTTTTGACGTTTCTGTACTGTATAAGTGGTTTAATTTAAACTCATTCCCATTAAAGGAGGCTTCATTAGAAATCTCGCTATCAATGTCAAAACCACATTCATCATCAGCTCTCTCATTACAAGCAGGTTATTCCATGATAAAAGTTGTGTGTTTCTGACAGTTATTATTTTAATTTTCAAATCAGCATAGTGAGTCAAAATTAAATTATTATTGATTTAATTGTCATTCTTGATGATAGACAGCATAATTTTAATATTTAACCAAACATTTGTTTTAAACGCTGACTTCGCAGAATCACCAACAACCGAATAATTAAATGGCCAGCATTTTGCACTAAACAAACGCGTCATCTCCATGGCTTTTCAAAATTTGTTAAGTTTATGGAGATTAGCATGAGCAAGGATAATGTCATTCAAAATAATTTCCGGCGTACTTAGCCTTGAATAATGGCATTGTCACGGTTGCCATGACAATTTGAACGAGTTCGTTTAACAACTAATCTTGTAGCATCTATCATCTGCTGTTCACAGCTGGCGGTAGAAAAATTATTCATAGAATTGGCAGTGCATAAAACAAACTGGAAAATTATTATTTGCTTTTTATAAATAAAATTAGTGGAAAATGTTATGACAACAATACATATTCACATTTAGATACATCTATATATATAAATGTAAGTTGTGTTAGTTACTACGCTTATAACTTAAGAACCGCTGGACTGATTTTAAAGATCCACACAAATTCGGAGTTGTCTCCTCTCCGAAAAGGATAATATCCAAAAAAATCGCGTAAAAATGTGATATATTAACATTTTCATTTTGACTTTTCAAATGTACAATAGTAATGTTTTATTTTGCATGATTTTTTTCTATTTTGACTGGCTTTTTTCTAATGTACATTTGTAGTGTTTTTATTTTTTATTTTTGAATTCGAATATTAAAACCAATTTATTTAATTGACTTGATTTCTTGAGAACTGAAATTGATGGCGGGTTACATGGAAGTGTAATACCGAATTATATGGTGGCGAAACGGAATAGATGATATCGAAATAATTTAACGCGGTCACACCAAAAGAAAGATAATTATTAATTAAAAGATAATTACTTTTTCAAATTCGCTAAAAAATCACGAAAAAGAGATCTCATTGCAAAAATTCTCAAATCGGGAAAAAATCGAAAAGATTTTCAGTGGAATCGAATTTTAAAATAATAGTAAGGGTCTTTAAACATTTGCTGTAATAAATCAGCGAACAAGTTGAAGATTTTTTCAATTTGCTATTCTTCTTTTGTCATTTTTTTTTTAATTTGTATTTGCGAACACATTTAAACAACCAAAAATGACAGAAAAAGCCTAATGGAGCTCATTTCAAAGCGTGGACCTACTTCTTTCATGTGACAATAATCCGTCCAATGAGAGCTCAAAATGCAAAATTCTTTGGAAGTACAATCAGTAAAATACCAAATTTAAAGGGTGCAAAATAATAGAGCGAATGGGACTTTTAGTAAGAAAAGGATTTCTATCCTTCCAGGAATTCTTCCCAAACATTCAAGATACCTTAAATCACTTTTGCAGGTCATGATATCGATCATAACTCACGGATAAGGGTACAACCCGATTTTATATTTATATAACCATCATATGATTTAAGCTATTTTTGGGGTCTTGGCCACTTTTTTCATATTTTGGCCCTTATTTGGCATCTTTGACTCTAAGGGGTTAGGGAACCATCATACAGATAATTGCCACATAGGAATTTATTTAAGTAAAGTCCCCACATTGGAGTATCCCCAAGTCCACTTTCACATATAATGTGTGGTCAGAAAAGAAAATTTTGTATTCTATTGAATTTGTAACTCTCAAGAGAATATTGGTTGGAAACGTAGATTTGGGAAATACATCTATATGATAATATGGTGGATAAAACTATTTTTACTCATTTAAATCCCGCGGAATGTTTTTCAGTTTGATATGATATGTTATTCTGTTAAATTTTTGATTTGGTCTCTATTTGTCATATTGGATTATAAGGGCTAGAAGAATGTTTTCAATGTAGGTCGATGTCTCGGAGTAGTGCCCATGTAAAATTATCTCCTGATTTTACCATATTTCAAAGGATTTGGCTAAAAATGTGTATTTGGGGGGTGAAAACTTACACAAAAATATGAACATATCTACAAATTTTAGAATTTTTTCCATATAATAGTACCCCCTCAAGTCCACTTTTTGGCGGACAAACAGACCGACATGGTTAGGGGGACTTATAAGAACGCTAATGGACAATCTGACGTGCTAATGGCTTAAAAAAGTAATTAACTTTGGCTATTCTTAATTCATTCAGCGCTCAATTATGAGGTGTACAAAATACAGCAAATTCCAAATTACTGCTCATTTCACTGGAAGATTTTGCTACGATTTTTACCATACTAAAAATTAATTTGATCCCTTACATGGGGATAAGATTGATATATACTTTTTAATAGATTTGTATAGCACATCCACACCTTTGAAGCCCACGGCTTAAATATGGGTACAGGTATTTTAAAACACTTTTAATCGACCAGTACGGGAACACTTATATCAGTCATATCTGTGAATAATTATGCTTTGACAAATATGCATAATAGACAAAAACTACGGGCCGGCAACGCGGACCGGGCCAGCTAGTTTTTAAATATTTGTATGATGTTAGTTGGATTAATATGCTATTGTTTGTGGATATTATAGCTTTTTTTAATGAGCGATTAATAAAACCTCAAATATTAACCAATAAAATTTAATAGTTTTATTTTTTGACATCAGCACGAATTATTTCCTTCAAACGGCCAATGGAACCGTCACACGCTTTTCGAATGTTCCTCTGCGGTGTTTTGGTCCAATCCCGGCGAAGCACACAACAGTCCAACGAATTGGTATACGGAGATTTTGGTGGCCATTGTGCGCTAGAAAAGAAGCGAGGAACCTCATTTTGTAACAATTCTCGGGATGCGCGTGCCGAGTCCTGTTGGAATGTCCAAGGTCTGCAGCCAAAATGTTTGCGTGCACAAGGCTTTAATACACCCTCCAGAATATTTTCGCGATAATATTTGGTATTTATTCTGATGCCACGGTCGATTAATACGAGCGGAGAGCGACCATAGGCAGTTATGGCGGCCCACACCATCACCATGTCCGGCGCTTGAGTTCTGGTGGCCAACCGAAGGTGCACATTTTCAGCTGACCTTATTGCAAGTAAACACGATCATCATTTATTTCATTGTTGGACAACGAATGTTTTCTCATCGGAGAAAACCAAATTCGGCAGTTCATCACTTTCGGTCAAGCGAAGCAACTCTTTAGCTCTTTTAAGTCTTTTTATACCCTCCACCATACTATGGAGGGTATATTAACTTTGTCATTCCGTTTGTAACTCCTCGAAATACTCATGTCAGACCCAACAAAGTACATATATTCTTGATCAGCGTAAAATTCTAAGTCGATTTAGCGATGTCCGTCTGTCTGTCTGTCTGTCTGTCTGTCTGTCTGTCCGTCTGTCTGTCTGTTGTAATCACGCTATCTTTCGAATAAATTGAGATAGATGGCTAAAATTTTGCACACATGTTTATTTTTCCAGTAGGCAGGTTAAGTTCGTAAATGGGCCATGTAGGTCCACGTTTTCATATAGCTCCCATATAACGGTACCTCCGGATTTTCGGTATTTTGATGATTTTAGCGACGTTATTCACCGGAATTGTTTCAAATTTGGTATTTTAAGTTCCAAATGGATACTACACTCTAAGATAGAAAATTATCTGTGCAAGTCTATGTTTTCGTATAGCCCCCATATAACGGTACCTCCCGATATTCGGTATTTTGATGATTTTAGCGACATTATTCACGGGAATTGTTTCAAATCTGGTATTTGAAGTTCCAAATGGATACTACACCCTAAGACAGAAAATTGTCTTTGCAGGTCCACGTCTTCGTATAGCCCCAATATAACGGTACCTCCCTATATTCGGTATTTTGATGATTTTAGCGACATTATTCACTGGAATTGTTTCAAATTTGGTATTTTAAGTTCCAAATGGATTCTACACCCTAAGACTGAAAATTGTCTGTGCAGGTCCATGTCTTCGTATAGCCCCCATATAACGGCACCTCGCTATGTTCGGTATTTTGATGATTTTAGCGACATTATTAACCGGAATTGTTTAAAATTTGATATTTGAAGTTCGTTATGGGAACTACAGTCTGTGACAGAAAATTGTCGGTGCGGGTCCAGTTTCGAATTTGTATATGGTAATGGCTTATGACAAACAATGCATATGTATGTCCACGTCGTATAGACCCCAACATAACGGCTATATTCGGTATTTTTAAAATTTTAACAGAATTTTTTAAGGATTTTATTTTTTGAAAATTTCCAAATTCGTTGTAAATGGTGGAGGGTATTAAAAGTTCGGCCCGGCCGAACTTACTGCTTTTTAACTTGTTTCTTTTTGTTTCGCTGTAAGTTTTTGCACTTTTTGGAATTTCAATGGCTTTACCCCGAGCTAATTTTTCAATATTTTCCGAATGGAGTCTTGCGATATGTTCAGCTCACGAGCCATTTTTCGGTCTATGTGACGCGGGTTTCGATCAATTCATCTTCCGTCCACTTCCTTGACGTCGGGCTACGCTACTAGTAATTTAATCACATTTAAATGTTAGAGTGCTCTAATCATAGCCATCATAATCATCAATATAATGAGCTATCACTGGAATAATTTTAACAGCTGTCGGATGAGTGGCTTGAAAATGAAAGCAGTATGAAGTTGGTTGCAGTTTTTTCATCTCACCCTATATGTATCTAACTACCACCAAATAAATAATAAATGTTTACAAACAAATACTTTTAATTAAATATTCCAAAATAAACACACGTGATTATATGCAGTGTTGAAGATGCAAATACGTTCAATGGTTTTAAAAATATGTTATATTATTTTGTTTCGAATTTTTCATCCAAAGTCTGGAGGCACCACACAGAAGAAGTCTGGAGGCAAGCTACACAGAATATTTTATATTGTATGTAACAATTTTAATAACGATTGCAACTAAAACGTTATTGAAAATCTACTACATTAATATCCTATTTACACGAACCTGATTGTTGGTTTAATTTTCGTTTTGTTGCACCTTCACCCACAGAAGTTTAATTTGTGCAAATATTTTTCCAGGGTTTTGTTTTACATTGTTTTGTGGGTATTAATAAATATTTTTTGGGATACACGAAGCACACGCAAGTAAACATATATTTAATCCAAAGAATGTTATAAATAAATTGTTAAAGAACGTGAAAATATTTCATGGTTGAATTCATTAGTTAAACTACCATAACGAATTCAATCAAAATGAATAAAAGGTTACTGTAAATAAAAGTATTTTTTTTTTCTGAATATATTTCACCCCTGGCTTGCAAAATACTAAAAAGGTAAAGGGGTATCAATGCAATAAAGGGGTACGATGAATTTATCAGAAAAGTGGAAGGCTTTTTAATGTAACATAAACTAGTTCATTCATTTATTGGTGATGATTTAAAGAAAAGTAAAAAAATATATTTTTTTTATCGAATTTTTCATATCACCTAGTTTTTTATATAGTTAAATATTTATATTTAGTTAAATATTCCGTTATTATCTTTTTTATAAACTCATGGCCAGAAATATTAAATTGGAACTAATGTAGTGAAAAAACAAGTAAGCAAAGGCTACAGTCGAGCGGGGTCGACCGTTGAATACCCTACAACACTATAATAAACGATACAGTTTATATAGGCGAGATACTCGAAAGAATTCCACAAGATATTGTGACAAATAATAAAAGAAAACCATCAGGTTTCGTTCTCTAATTTTCGAATAATAGCAACTTAAACTAATTTGCTCATTTCCAATTTATTGGTAGATGTTGCACGTAAATGGTCTTCCTAGATCTGGAACCAATATTTCCCATAGACCTATAATCTCTCAGAAGTGGCAAAAGATTAACATTTATTATTGGTTTTTGACTGAAACTCATCTATATGAGATACAGACATTTGACTATATTCTTCAACGAAATCAACGTTAACGAAATAGTCAGAAGTGCGTCTTTCCTGTATTTGTGAATCCTCCAAAAAGTCACTGGAATGGACATTTTTTGTATTTGGCAAACTATTTCACACATTGAATATTTTTGGATGGCCATCCAAAACTGCTTGGCTTTTGCAATGCCCGCTAACCCCCATTCAAATGTGCGTGAGGATCGGGCAATAATTACGACCTGTTGACAATTTTGCAGTTTTTTTGGTCCATTTCAACCCCTAAATATATGGCGATCATCTCCAAAAAGTGTAGGCTTCTATTCTGACCCTCATCTGATTCCCATGCCAAATTTCGTTAGGATCGGGCCATAAATGCGATCTGTATATGATATCCTGATATCCTAACCACTTAGTTTTGTTAGCTGTAGAAATATTACCAAATGTTTAATTCAAAATGAAAATATGTCAAAAATATGACAAAATTGAAAAAATATGAGAAAACTTTAGAAAATCAATATTTTCATCTTTAGAGAGATATTTTTATGCGATTTTTTTAGACGTTTTATGTTTTCTGCCAAGAGGCCATTCTGAATTAATGAGAACTGTCGAAATCAGTTCAGCCGTTCTCGACATATATGAGATCTTTTAAGCATATATTCTTTGATAGACATATATATCGCACATATTTTGCTATATATCTGATTTCTTGGATGTTAACATCAATGTAAAGATCAGAAGTAACCTTGTCATGGCTTAGTGATTTCGCCGGGATTTAAAATATTCGCGGTTTAATGAAAAATTTTGAATTTTTTCAACACAAAAGATATGGTCTATTTTACCCGCTAAATATTATCCGATGACCACCCAAATTGGTCGGCTTCTTCCCCGCCCTTAACTCTAGCTACATGCGAAATTCCGAGTATAATACTGCGATATGTTCAGCTCACGAGCCGTATTTCGGCCACTGCGACGGGGGTTTCTATCAAGTCGCTTCTCTACTTTTCGAACCATTTCTGCTGATGTTTCTATTTTCTTCCGTCCAATTCCTTGACGTCGGGCTACGTTACCAATATTGCGGTAACGAGCGATGGTACGAGAGACAGAAGATTAATTCACATTTAAATGCTGGAGTGCTCTCTGATTTTGGCTGATTTCCAGCCAAATATAAAGAAGTCACACTATGACGCTTGAATTCCATCAAGAATAACTTTTTTTCTGGAAAATTCTCACCAAAATTCTTTTGTACGCTTGTAATCCATATAATGAGCTATCACTGGAATAACTTTAACAGCTTTAACATTGTGGCTTAGAAATGACAGGAGTCTGAATTTGGTTGCAGTTTTTTCATCTCACCCTGTATGTATAGGCAATTCGGTTAGAAAATAAAGGTATAATTTTAAAATGCCAACTATCGCTAGATCTTACAAAAAGTCGACTGTTTCTGATTTGACGATTTTTGTGCAGGCCCATGAACCAAAATTCAGCTGAGTTATTATAATTGTTGTCACTCGAAATATTTCTAAGAACATAAGCTTGAAGGAGGCTTATATTAGTATGTGCACAGATTTTAGTATATTTAAGAACAGAAAATTTTACAATTTGATATTTCAACTACCTTCAAACATTTGGGCAAAAGCCCATATAACGTACTGACTGATTGAAATTATGAATTGCGACGAAGGTAAATTTCAGATCACATTATGCTTATCAAAGTCTATCTCTTATCTCTTTCAGTCCAAAGCCAACTCAGATTAATATACTCCAAAACCATAGTTTGTTGTTGGTTCATATCAACATGTAGTTGACTTCCACCTGCACCGTGTCCCACCTTGCGTCTTCTACGCCACACTGTCCCACCGCTGGGTAACAACAATCAACTTACCTTCGACAGAGTGTCCTTTTCACTGTCACTTAGAAAGGGACAATGTGTTTTAATCTTATAGAACACTAAATGGTTCGAAGTTTGTTTATTTCTTGACAATGTCTAGCTAGTTGGCCAACTTTTACAATAGAAATTAAGGTGGGATTAATATTAATATAAGGACAAACAAGAAAAAAATGATTTGTCTTGCAAATAACATATTATATTTAACGATAACTATAAATATTAAAGGTAAATTATGAATTGAAGCTTGTAAAGGGCAAATAAGCACATTATGAACATATAATGATATTAATATAATCATGATTTATATAGAACTAGCTGAACCCGGTGCGCTTCGCTACCCCTTTTGATTTTATATGCATTCAAAATTTTATTTACGAATATATGTTGGATAAAGAAAAACAAATTTAAAAATTAAAAAAAAATATTGCACTAATTTAATGCGTTAATAATCAAAATCATTACAAAAGCAGTAACATGACATGCATACACGAAGGGTTTGTTCTTTGGATTTATTTATTTCGTAGCAAATACCAAGTAGAGTGGCATTTCTATTGCAATTAGGGAATTCGAGATAGCAACATACTTCGCCGTAATAAGCGTATTTCAAATAAATTGTTGTGTTGTTTTTTAGTGTTAGCCTAAGGCGTTGTGGGTCAATGGTTCTTATTAAAATCAAATCTCAATCTGATCCGATTTGAATATAATTTAAAAAAAATACTTTTACACCAAACTCCGCCACACCTTTCATATTTCATTGAAATTGGTGCGTCAAATATGTGAAATCGGCCGAGAATATATATATGGGAGCTATATCCAAATCTGAACCGATTTCAATATAATTTGGGAAATCAATTTTTTAGATAAAATCTATCACACGTTTCAAATTTCATTGAAATTGGGGATACATAGCGTGTTTGGTGCATCAAATGCTTGAAATCGGCCGAAAATATATATGGGAGCTATATCCAAATCTGAACCGATTTCAATATAATTTGACAAATTTATTTTCGGATTAAATCCCGTCACACATTCCAAATTTCATTGGAATCGAACATTCATATTGTGTTTGAGGCATCAAATGAACGAAATCGGTCGAAAATATATATGGGAGCTATATCCAAATCTGAACCGATTACAATATAATTTGCAAACTTATTTTTGTTCCTAATTACGTTACGTATTCCAAATTGGGAGACTGTATCTTCAACCAATCAATAGATATGTGCATATAAAATCTAAATTTTTGGGAGGTACCTCCGATTCTGATGCTATATCTCCAGTTCCAAGTGGAAATTCAAAAATGTATATAGCCTATGTTACTTTCAGGCGATGTTGCAGTATATATGGAAATTTTCAGGAAAATCTATTCAGCGGTTTTCGAGTCCATAAATTACAAACATACAAACATTTTCCTCTTTTATAGATATAGAAGAAGAAGATTACATAAATACTTCAATATCAAATGAAGACCATCACTTATTCGTAAATGGTCTTAACATAAAATCTAAAGAAAATCAACTTCTTTTAACCTGTCAGAATTTAATATTTTCACGCTCAACATTTTATAAAAATTTTCATCTATAAACTTTATTTGATGCTGCAAATATTCCAATTTTTTAAACGTTACACAAGTTTGTTGTGTACACAACAAACATATACATACATACTCGTACATGTACTCAAAAACACTTTCTTCCAACAGATTTTTCACGTCACAGAACTTTCAATGGCTTTAAGAATGTTATTGTACACATTAAAATGAGGCTGCCTGTGTTGACATCCACACAAAATTCTTTCTCAAATTATATTCAAAGAAATATTTTGTTGACTGGTTGGGTGAATGGAACTCTAGATGATAAAGTTTAGAAGCGGAAAATTTTGGTTTGTCATTTTACAGTCGGCATTGGATTGTTGGTTCAAAACATTTTGCTTCCTTAATGTACTTGCTTCAAATAGCAAAGAGTAAAAAAATCTGAAAAGATGGGTATGAAATTTATGATTTTCGAATTTTAATACCTTTAGCCTACGTAGGATATACATCATAACGGTTTTAGACCCTTGGTATCTTTAGACCAAATCCGTTCCAGGATATTTGGAGTCGATCTAACGAAGTCCGTCGGTCCGTCTGGCTGGTTGCTGCGCACGATAGCTCCCGAAAAGGGCATCCGATTTGGTCAAAACTTGGTACATCGTAATATTATTGACAAACTTATCCACTCCTTCTGATGTTATCCACTTCTTCTGGTACCTCCACCATAAAATGTCATTTTCAAAGAAAATAATTTACTGCACAGAAAGAGAAAGGATAATCCGATTTTTTTCCAACTTTGCATATGCTAATATTTGCATCAGTGTGAGGTCTGGTGCGAAAATAGACAATATCGGTCCACTCCATCAGATACCTCCCCCACAAAGGGCCAAAATTTTAATCAAATGTGTGGCAACTCTGCTCGATTGAAAGTGTTTATTTTCTGTGTCTTCGTCTAACGAAATAAAAATTCAATTTTTTGTGTGTTTAAAGCGTCATAAAAGTGTTAAATTGTGATATTTAATTTAACACTATCTTTTTTCCAAAAGTGTGAAGTTTTTGTGAATAAAGTGTTTTTTCCTGCTTAATAAGTTTATTTAAAATGTTCCGCGTAAAACATCAGTGTTTTGTTTTATTGTGCTTTTACATTTTTGTTTTATTTTCGTCGTGTGTTTTGTTTGTGTTGACGTTTGTAGCTGATTCCCCTTTAGCAGTTCTGTACGTAATAATAGATTTTTAGCATACTTTTAGGCACTAATAATATATTGATTATTACACCGTGTTCACATTACACAGTTTACCTTCTTATTTCATATAAAAAATTATTTACTGGTATTTTCATCTAACTTGTTATTTTACATAATGGCTTGCTCTTTCAAAGACTGTTCAGTTAGAGACATCAATGAGCGTCTTATTTCTTGTTTTATTTGCGATAATTTTATGCATCTTAAATGTGCGGGTTTTAATGGTAGACAGTATGATTTTATTACTGACAAGACTAAAGGTCTTCGTTGGTCTTGTTTTGATTGTAGAGATCTTCAAGTTGATTATCATTGCCTTTTTAAAGAAACTAAGGCTGAAATCGATAAGTTAAAAAAAAGCTTTAATTTAACTTTTAAAAAATTTGAAAAAATTGAAAAATTGGTAAACAGGTTTGAATTATCTGATGGTTCACCAAAGAGGAAAAAAGCTTCAGGTGTTGTTAGCAATATCGAAACAAACAATTTGGGTCTCGATAATTTAATCACCTTAAATTCTCCGACTTCGCCAAATCCTCCTCCTAATAGTAATAAACCAGTTTCTCATGATAATCGTAAAGACTCGGGTGTTACTACCAACGCTACAACCTCAATCTCGAATTGTACGACTTCCAAAAGAGCCAGACTTCATCCTGAAACATCTATCGTTAATATCCGTAATTATATGAAATCTAAGTTACGTGACGTTAGCGATAATGATTTAAACATCTTTAAATTTAACTCGTCTCAGGAGCGCGACATCTCGTCGTTTAAAATAACAGTTCGAGTTTTGTTATTCCCCTGCATAAATCAGGAAATAGGAGTGTCATCAGTAATTATAGATGTATCGCTAAATTAAGCGCCATTCCTAAACTCCTCGAACTTTTGGTATCACGAAGAATATTACACTACATAAAAAGCATAATTTCACCTTGTCAACACGGTTTCATGAAAGGTAGATCTACAATTACTAATCTATTAGAATTTGCTTGTCATGTTCATAAAGGCTTTGTGAATAAGCAACAGACTGACGTTATTTACACTGATTTTAGCAAAGCTTTTGATAAGGTAGTTCATAAACTCTTGCTTCAAAAACTAGACTTAATGGGTTTCCCAACATCACTCTTAAACTGGATATCCTCCTACTTACATAATCGTACACAAAGAGTTATTTTTAATGATGTCTCTTCGAAGAACATCATTGTTTCATCAGGTGTCCCCCAGGGAAGTCACTTGGGCCCATTACTGTTTGTTCTTTACCTTAATGACCTTCCAAACGTAGTTCGTTTTTCCAAAATTTTAATGTACGCTGATGATGTGAAGCTTTTTCTTCACACAAATTCACTTAGCGATCAAATCTCTTTGCAATATGATTTATACTCACTCGTAAACTGGTGTAGTGCAAATGGTATGACCCTTAATTTAAAAAAATGCAAAAAGTTGTCTTTCTTTCGATCCCAACCTTTATTATCTAATTACTTTATTGGCTCCCACAAATTGGATAATGTTGATTCGTTTGTTGATTTGGGCGTAATATTAGATGCTAAGCTTCGGTTTCATTTGCATATTGATTCTTGCGTTAATAAAGCGAAATCTTTACTAGGATTCATCAAGCGCTGGTCTAAAGAGTTTGATGATCCTTACGTAACTAAAAGATTATTTGTTAGCTTAGTGCGTCCAGTATTAGAATATGACTGTATATTGTGGAGTCCATTTTATAAATTTTACTCTGATAAAATTGAATCTGTACAAATTCAGTTTTTAATTTTCGCTTTACGTGGTTTAAACTGGAACGTTTCCGAACCTCTTCCTCCTTATGAGAGTCGGTTATTGTTAATTGACCTCCCATCACTTGAAAGAAGACGTCTTATGTTAAGAGCACTATTTATCATTAAATTAGTACGCGGTCTCATTGATTCTCCATTTCTTATAGGTGAAATAGACTATAATGTTCCTTCTCGCAGAACTCGTAATTTTGAACCCTTAAAATTATCGTTTGCGAGAACTAACTATGAGCTTAACGACCCTATGAGGTCACTTTGTGTTATTTATAACAGTTTATTTAACACTATTTGCTTAAGTAATCCATTAAATACAATAAAGAACTATATTCTACATATGTAATTTTGTTTGTTTAATGAGTATTTCGTGAATTGTTTCATGTCTTTGTCTTAATTTTCCAAACTCATTTTACGGCATCTTATCTACATCTCCCCAAGCGGAACTAGTAGAACTCGCCTTTGAGTAATATTTGTAAACAGTAGATTGAAATTCTGTTATAAATTACTAAGCTGCTTGATCATCTGGCACTTGATCTACATTTCCCTTTGCGGTACAGTAGACACAGCCAATGAGCAGCAATTTTTAAAATCTGTACCTTGTTAACTTTGTTTACTAATCTGTGTGTGTCTGTTATTTTTTGTTATTTTATTTACTGGCTGATGAAGTTTCTGTAGCCGGTGCGAAACCATTGCTAACCCGCCTTAGTCCGGACTTTGGTGTGTACGCGCTCTCTACGTATAGGGAGGTGGCCCCCTCGGTCGGCAGGGGCGGGTGTGAGAGGCGTGGGAACGAACGAAGAAAAAAAAGTCCGATTGTCTTCAAATTTCCCATATCTCTATAATTTTACTAACCCAAGGTCTGGTGTGAAAATGGAATGTATCGGCTCACTTCTTCCGGTACCTCCCCCACAAAGGGTCGGAATTTTGAATATCCGTTAAGCTCATAAGACGCGAAATTAACATCGGATTCCATTTAGACTTGGCACATCTGAATATTTTGATCGACACAGGATCTGTTAAAAAAAAAACATTCCTTCTGGAACCAGCCCCACAAAGGGTGAAAGTTTTAAATGACAAAAACATTAATAAAATCCGAAATAAGCATCAGGTTCTCTTTATATTTCACACATCCCATTATTTCCACTAACAACAGATCCGTTGTGAAGATTTTTAATATCCATAAAGCTTATAAGAAGCGGAATTGTCATCTGATTCCATTCAAGACTTGGTACAATTCCATTGAAAAATGCGGCTAAAATCATCAAAATATCGAATATCGGTGGCTATACTATGTCGCGGACCTATATAGACAATTCTCTTTTGGGAAGTGAAATACTCACAAATAACTCCTTGTATAGAATTTCAGACAATTCCATCGAAAAACCAGTAAAGAAAGTCTTAAAGTCGGTCGGGGCCGACTTTATGATACCCTACACCACTTTGCTAATTTAGTAGAGCTACACATAACAATTAAAAGTTTTTATGGAAGAATTCAATCATACACGCTATGATTATAATTATAACTTAAAGTTCAAAGGACTAAATATGCCGAAGCATTTGTATCTTTAAAATTCGGAAGATATATATGGGAGCTATATCCAAATCTGAACCGATCTCGATAAAATTTGGCAAAGATATTTCCGAGCTGTATTTGATATATTTCCCTGAATATCGTTGTTACGGAGTGCATATTACAAAAATAACAAATCGGATGAACAATATATATGGGAGCTATAGCTATATCTGAACCGATTTCCATCAAATTTGGCATACTAGCTTCTAGACTCAATAGACTCGTAAGTGCCAAATTTCATCCCATTTGGACAAATATTAGACGTTTGGTGCACAATAAAAAGTAAATCGGACGAAGTTATATATGGG
Source organism: Musca domestica (assembly GCF_030504385.1). Classification (NCBI taxonomy): domain Eukaryota; kingdom Metazoa; phylum Arthropoda; class Insecta; order Diptera; family Muscidae; genus Musca; species Musca domestica. The sequence continues at coordinate 5,161,024 of NW_026712326.1, forward strand.
AGCTATATCCAAATCTGAACCGATCTCGATAAAATTTAGCAAAGATATTTCTGAGCTGTATTTGATATATTTCCCCAAATATTGTTGTTGCAGAGTGCATAGAGCGGCGGTGGACAAATGCGACCTGTACTTTGTTTACAAAAATACATGGACAGACGGACGGACGGACGGACAGACGGACGGACGGACGGACATGCATAAATCGACTCAGAATGTGATTCTATGCAGATCATCAAAATGAACTATGGGTCTATCTCGTTTCCTTCTGCCTGTTACAAACAAATGCACAAAGACATAATACCCTGACCACCTTGTGGTGTAGGGTATAACGAGGCTAAATAATCAAAATACCGAATATCGAGGGGTACCGTTATATGGGGGCTATACGATATTAGCCAATCTTCGAACTTGACCTGCCTGCAGATAAAAGACAGAACTATGCAAAATTGTAGCTTCCTATCTTACTTCGTTTTGACTGTGACTATTATGCTGATGAAGAATATATATACTTTGTGGTGTCTAAAATGTATATTTTGATGTGTCACAAATGGTAAGACAAACTTAATGTATCCTCCATACTATTGTGGAGGGTATAAAAACAAGTAAAAAAAAAAAAAAACAAGTAAGCAAAGGCTATAGTCGAGCGGGGCCGACCGTTGAATACCCTACAACACTATAATAAACGATACAGTTTATATAGGCGAGATACTCGAAAGAATTCCACAAGATATTGTGACAAATAATAAAAGAAAACCATCAGATTTCGTTCTCTAATTTTCGAATAATAGCAACTTAAACTAATTTGCTCATTTCGAATTTAATGGTAAATTATACACGTAAATGGTCTTCCTAGATCTGGAACCAATATTTCCCAAAGACCTATAATCTCTCAGAAGTGGCAAAAGATTAACATTTATTATTGGTTTTTGACTGAAAAGCATCTATATGAGATACAGACATTTGACAATATTCTTCAACGAAATCAGCGTTAACGAAATAGTCGGAAGTGCGTCTTTCCTGTATTTGTGAATTCTCCAAAAAGTCGCCGGAATGGACATTTTCGTATTTTGTCTACAAAAGTTGGAAAACTCCTTCACACATTGAATATTTTTGGATGGCTATCCAAAACTTTTTGGCTTTTGGAATGTCCGGTAACCCCCATTCAAATGTGCGTGAGGATCGGGCGATAATTACGACCTGCTGACAATTTTGCAGTTTTTTTGGTCCATTTCAACCCCTAAATATATGGCGATCATCTCCAAAAAGAGTAGGCTTCTATTCTGACCCGCATCTTATCCCCATGCAAAATTTCGTAAGGATCGGGCCATAAATGCGATCTTTATATGATATCCTAAGTTCCTAACTACTTAGTTTTGTTAGCTGTAGAAATATTACCAAATGTTTAATTCAAAATGAAAATATGCCAAAAATATGACAAAATTGAAAAAATATGAGAAAATGTTAGAAAATCAATATTTTCATCTGTAGAGAGTTATTTTTATGCGATTTTTTTACGTTTTTTCTTTCCTGCCAATAGGCCATTCTGAATTAATGAGAACTGTCGAAATCAGTTCTGCCGTTCTCGACATATAAGAGATCTTTCAAGCATATCTTCTTTGATAGACATATATCGCACATATTTTGCTATATATCCGATTTGTTGGATGTTAACTTCAATGTAAAGATCAGAAGTAACCTTGTCATGGCTTTGTGATTTCGCCGGGATTTAAAATATTCGCGGTTTAATGAAAAATTTTGAATTTTTTCAACACAAAAGGTATGGTATATTTTACCCGCTAAATATTTTCCGATGACCACCCAAATTGGTAGGCTTCTTCCCCGCCCTAAACTCTAGCTACATGCGAAATTCGAAATTCGTCGATTGGTCTATAATTGCGACCTGTATAGCTACTGCAAAATCCGACATTTTTTCAGTATTTGGTCCATTTCAACCCCTAAACATTTGGCGATCATCTCCAAAAGAAATAGGCTTCTATTCTGACCTTAACCCCACCTTCGTGCAAAATTTCGTAAGGATCGGGCCATAATTGCGACCTGTAGAGTGATTACAAATTAACATGGACAGGCGGACAGACGGACGGACGAACATACATATCTAGATCGACTCAGCTCGGCGAGCTAGGAAGATCCATATATACATTCCTATGTGGGAAATCAATATTTCGAGGTGTTACATAATTTTTGGCCCAATCAAACTTATAATACCCCCAACACATAGTGTTGTAGGGTATAATTAACCTGAAACATCTATATATATAAATGTAAGTTGTGTTAGTTACTACGCTTATAACTTAAGAACCGCTGGATTAATTTTAACGATTCACACAAATTCGGAGTTGTCTACTCTCCGAAAAGGATAATATCCAAAAAAATCGCGTACAAATGTGATATATTAACATTTTCATTTTGACTTTTCAAATGTACAATAGTAATGTTTTATTTTGCATGATTTTTTTCCATTTTGACTTACTTTTTTCTAATGTACATTTGTAGTGTTTTTTTATATTTTATTTTTGAATTCGAATATTTATACCAATTTATTTAATTGACTTGATTTCTTGAGAACTGAAATTGATGGCGGGTTACATGGAAGTGTAGTAGCGAATTATGTGGTGGCGAAACGGAATAGATGATATCGAAATAATTTAACGCGGTCACACCAAAGTTAAAAGATAATTACTTTTTCTAAATCGCTGAAAAATCATGAAAAAGAGATCTCATTGCAAAAATCAAAAAAACATTTTCAATGGAATCGAATTTTAAAGTAATAGTACATTCTATTGACAAACTTTGTAAGGAAGGATCTTAAAACATTTGCTGTAAAAAATCAGCGAAAAAGTTGAAGACTTTTTCAATTTGTTATTCTTTTTTTTGTCAATTTTTTTTTTTTTTCAATTTGTATTATCATATTGAATTCAGTGGATTTTTTGTGAACAAAATAAAGAATAATTTTTCACTAAAAAAATTAAATAAGTGCGAAATAGGATGTTAACTGACATCTACCTTTCAACTCTAGGGCCTACATCGTGGGTTAGCTGAAAGATGCGAACACATTTAAACAAACAAAAATGACCGAAAAAGCTTAATGGGGCTCATTTCAAAGCGTGACAATGATCCGTCCAATGAGAGCTCAAAATGCAAAATTCTTTGGGAGAATAATCAGTAAAATACCACCATTGAAATAAAAGGTGCAAAATAGTAGAGCGAATGGGACTTTTAGTAAGAAAAGGTTTTATATCCTTCCAGAAATTCTTCCCAAACATTCAAAATACCTAAAATCACTTTTGCAGGTCTTTATATCGATCATAACTCATGGATAAGGGAACCACCCGATTTCATATTTATATAACCATCTATGATTTAAGTTATTTTTGGGGTCTTGGCCGGCCACTTTTTTCATTTTTTGGCCCTTATTTGACATTTTTGTTTCTAAGGGGGTAGATAACCTCTTCGCATAAAATTTGAAATTTTCAGAGTAGGGCCCATATTGGTATTGACCAAATTCATCAATTGATTTGGCTAAAAAATTTTATTTATGCCACCCTGGGGTAGGGAACCATCATACAGATAATTGCCACATAGGAATTTATTTAAGTAAAGTCCCCACATTGGAGTATCCCCAAGTCCACTTTCACATCTAATGGGTGGTCAGAAAAGAAAATTTTGTATTCTATTGAATTTTTAACCCCCAAGAGAATATTGGTTGGGAACGTAGATTTGGGATGTGCATCCATATGAAATAAATTGTGGAAACATGAAGAAATTACAAATATAAGAAAGTAGCACGGGACCGAACATTTGTTTAATCATCATTGAATTATCCTATGATGAAAATATGGACTTTAAGGAGTCTCCAACTTACAATTTAAATGGCAAATAAAATTAATTCCCATCTTATCATTCTGCCCTCAATTATGAGGTGGATAAAACTATTTTTACTTATTTAAATCACGCGAAATGCTATGACATGCTATATTGTTCTGCTATATTTTTGATTTGGCCTCTATTTGTCATCTTGGATTATAAGGGGTAGAAGAAAGTTTTCAATGTAGGTCGATGTTTCGGAGTAGTGCCCATATAAAGAAGGTACCTCCTAATTTAACAACATTTCAAAGAATTTGGCTAATAATGCGTATTAGGGGGGTGAAAATCTTACACTAAAATTTCAACATATCTACAAATTTTAGAATTTTTATCCATGTTATAATACCCTCTCAAGTCCACCTTTTGGCGGACAAACAGACTGACATGGTTAGGGGGACTTATGAGGACTCTAATGCACAATCTAAGTTGCTAATGGGTTTAAAAAAGTAATTAACTTTGGCTATTCTTAAATCATTCAGCCCTCAATTATGTAGTATACAAAATACAGCAAATTCCAAATTACTGCTCATTTGACTGGAAGATTTTGCTACGATTTTTACCATATTAAAAATTAATTTGATCCCTTATATGGCGATAAGATTGATATATACTTTTTAATAGATTTGTATAGCACATCCACTCAGTTGAAGCCCACGGTTTAAATATTGAAGCCCACTGGTTAAAAATGGGTACAGGTATTTTAAAACACTTTAAATCGACATGAACGTGAACACTTATATCAGTCATATCTGTGAATAATTATGCTTGGGAATATATGCATAATAGACAAAAACTACGGGCCGGCAACGCGGACCGGGCCAGCTAGTTTTAAATAATTATAACTCTTATAAAATGCGAAATCAGCAATTCGTTTCTTTTCAAATTTCACACATCCCAAAAATTTTACTTGCACAAGACTTGGTGAATATATGGAACATATCGACCCACTTCCACCTTCTGGTACTCCCCCACAAAGGGTCAACATTTTCAATAACCGATTATTATTTTCAACTTGGCATATCCCAATATTTTGCCCCTCATACATCTTCATCTGATTTTACGTTTATTGTGCATGGTGTAATATCAGCTCAAATCACATTAAAAGGATGTACTAAGATTAAAGAAAATATAACTGAACTGATTTCTCTTTTACTTGCCAAAGAGGTCAGCCTTTAAAATGTGAACCTTCGGTCGGCAACCAGAACTCAAGCGTCGGCCATGGTGATGGCGTGGGCCGCCATAACAGTCGATGGTCGCTCTCCGCTAGTTTTAATCGACCGTGGCATCAGAATAAATGCCGAATATTATTGCGAAAATATTCTGGAGGGTGTATTTAAGCCTTGGGCACGCAAACATTTTGGCGGCAGACCTTGGACATTCCAACAGGACTCAGCATCATCGCACTCAGCTCGCGCCACCCAAGAATGGTAACACAATGAGGTTCTTTGCTTCATTTTCAGCGCACAATGGCCACCAAAATCTCCGGATACCAATCCGTTGGACTATTGTGTCTGGAGCATTTTGGAAAGCAAGGTTGGCACTAAAAATGCCAAAGTGTCGATCACCTCAAGCAAGCACTCCGGCGGGAATGGGCCAAAATACCGAAGAGCAACATTCGGGCAGCGTGTGACGGTTTCATTGGCCGTTTGAAGGTCATAATTCGTGCCAAAGGTGACCAATTCGAACAAATCTAAACTTATTCCAAAATTTGATGCTATTTCCGACATTTTTTGCTTTCATTCAATGAATTTTCAATAAATAAATTGTAAAAATTATGGCGTTTGACTTTGTTGCAGTTTTTTTTATCTCACCCTGTATTTATGCTATATCGGCTAAACTATTTATATTACAGTTTTTTTTTCTAACTTCCGTAATATACAGTCTATTAATCTAAATTTATCACAAATGCGTTATTAAAACTTTATAGACTTTATATCCTTTAACATATGAAATTTTCTCATTTTACATATCGTATCCATACAGTTATTTCTTTAAATTCTCCCGCTGTCAGTCAAAATATTAAAAGACTTTTTCATTCAACCCTTTCACGGACATCCACCATATGTCTGTGGACATATTCATAAACTGTTGTGTTACGAAGTTCACCTTTTGGGACACATGATGAATAACGAATTTTTCTTCGCAGTTTTTTTAATCCCAAATGTTTGTTGTTTTTGTTGGGTTTATCAATAAATTCTTGTCTGTTCCACATCAATGCATTGTACGGTTCCACAGAACTGCAACATGTTCACACATAAAGTCAAAAAGTAGACAAGCGGATTTAAAAAATGGCATGTGCAGATACTAATTTGCATGAAAAATAATTCGTAACATTTTGTACATGACGAAGGATGAAAATGTTACCAATTGTTATTTTAAGTGGGTCTTTTCATATGTAGCTTATCAAAAAGAAAACCATGCAAATACTACTTCATCGCCAAAAAATTTTGGAAGAATTTTAAATGTATGTCTTTGTAGCTGCCAATGATAATCACTCGAATCTATGAAGGAATCGAGCAAGAAGACAATGTTTATCATAATCTTAGTTTGTATACAAGTTTTTTAACACTAATTGTGGGGTATTGTAATTTAGATTGAGTCAAAAATTATTTAAAACCTCGAAATATTGGTTCCCGACATAGAAAGCTATACACGGATCTTCCTATCTCGCCGAGCTGAGTCGATCTAGCTATGTATGTCCATCCGTCCGTCCGTCTGTCTATGCTAACTTGTAATCACGTTACAAGATGCAATTATGGCCCGATCCTTACAAAATTGAGAATGGTGGGGTTAGGTTCAAAGTAGAAGCCTTTCAAAGTTCGGCCGGCCGAACCTACTAGTTTTTAGCTTTTTTTGGAATTGTGAATTGGACATATAATTGCCCCTACAACTTCCAACCACCCTTTTTAGATATTTGGAAGCCTTTAAGTAACTTTCCAACTCGTCGAAATAATAATTTAACATCCTAAACTCTAGGTTGTGTTAGCCATGTCCGTTCAACTTGTGATGCATGCTATAATTTTGCACAAAACATTCTTTCTTAACTAAATTTCGTAAGGAGCAGTAACACCAATGGCAAAATAGGATGAATATAAGTCCAAGTTTTCATATAAGTTAATATAACGGTGTCTTCTGATATTCGGGATATTGATAAATTTTGTGAGATTAAAAAAAAAATGACTGTATTGGCAGATTGTTGTCAATGTTAGGTTTTAAACCTTTTAATTCATTAAAAAATAAACAATTGGCCAACTCTCTTACGTATGAATATGGCGATCACACGCAAAACCTAAGTGTATGAAATAAAATATGATAAATGATGATGAAAATTCTCTGTTTATGGTTTACACGTGCCTTAGCCCAGACACAAATCTAAGTGCTATTATTTGTCATTTGTTTGATGTACATTATCACCTTGAAATGTCTGCCAAATATCTCATTTTGCTCAATCATTGTGGTTGTTTATGTAAATCATAACTGTGACTTTGAGAGAAAGACCTAAAGTCGGGCGGGGCCAACTTTATGATACCCTACACCACTTTGTTAATTTAGTAGAGCTCCACATAACAATTAAAAGTTTTTATGGGAGAATTCAATCATACACGCTATGATTATAATTATAATTTTAAGTTCAAAGGACTAAATATGCCGAAGCATTTGTATCTTTTAAATTCGGACTTGTATTGCCCATTTGGTGCCAAATTAATTTGGAATCAGATAAAAATATATATGGGAGCTATATCCAAATCGGAATCGATCTTGATAAAATTTGGCAAAGATATTTCTGAGCTGTATTTGATATATTTCCCTGAATATCGTTGTTACGGAGTGCATATTACGGCTGTGGGTAACAAATATAACAAATCGGATGAACAGTATATATGGAAGCTATAGCTATATCTGAACCGATCTTCACCAAAATTGACATACTAGCTTCTAGACTCAATTCGGTCGTATGTGCCAAATTTCATCCCATTTGGGCAAATATGAGACGTTTGGTGCACAAACAAAGGTAAATCGGACAAAGTTATATGTGGGAGCTATATCCAAATCTGAACCGATCTCGATAAAATTTATCAAATGTATTTCTGAGCTGTATTTGAGTGCATATTTCGGCTGCGGAGGACAAAAATAACAAATCGGATGATCGGAGATATAGCTATATCTGAACCGATTTCGATCAAATTTGCCGTACTTATTTTCAGGTTCAATCTGATCGTTCCTGCAAACTTCCATACTATTCGGACTGATATTACACGTTTGGTGCACTATAAAAGGCAAATAGGACGAAGATGTATACGGAAGCTGTATCTAAATTTTGACCGATTATCTCCAATTTCAATAGGGTTCGTCCTTAGGCCAAACAAATGATTTGTGCAAAATTTCATCTGAATGGGGCAATAAATGCGAACTGTACTTTGTTTATAAAAATACATGGACAGACGGACAGACGGACATGCATAAATCGACTCAGAATGTAATTGTATGCAAATCATCAAAACGAACTATGGGTCTGTCTCGTTTCCTTTTGCCTGTTACAAACAAATGCACAAAGACATAATACCCTGACCACCTTGTGGTGTAGAGTATAATATATATATATATATATATATATATATATATATATATATATATATATATATATATATATATATATATATATATATATATATATATATATATATATATATATATATATATATATATATTTTTTTTTTTTTTTTTTTTTTTTTTTTTTAAGTAGAGTGGCATTTCTATTTGGTTCTTATTAAAATCATATTCCAATCTGATCCGATTTAAATATAATTTTAAAAAAATTACTTTTACACCAAACTCCGCCACACCTTTCATATTTCATTGTAATTGGTGCGTCAAATATGTGAAATCGGCGAGAATATATATATTGGAGCTATATCCAAATCTTAACTAATTTCCAATTAATTTATCACATTTATTATTATAACCAAATTCCGCCACACATTCTGAATTTCATTGGAATCGGTCATATATATCATGTTTGGTGCATAACATGTATGAAATGGGCCGAAATATATATGTTACCTATATCCAAACCTCAACTGATTTCAATATAATTTGGCAATTTTTGCTGGTGCCAGATTTTGTCTCTCTCGCTTTGGGTGCATCAAATATGTGAAATCGGCTGAGTATATATATGGGAGCTATAATCACATCTGAGCGTATTTGAATATAATTTGTCAAATTTATTTTTGTACCAAATTTAGCCACTCATGCCGAATTTCGTTGGAATCGAAAATACGTATCATGTTTTGTGCATCAAATATGTGAAATCGGCGGAAAATATATATGGGAGCTATGTCCAAATCTGAACCGATTTTAATATAATTTGACTAATTTAGTTTTCTAATCAAAATCCCGTGACATATTCCAAATTTCTTTGGAATCGAACATACATATCGTGTATGGTGCATAAAATACATGAAATCGGTCGAAAATATATATGAGAGCTATATCCAAATCTGAACCGATGTTAATATAATTTGACAAATGTATATTTACTTTAATTTCCGCTACACATTCCAAATTTCATTGAAATTAGAGATACATAGCGTGTTTGGTGCATCAAATACATGAAATCGGTTGAAAATATATATGGGAGCTATATCCAAATCTGAACCGATTTCAATTTAATGTGACAAATTCATTTTGGCTCCCAATTCCGTTACTTATTTTAAATTTCATTACTATTGGAAATACATGTCGTGTTTGGTCCACCAAATACATGAAATCGGCCGAAAATGTATATGGGAGCTATATCCAAATCTGAACCGATTTCAATATAATTTGGGAAATCAATTTTTTAGATAAAATCTATCACACGTTTCAAATTTCATTGAAGTTGGGGATACATAGCGTGTTTGGTGCATCAAATGCTTGAAATCGGCCGAAAATATATATGGGAGCTATATCCAAATCTGAACCGATTTCAATATAATTTGACAAATTTATTTCGGATTAAATCCCGTCACACATTCCAAATTTCATTGGAATCGAACATTCATATTGTGTTTGAGGCATCAAATGAACGAAATCGGTCGAAAATATATATGGGAGCTATATCCAAATCTAAACCGATTACAATATAATTTGGCAAACTTATTTTTGTTCCAAATTCCGTTATGTATTCCAAATTTGGAGACTGTATCTTCAACCAATCAATAGATATGTGCATATAAAATCTAAATTTTTGGGAGGTACCTCCGATTCTGATGCTATATCTCCAGTTCCAAGTGGAAATTCAAAAATTCAGGCGATGTTGAAGTATATATGGAAATTTTCAGGAAAATCTCTTCAGCGGTTTTCGAGTCCATAAATTACAAACAAACAAACATACAAACATTTTCCTCTTTTATAGATATAGATAGAATCTTACAAACAAATGAGATACATAATATACATCTACTGATTAAAGGGCATATAAATATTATAATTTTTCATATTTAATTGCCTTCAATAAGTTGCTGATTAAGATGGGATGAAACACACAGTTTAATGTACAATGATTATTCACATAATTTTCCATTGAACTCTGTGTATGCATCATTATTTATTAAGTGGATTTTCCGAAAAATTTTTCAACGAGGCGAAAATAATACCTATCGTTTGAATGTGACTGTAATGTGTTGACAGCGATACAAGTTATTTAAATTGAGGCCACAGAGCTACGATACGTATACTGGAAGAATTTCAAGAGAATTTTAATTGAAATGACGTGAAAATCGGGTCATGGCAACATTATTTCGCAACCGCTGTGAATAAAATACAAATTTGTTACACCTTAGGGACTCTGATATTTTAATTTAATTTGTTTAAATTATATTTAAATTTAATTTAATTTTTTTTCAATGCTAATTTTATATCTTAAACTTCGTTTCAAAATCATAGGTAGGGTAAGTGTACCAGTAGTGGGCACTTTTAGAATTTTCATTGTTTCAATCTTTCAACATTCTGAGTGAAATCTTTCAATTGCAGAAAAATAAAGTTGATCAGATTCCAAATTTTGTTTAGTTTTCGAAATAATAATTGAACTGGTTTTATTAAATTGGCAAAATTTGTAATTTTACTAAAATAGTAGTTTTTTTTTTGCCAGTAGTCGGCACCATTATCCAATGCTCGGCATGTCTATTTACCAGTAGTCGGCATATAGTATTTCAGTAAAAAAAATATTATTTTATATATTTTTTATTTCTAATATATATATATATATATAGATATATATATATATATATATATATATATATATATATATATATATACCCTTTGGAGTTTGTAACACCTCAAATGGCTTTCTATCTCGCAGAGCTGAGTCGATCTTTCTATAGATGTCGTCCGACCTCCTTTCCATCAGTCCATGTTAAATTATAACCACGATACACGTCGCAATTATGGTCAGATCCTAACGAAATTTTACGTGAGATTTTTATACCCTCCACCATAGTATGGAAAGTATATTAAGTTTGTCATTACGTTTATAACATCTCATAAAATACATTTTTGACCCCACAAAGCATATATATTGTTGATCAGCCTAAAGTTCTATATCGATTTAGCGATGTCCGTCCATCTGTCCATCTTTGGAAATCACTCTAGCTTCAGAACGAAATGAGGTAGTTTTATAAAATTCTACTCAAATGTATATAATGTCTGCAGGACTTTTGGTATTGAAAATGTGCCATGTAGGTCTACGTCTTCGTATAGTCCTCATATAACGGTACCTCCAGATATTCGGTATTTGGATGATTATAGCAACATTATTCACCGGGATCATTTTGGTATTTGAAGTTCTAAATGGATACTACAGCCTAAGGCTGAATGTTGTTTGTGCGAGTCTATATGAACCCCCATATTGCGGTACCTCCCGATATTTGGTATTTTGATGATTTCAGCAACATTAGCTGAAAGGCAACATTTTTGCTGGACTGTGTGGCATTATTTTAAAAACGAAATCGACCAAAATGGGGGTGGACCCAAGGGGCCTTTCTAATTTATTATAGTGTGGTAGTTATCAAATGGTCGTCCCGACCCACTATAGCCTTTGCCTGCATGTAGCATCTCTTCTCAACGATTCAATTTTTTGTCATATTAAAAATTGTCAGTTTTGTTGTTCAGTTTGAAGCATTAACCGCATTTGCGTTTTCAGACATATTGCATGTTTAGTAGAGCTTCACATCGAAATGGAAATGGAATCGTTATTCTATTATCAATGACGCCATATATATATATATATATATATATATATATATATATATATATATATATATATATATATATATATATATATATATATATATATATATATATATATATATATATATATATATATATATATATATATATATATATATATATATATATATATATATATATATATATATATATATATATGGCGTCATTGATAATAGAATAACGATTCCATTTCCATTTCGATGTGAAGCTCTACTAAACATGTATCACCAAAAACAATCACCTTCACTAGAATAAATCCATACCTTAGTTTTTTATTCACATCCACATAGAACCTGCAGAAATTTCGTTAATTTATAAACCATCTGCAATCTATCCAAAGCACTTGTATTGAACAGATTGTGAAAATTTTAAATGATATTCCTCTTTAATATTTTTCTCATATGTGAATTAGAATAAGAAATCGTTAATTTTTACGCATTTAAATCTTTTTAACGCTGTAAAAATGTCAATGTATATCCACATATTTATATATCAACTTACGAGTAAAGCCTACATATTTAAATGGAATGCAAATATTTGACTGTCTGCGTTAATATCAACAGAATCAATGTCCTCTTTAATAGACAAAACCCACAAAAATTATCATGAACAGAAAATATTATTCGAAATGGCTGCCATTAGTTTAGTACAGAGACTGTCGCAACATCAATGCAAACCAGACAAAAACAAATAATGGTGGTTATTTTCTGTTACAAATGTGTGGTTTTTATAATTATCATTACAATATGTCTGAAAACGCAAATGCGGTTAATGCTTCAAACTGAACAACAAAACTGACAATTTTTAATATGACAAAAAATTGAATCGTTGAGAAGAGATGCTACATGCAGGCAAAGGCTATAGTGGGTCGGGACGACCATTTGATAACTACCACACTATAATAAATTAGAAAGGCCCCTTGGGTCCACCCCCATTTTGGTCGATTTCGTTTTTAAAATAATGCCACACAGTCCAGCAAAAATGTTGCCTTTCAGCTAATGTTGCTGAAATCATCAAAATACCAAATATCGGGAGGTACCGCAATATGGGGGTTCATATAGACTCGCACAAACAACATTCAGCCTTAGGCTGTAGTATCCATTTAGAACTTCAAATACCAAAATGATCCCGGTGAATAATGTTGCTATAATCATCCAAATACCGAATATCTGGAGGTACCGTTATATGAGGACTATACGAAGACGTAGTCCTGCAGACATTATATACATTTGAGTAGAATTTTATAAAACTACCTCATTTCGTTCTGAAGCTAGAGTGATTTCCAAAGATGGACAGATGGACGGACATCGCTAAATCGATATAGAACTTTAGGCTGATCAACAATATATATGCTTTGTGGGGTCAAAGATGGGTGTGGGGTCACGTAAGATGGGTAAGATGGGAATTTATTTTATTTTCCATTTAAATTGTAAATTGGAGACCCCATAAAATCCATATTTTTCATCGTAGTATAATTCAATGTCGATTCAACAAATATTCGGTCCCGTACTACTTTCTTATATTTGTAATTTGTTCATGTTCCCACAATTTATTTCATATAGATGTACATTCCAAATCTACGTTCCCAACCAATATTCTCTTGGGAGTTGCAAATTCAATAGAATACAAAATTTTCCTTTCTGACCACACATTAGGTGTGAATGTGGACTTGGGGATACTCCAATGTGGAGACTTTACCTTAATAATTCCTATGTGGCAATTATCTGTATGATGGTTCCCTTCCCCAGGGTAGCATAACAAAATTTTTTAGCCAAATCAATTGATGAATGTGTTCAAGACCAATATGGGCCCTACTCTGAAAATTTCAAATTTTATGCGAAGAGGTTCTGTACCCCCTTAGACACAAAGATGCCTAATAAGGGCCAAAAATAAAAAGGGACTAAGACCCCAAAAATAGCTTGAATCATACGATGGTTATATAAATATAAAATCGGGTTGTACCCTTATCCGTGAGTTATGATCTATATCATGACCTGCAAAAGCGATTTAAGGTATCTTGAATGTTTGGGAAGAATTTCTGGGAGGATAGAAATCCTTTTCTTAATAAAAGTCCCATTCGCTCTACTATTATGCACCTTTTATATTTGGTATTTTCCTGATTGTACTCCCAAAGAATTTTGCATTTTGAGCTCTCATTGGACGGATTATTGTCACATAAAAAAGGTATGTTCACGCTTTGAGATGAGGCCCATTAGGCTTTTTCGGTCATTTTTGATTATTTAAATGTGTTCGCATCTTCCAGCTGAACCACGATATAGGCCCTGGAGTTGAAAGGTAGATGTCAGTTTACATTCTATTTCGCACTTATTTTGGTGAAAAATTGTATAGTGAAAAATTATTCTTCATTTTGTTCACAAAAAATCAACTGAATTCAATATGATAATACAAATTGAAAAAAAAAAAATTGACAAAAAAAAGAATAACAAATTGTAAAAATATTCAACTTGTTAGCCGATTTTTTACAGCAAATGTTTAAAGGTCCTTACAAAGTTTGTCAATAGAATGTACTATTATTTTAAAAATCGATTCCATTGAAAAAAAATTTTTTTTCGATTTTTTCCCGATTTCAGAATTTGTGCAATGAGATCTCTTTTTCGTGAGTTTTTAGCGATTTTGAAAAAGTAATTATCTTTTAACTTTGGTGTGACCGCGTTTAATTATTTCGATATCCTCTATTCCGTTTCGCCACCGCATAATTCGGTACTACACTTCCATGTAACCCGCCATCAATTTCTGTTCTCAAGAAATCAAGTCAATTAAATAAATCGGTATTAATATTCGAATTCAAAAATAAAAAATATAAAAAACACTACAAATGTACATTAGAAAAAAGTAAGTCAAAATGGAAAAAAGTCATGCAAAATAAAACATTACTATTGTACAATTCAAAAGTCAAAATGAAAATGTTAATATATCACATTTTTACGCGATTTTTTGGATATTATCCTTTTCGGAAAAGAGACAATTCCGAATTTGTTTGAATCGTTAAAATCTGTCCAGCGGTTCTTAAGTTATAAGCGTAGTAACTAACACAACTTCCTTTTATATATATAGATATCTATATATATAAATGTAAGTTGTGTTAGTTACTACGCTTATAACTCAAGATCCGCTGATCCGATTTTAACGATTCATACAAATTCGGAATTGTCTCTTTTCCGAAAAGGATAATATTCAAAAAAATCGCGTAAAAATGTGATATATTAACATTTTCATTTTGACTTTTGAAATGTACAATAGTAATGTTTTATTTTGCATGTTTTTTTTTTCCATTTTGACTTACTTTTTTCTAATGTACATTTGTAGTGTTTTTTTTATATTTTTTTTAATTCGAATATTAATACCAATTTATTTAATTGACTTGATTTCTTGAGAACTGAAATTGATGGCGGGTTGCATGGAAGTCAGTCAAATGATATCGAAATAACTTAACGCGGTTAGACCAATGTTAAAAGATAATTACTTTTTCAAAATCGCTAAAAACACGATAAAAGAGATCTCATGGCAAAAATTCTCAAATCGGGAAAAATCGAAAAAAAAATTCAATGGAAATTGACTAGATATGGAAATAATCCATCCAATGAGAACTTAAAATGCAAAATTCATTGGGACTGCAACCAGTGAAATACCGAATATGAAGAGCACTGTTATATGCAAACTATATAAAATAGTGGAGCAAATTGAAAATTTGGAAAGAAAAGGATACATTTCCTCGGAAAATTCTTCCGAAACCTTAAAAGTAACCTTAACTCCCATGAAACGTTATACGGTGACTAAGCGCTATCATCAGTAGTCAGTTTGGTTGGTACATAACAATCCCAAAAAGGGGGGATCAAACGTTTTTAGGGTCCATTTTATATAGTTTAACCAAACACAAAGGGCCTCAAATATTTTGCTCTATACTTCGCAAAAGTTACCATAGAGTTTTAAATTTTTCCTAGGGGTTTCATGAATAATCAGTTGTTCAAAATATATATCAGATGTATATCAAATGTTGGTAATTTGAGATTTTAAGAAGAACAACACATTTTTTCAAATAATTATAAGAATAGGACCATGCTTTGGTATAACCCTTATATGTGGACCTATTTCTTTCATATTACAATAATCCGCCCAATGAGAACTCAAAATGCAATTCATTGGAACGGCAATCAGTGAAATACCGAATATAAAGGGTACAAAATGGTAGAGCGAATTGGACATTTAGGAAAAAAAAAAAACTTTCAAGATATCTTAAATCGCTTTTGCAGGTCACGATATATGACCCCCGGATAAGGGTACACTCCTTTTTCAAGTATAGTTTACATTTTAACCATATTTTACTCATACGCATTTTAGCAAAAGTTGGTAATTTTAGAAGAAACTATCCTCGCAAAAAATGATCACGTTTTGGTATAACCATTATATAATTTAAGCTATATTCGGGGTTTTCGACATTTTTCTTTCATTTTTCAGGCCTTTATTTGGCATCTTTGTTTCTACGGGTGTAAAAAACCTCTTCTCATAATATTTTGACTTTTGGAGTAGAGTCCATCTTGGTCTTGATCACATTCATCAATTGATTTGGCTAAAAAATTGTATTTAGGCTACTCTGGGATAGAGAATCGTCTTACAGATAATTGTCCACATAGGCATTTTTTTGAGTATAGTTCCCACATTAGTGTACCCGCAAATCCACATTCCTAACCAATGTTTGGTCAGAAAAAAAAATTTGGTATACTATTGAATTTTTAACTCTCAAGAGAATATTGGTTGGGAACGTAGATGTGGGATGTACGTCTACATGCCATAAACTCCGAAATATCAAATTGTGGCAGAAACATGAAAAAATTACGAATATTATTTTTTTGGATCGTTATTGAATTATACTATGAAGAAAAATATGGACTTTATGGGTTCTCCAACGCACAATTTTAATAACAAAAATAAATTAATTCCTATATTACGGTAATGAGTGTAAAAGACCAATTATCTTTGACTATTTTGAAATCATTCAGATCAGTGTTCTATAATGCCTTAAAATATATGCATTAAAAACTAAAAGTAGGGGCCGGCAACGCGGACCGGGCCAGCGAGTATATATATATATATTAGAAATAAAAAATATATAAAATAATATTTTTTTTACTGAAATACTATATGCCGACTACTGGTAAATAGACATGCCGAGCATTGGAAAATGGTGCCGACGATTTAATAAAACCAGTTCAATTATTATTTCGAAAACTAAACAAAATTTGGAATCTGATCAACTTTATTTTTCTGCAATTGAAAGATTTCACTCAGAATGTTGAAAGATTGAAACAATGAAAATTCTAAAAGTGCCCACTACTGGTACACTTACCCTACCTATGATTTTGAAACGAAGTTTAAGATATAAAATTAGCATTGAAAAAAAATTAAATTAAATTTAAATATAATTTAAACAAATTAAATTAAAATATCAGAGTCCCTAAGGTGTAACAAATTTGTATTTTATTCACAGCGGTTGCGAAATAATGTTGCCATGACCCGATTTTCACGTCATTTCAATTAAAATTCTCTTGAAATTCTTCCAGTATACGTATCGTAGCTCTGTGGCCTCAATTTAAATAACTTGTATCGCTGTCAACACATTACAGTCACATTCAAACGATAGGTATTATTTTCGCCTCGTTGAAAAATTTTTCGGAAAATCCACTTAATAAACAATGATGCATACACAGAGTTCAATGGAAAATTATGTGAATAATCATTGTACATTAAACTGTGTGTTTCATCCCATCTTAATCAGCAACTTATTGAAGGCAATTAAATATGAAAAATTATAATATTTATATGCCCTTTAATCAGTAGATGTATATTATGTATCTCATTTGTTTGTAAGATTCTATCTATATCTATAAAAGAGGAAAATGTTTGTATGTTTGTTTGTTTGTAATTTATGGACTCGAAAACCGCTGAAGAGATTTTCCTGAAAATTTCCATATATACTTCAACATCGCCTGAATTTTTGAATTTCCACTTGGAACTGGAGATATAGCATCAGAATCGGAGGTACCTCCCAAAAATTTAGATTTTATATGCACATATCTATTGATTGGTTGAAGATACAGTCTCCAAATTTGGAATACATAACGGAATTTGGAACAAAAATAAGTTTGCCAAATTATATTGTAATCGGTTTAGATTTGGATATAGCTCCCATATATATTTTCGACCGATTTCGTTCATTTGATGCCTCAAACACAATATGAATGTTCGATTCCAATGAAATTTGGAATGTGTGACGGGATTTAATCCGAAATAAATTTGTCAAATTATATTGAAATCGGTTCAGATTTGGATATAGCTCCCATATATATTTTCGGCCGATTTCAAGCATTTGATGCACCAAACACGCTATGTATCCCCAACTTCAATGAAATTTGAAACGTGTGATAGATTTTATCTAAAAAATTGATTTCCCAAATTATATTGAAATCGGTTCAGATTTGGATATAGCTCCCATATACATTTTCGGCCGATTTCATGTATTTGGTGGACCAAACACGACATGTATTTCCAATAGTAATGAAATTTAAAATAAGTAACGGAATTGGGAGCCAAAATGAATTTGTCACATTAAATTGAAATCGGTTCAGATTTGGATATAGCTCCCATATATATTTTCAACCGATTTCATGTATTTGATGCACCAAACACGCTATGTATCTCTAATTTCAATGAAATTTGGAATGTGTAGCGGAAATTAAAGTAAATATACATTTGTCAAATTATATTAACATCGGTTCAGATTTGGATATAGCTCCCATATATATTTTCGACCGATTTCATGTATTTTATGCACCATACACGATATGTATGTTCGATTCCAAAGAAATTTGGAATATGTAACGGGATTTTGATTAGAAAACTAAATTAGTCAAATTATATTAAAATCGGTTCAGATTTGGACATAGCTCCCATATATATTTTCCGCCGATTTCACATATTTGATGCACAAAACATGATACGTATTTTCGATTCCAACGAAATTCGGCATGAGTGGCTAAATTTGGTACAAAAATAAATTTGACAAATTATATTCAAATACGCTCAGATGTGATTATAGCTCCCATATATATACTCAGCCGATTTCACATATTTGATGCACCCAAAGCGAGAGAGACAAAATCTGGCACCAGCAAAAATTGCCAAATTATATTGAAATCAGTTGAGGTTTGGATATAGGTAACATATATATTTCGGCCCATTTCATACATGTTATGCACCAAACATGATATATATGACCGATTCCAATGAAATTCAGAATGTGTGGCGGAATTTGGTTATAATAATAAATGTGATAAATTAATTGGAAATTAGTTAAGATTTGGATATAGCTCCCATATATATATTCTCGCCGATTTCACATATTTGACGCACCAATTTCAATGAAATATGAAAGGTGTGTCGGAGTTTGGTGTAAAAGTAATTTTTTTAAAATTATATTTAAATCTGATCAGATTGGAATATGATTTTAATAAGAACCAAATAGAAATGCCACTCTACTTAAAAAAAATGCAGTTTCCTGCATGCTTGGTATTTGCTATGAAATAAATAAATCCAAAGACAAACCCTTCGTGTATGCATGTCATGTTACTGCTTTTGTAATGATTTTGTTTATTAACGCATTAAATTAGTGCAATATTTTATATTTATATTTTTTAATTTTTAAATTTGTTTTTCTTTATCCAACATATATTCGTAAATAAAATTTTGAATGCATATAAAATCAAAAGGGGTAGCGAAGCGCACCGGGTTCATCTAGTAAATTATATATTTTAACCGGGGTATAATTCTGAAAGAATTTCCGAATATCCGTTTGTTGTAATAATAGTTTTAGTAAGTCTACAGGTCAATTTAACTGGTTAATGATAACAATTTAAAGGGAATATATGGTTCCCGTTATCTATATATATAAATGTAAGTTGTGTTAGTTACTACGCTTATAACTCAAGATCCGCTGATCTGATTTTAACGATTCATACAAATTCGGAATTGTCTCTTTTCCGAAAAGGATAATATTCAAAAAAATCGCGTAAAAATGTGATATATTAACATTTTCATTTTGACTTTTGAAATGTACAATAGTAATGTTTTATTTTGCACGATTTTTTTCCATTTTGACTTACTTTTTTCTAATGTACATTTGTAGTGTTTTTTTATATTTTTTTCCAATTCGAATATTAATACCAATTTATTTAATTGACTTGATTTCTTGAGAACTGAAATTGATGGCGGGTTGCATGGAATTCAGTCAGATGATATCGAAATAACTTAACGCAGTTAGACCAAAGTTAAAAGATAATTACTTTTTCAAAATCTCTAAAAAAACACGAAAAAAGAGATCTCATGGCAAAAATTCTCAAATCGGGAAAAATCGAAAAAAAATTCAATGGAAATTGACTAGATATGGAAATAATCCATCCAATGAGAACTTAAAATGCAAAATTCATTGGGACTGCAACCAGTGAAATACCGAATATGAAGAGCACTGTTATATGCGAACTATACAAAATAGTGGAGCAAATTGAAAATTTAGAAAGAAAAGGATTCATATCCTCGGGAAATTCTTCCGATACCTTAAAAGTAACCTTAACTCCCATGTAACGTTATACGGTGACTATGCGCTATAATCAGTAATTACACTGCGGGAAATTACACTTGGAAAATTGTTTGGTTGGTACATAAAAATCCCAAAAAGGGGTTTCGGATCAAACGTTTTTAGGGTCCATTTTATATAGCTTAACCAAACACAAAGGGTCGGCCTAAATTGATGTAGTCCCTCAAATGATGTAGCCCCTTTCAAATTCCTCAAATGTTGGTAATTTGAGATTTTAGGAAGAACAACACATTTTTTCAAATAATTATAAGAATAGGACAATGCTTTGGTATAACCCTTATATGTGGACCTATTTCTTTCATATTACAATAATCCGCCCAATGAGAACTCAAAATGCAATTCATTGGAACGGCAATCAGTGAAATACCGAATATAAAGGGTACAAAATGGTAGAGCGAATTGGACATTTAGGAAAAAAAGAAAAAAACTTCCTAAACTTTCAAGATATCTTAAATCGCTTTTGCAGGTCATGATATATGACCCCCGGATAAGGGTACAATCCTTTTTCAAGTATAGTTTACATTTTAACCATATTTTACTCATACGCATTTTAGCAAAAGTTGGTAATTTGAGAAGATACCATCCTCGCAAAAAATTATCACGTTTTGGCATAACCATCATATAATTTAAGCTATATTATATGCTCTTGATCACATTCATCAATTGATTTGGCTAAAAAAATGTATTTAGGCTACTCTGGGGTGGAGAATCGTCTTACAGATAATTGTCCACATAGGAATTTATTTGAGTATAGTTCCCACATTAGTGTACCCGCAAATCCACTTTCCTAACCAAGGTTTGGTCAGAAAAGAAAATTTGGTATACTATTGAATTTTTAACTCTCAAGAGAATATTGGTTGGGAACGTAGATGTGGGATGTACGTCTACATGCCATAAACTCCGAAATATCAAATTGTGGCAGAAACATGAAAAAATTACGAATATTATTTTTTTGGATCGTTATTGAATTATACTATGAAGAAAAATATGGACTTTATGGGTTCTCCAACGCACAATTTTAATAACAAAAATAAATTAATTCCTATATTACGGTAATGAGTGTAAAAGACCAATTATCTTTGACTATTTTGAAATCATTCAGATCAGTGTTCTATAATGCTTTAAAAAATATGCATTAAAAACTAAAAGTAGGGGCCGGCAACGCGGACCGGGCCAGCTAGTTAGGTATATTAAAGGCTTTTTTTCAAATATAACAATAAGGACCATTGTATGGATGGCATATTAAGTTTGTCATTCCGTTTGTAACACCTCGAAATATACATTTTAGACCCCACAAAGTATAAATATTCTTGATCAGCATAAAATTCTATGTCGATTTAGCTATATCCGTCCGTCTGTCCGTCTATCCGTCTGTGGAAATCACTCTAGCTTCCGAACGAAATGAAGTAAGTAGATAAAAATGTACTCAAATGTGTATTATATCTGCAGGATTTTTGGTATTGAAAATCGACCATGTAGGTCCACGTCATCGTATGGCCCCCATATAACGGTACCTCCCGATATTCTGTATTTTTACCGCATTATTTACCGGAATTGTTTCAAAATTGGTATTTGAAGTTCGTAATAGATTCTACAGCCTAAGACAGAAAATGGACCATGTAGGTCCACGTCATCGTATAGCCCCCATACAACGGTACCTCCCAATATGCGGTATTTTGATGATTTTAGCGACATTATTTAACGGAATTGTTTCAAAATTGGTATTTGAAGTTCGTAATGGATACTACAGCCTAAGACAGAAAATGGGCCGTGTAGGTCCACGTCTTCGTATAGCCCCCATATAACGATATCTCCCGATATTGGGTGTTTTGATGATTTTAGAGACATTATTTACCGGTATTGTTTCAAATTTGATATTTGAAGTTCGTAACGGATACTACAGCCTATGCCAGAAAATTGTCTATGCAGGTCCACGTTTTATAACCCCCATGGTGCCTCCCTATATTCGGTATTCTGATGATTTTAGCTACATTAAAAACAGATTTTTTTCAAGTTTTGTATTTGAATATTGCAATAGCTTATGACAAAATTTGCCTATGCAGGTCCACGTCGTCGTATAGACCCTAATATACGACTACATTCGGCATTTTTAAGATTATATTTATAATTTATTGATTTTTTTTTTTTTTTTTTTTTGAAAATTGCCAAATTTGTACCAAATGGTGGAGGGTATTCACAGTTCGGTCCGGCCAAACTTACAGATTTGTTACTTGTTGTAAAAAAAATCAATTTTGGTCCTCACTTCAATAAAGCCGCAATAAAATTGCCTATAATTTTGTTCCCTCTCTTATATAACACTGCCGGACAACCGAAGGAAGTGGCATATGAGAGCTGTATTCAAATCTAAAAATGGATAAGTTATTTCTTGGCTACATGTAATATTTTGTACCGATAATAATTGTTATAGCTATACCTGAATTATATGATGTTATTCCATGCCGATCGTCAAAAGAAACTGTAGTAGTATCTTCTCCTCCATTTTAACCCCCACCACACAATTGAGAGTGGAGAGAGAAAAAAAATATTAAGGAAAACTCTGCAATGTCCATATTGATCTATACTCCTTTATGTTGACATAACAAAATGCGAACTTTCATAAGAACTCGCAACACACAATGACAACAAATTCTCACGAAAATATGGCGAAAATATTAAAAACATAAACAAGCAGGACTCTATTTTAAGCTGTTAATCCACCACAAATAACTTTTAATATTAAATGAAAACACAATTCAGTTACATAGGCAGGTTGCCAATTTACAACGGGATCCTTCCCTTGAACTTGACATGGCCTAACAAAATACGTTTTTTCACAAAATGTTACATCTCTACCTAAATTTCAATATATTTCTATTCAACTCATTCGATTATCTAATAAGATCTCACTGAGCAATTTAATGAATTAATTAGAAAGATATTGGAATTTAAATATCTCATCACAAGTTTATTCAAAACATGAATAAATAATGAAAATACTATCAATTACAAAATACCTTTAGAAATAATCAATTATATTGTAAACCAAATACGAACAAATAAATGGAACAATTAATTAAAGATGCGGTCTGGACACTTGATGCGCTGTAATTAAATAAATACTTCAAATGAGCAATTCCAATGAATTTTATATTCTACATATTTTGGGTTTCGTTGTTCCTTGGATTTGATATTTCAATTACAATGTGGCCACAGTTGAACAAATTGCAAGGAATTTGATTTCCTGCAATTAACATTTGTTTAATCGTTTATTTGGACCGGATTCAATTGTATTTAATGAATATGTAAATACACAGGAATAAACAAATGCGTGCAATTAATAGAGTGCGGGGGGTTTCTCTCTATGAGAGGGTTTCTTTTTGTGTGAAAGAAATGCGAAATCGTTTTCCCGCCGTGGTACAATTGGGTATTGGGAAAACGATAAAACTAGAATCCTGAAATTTGGAATTAATATTACTGTAGGATTTGGGTATGTAGGAAGTGTTGGTATTAAACGGTAGTTAATTTGGAACCGTAATCCTGAAATTGGGAAATAAGATTTCTATAGGATTGTATTATGCAGGTATTCATGGATATTTGTACTTAAAAGTACCACTAAATGCTAATAAATTTGTTACAATTCCGAATTGTGGTGAACCGAGATAGATATTTGAATTTCAGTGTTGAGGTCAGATATGGTGTGTAGTGTTGAGATACGAAGTGGCATGGGTATTATATGAGATATGAAGTGGTTTTGGAAACCACGTGAACCAAAAGTACCACGTGATAAAAAATTTGGTATTAGGTATGGGGGTAATAAATTTTTTTTGATAATTAATTTGATAATTGGCGGGGAATTTGAAAATTCATACTAAAAAGTACAAAAATTACTTAATAGTAATAACTTGGTATTTGGTAAAGGAAAAGAGCTGGAAATCTGAAATTCGGAGTGAGAGTCGTTGTTATTTTTTAGCATAGGCAAACTAAAAGGGTTTTCGAAATTCTGACAATATGTGTACCAAAAGTACTAAAATGCGCTAAATTTGGTACCATATGGAGAAATAGGTTTGATAAAAGGTGATGGTTTTGGAAAAACGTATAACACTAACACGAAAAGAAAATGTGGACTTTGGCATAACAGTTTATTTAGGGTAGAGATGTTTTTATACTCTACACCATATAGTGGCATGGGTATTATGTCTTTGTGCATTTGTTTGTAACATGGAGAAGAAATCGAGATAGACCCATAGTAACTTTTGACGACCTTCATAGAATCACTTTCTGAGTCAATTTATACATGTCAGTCCGTCCGTCCGTCCGTTCATTTATGCTTGTGAACAAAATGCAGGTCCCATTTATTAATCGATTGAGATACAATTTTGCAAACAATATTTGTTTGGCCCAAGGACAAACCCTGTTCAAATTGGTGATAATCGGATCAGATTTAGATATAGCTCCCATATATCTTCAACCGATTTCGGGTTATTTATGCCCCAAATGGCTAAGTCCAAATTGCCTGTATTTTGGTACATCCCACCGAATTCGGTCTAAAAACAAGTAGGCAAAGGCTATAGTCGTGCGGGGTCGACCATGTGATACCCTACAATACTACAATATGTGAGAAGCCCCCTCATGTCCAAATCCATTTTGGAAAATTTCGCTTTTGAAATTATGTCACGAAGCACTGTCTAGATATTACCCAAAGCATTTTGACCAGGGACATTTTCCCAATATTTATGCATTCTGTCGTGATGTTAGTTTTTGTGGTCCAGTTTACGGGTAAATATAATCCAATGGTCTTCCAAAATACCAGAATTCTTCCCTGTGCTTAACTATCTACTCAGGCGTGTCGATTGTGTTCTATTGTGTGATCAGGAATTTTTTTTCTGTTTTTGGTTCATTTGAACCCCTTAATATTTTGCGATCATCTCCAAATGCAAGAGGCCAATCTGTGTCTCCAAATTTAGACTCATCTATATGATTTGCTTGTCTACGATATTTGGCTATATTCGTCAATGAAATCAGCATAAAAAAGCCAGAAGTTCGCCTTTTGTGTATTTCGGATATCGCCTGTAAGTAATGTTAGTATTTTTTCACACAAAAGTAGTGGTCCATTCTACCCGCTGTCTTAAATTCTAACTTCATGCAAGATTTCTTGTTCTTTGGTTTGTATTTGTGACCTTTATAAGGGATGCAAAATCAGGAACATTTTGAGTTGCTGGTCCATTTCAAACCCTAATATATTGCGGACATTTTTAAAACCAATAGACTTAGCCATTCTGAGCCTCACCCTATCTTTGTCAAAAATTTCGTGAGGATCGAACGATAATTGCATCTGTATATAAATAATAACCCCAACCTGTGTTGTAAAGTGCAAAAATATTACAAAATATACACTTCAATATTATAAGTCAAATTGCAAAAATCGCATGCGATAAAAAATATGAAAAAATAAAAAAATGTCACAAAATACTACAAAATCTATATTAACATCATTATTGGTATCTTTTTATACGATTTTTTTATGCCAAAAGGCATTCTAAATTTACAAAATTTGTCAAAATCGCTCCGGCCATTCTGGAGATATAAGCATTCTAGCTAACATCCCCTTCCTTTGTATATATACATTGTATATATTTCTCTATATATATCCGATATTTTTGCTATCGGCATCTACGTAACGGTCAGAATTGACCTGTTCGTTTATTCGTGTTTCCGCCGCATTAAAAATATTCGCGGTTTAATGGAAAATTTGACTTTTATTTATCACAAATGCTATGGCCTATTTCAACCACTAAATATTACCCGATGACCATCAAAGTTGGAAGGCTTATGCCCAGCCCAAAGCTCTAGCCCCATGCTGACTTTCGCTTTGATTGGTTTATAATTGTGACCTGTAGAGCAACTGCAAAATCAAGAAATTTTTCAATTTTTGGTCCATTTCAACCCCTACGATACGATCATCTCCAAAAGGGTTCTATTCTGACCCACCTACATTTAAAATTTCGTGAAGATCGGGCCATAATTGCGACCTGTAGAGTGATTACAAATTAACATGGACAGACGGACAGACGGACGGACGGACATACATAGCTAGATCGACTCAGCTCGGCGAGATAGGAATGTCCATATATACTTTCCTATGTGGGAAATCAATATTTCGTGGTGTTACATAATTTTTGGCCCAATCAAACTTATAATACCCCCAACACAAAGTGCTGTAGGGTATAACAAGTAAATGAAATTTGGAGAAAATCGGTTCAAACGTAGCTATAGCTCCCATATGTTTCATGTGATTTGGGATTTTATGTCCCGTAACATGCAACACAACAATGATCTTTGGTACAAGATACCAGATACAGCTCTGATATTAGTGTATCAAATTTTGTCAAGATCGGTTCAGATTTGTATATAGCTCCCACATATATCTTCAACCAATGTTGGGTTAATTGTGCTCCAAATGGCTACTATCAGTCCAAAAGTCCTGAATTTTGGTACAACCGACCGAATTTAGTCTAGAAGAAAGTACATCGAATTTGGAGAAAATCGGTTCAGATATAGCGATAGCTCCCATATATATGTTTCATCCGATTTGGTGTTTAAGTCCTTCACATTCTTAATATGCATTCAATAAGAATGATATATGGTACCATTTATCTTATAAAGTTTGGAAATACCTTTGCCAATTTTTATCGAGAACGGCTAAGATTTGGATATAGCTCCCATATTTATCCCTAAACCAATTTCAGGTTTATTGTGCAAATAATTGTTAATATCAAGAAGAGTAACAAAAGTAACAAAAGAAGAGTAGATCATACCACCTATCAGCATTTGACTTTAGAGCAGTTATAGTTTGCCATAGAGTGCATGATATTACTTGGAGGAGGATTATATTAAAAAAATATATATCGGAGGCGAGTTGCACAAAATACGTCCCGAAATTCAGTCCATGTGTGCAGTGAATTTCGGGACGTATTTTGTGCAACTCGCCTCCGATATATATTTTTTTAATATAATCCTCCTCCAAGTAATATCATGCACTCTATGGCAAACTATAACTGCTCTAAAGTCAAATGCTGATAGGTGGTATGATCTACTCTTCTTTTGTTACCGGAGCTCTACTGAGTATACATAGTGGTGTAGGGTATCATGTAGTCGGCTTGCCGAGTTTTGATATATCCTTACACGTTTTAAACAACGGTAGAACAAAAAATTCCGGAAAATACTAAATCGTACTATATTTGGTATTTGAGGTAGAAATAGAGCTGGACATCTAAAAATTGATATTTGGATCACTTTTTGTGTTTGAGGGTGGATATTTGGAGGTCGATTTGGAAATGCATACTAAAATAAGTACTGAATGGTATAAAATTTGATATTTGAAGAAGGAATAGAGCTGGAAATCTAAAATTAATGTGTATTTAAATTAGTTATCCTATTTGTAACTTGATATTAATATTAAATTTTATTTCTATTTTAAGGTAAAAAAAAAACAAAAAAAACAAAAAAAGAAAATAACAAGCTTCAAATAACAATTTTTATACCCTACACCACATAGTGGTAAGGGTATTATGTCTTTGTGCATTTGTTTGTAACATGGAGAAGGAAACGAGATAGACCCATAGTTACTTTTGAGAACCTTCATAGAATCACTTTCTGAGTCGATTTATGCATGTCAGTCCGTCCGTCTGTCCATGTATTCTTGTGAACAAAATGCAGGTCGCATTTATTATCCGATTGAGATGAAATTTTCCAAACAATATTTTTTTGGCCCAAGGACGAACCCTATTGAAATTGGTGAGAATCGGATCAAATTTAGATAGAGCTCCCATATATATCTTCATCCGATTTCGGGTTAAATGTGCACCAAATGTCCACTATCAGTCCAAATTACCTGAATTTTGGCACACCCAACCGAGTTCGGCCTAGAAGCAAGTATATCAAATTTGGAGAAAATCGGTTCAGATATAGCTATAGCTCCCATATATATCCTTCATCCGATATGATCTTTAAGTCCCTCACATTCCTACTATGCATTCCACAACCGTGATATTTGGTACCAGGTATTAGATGGAGCACAGAAATAGCTGTTTTAAATTTTATCGAAATCGGTTCAGATTTGGATATAGCTCCCATATATATCTTCATCCGATTTCGGGTTAATTGACCACCAAATGGCCAATATCAGCCCAAATGGCCCGAATTTTGGCACATGTGACCGAGATTAGCCTTAAAGCAAATACAACTAATTTGGAGAAAATCGGTTCAGAAACAGCTATAGCTCCCATATATATGTTTTATCCGATTTGGTGTTTAAGCCTCTCACATTCGTAATATGCACTCCACAAGAATGATATTTGGTACCAGATATAAGATACAGCCCAGAAATAGCTGTTTGTAATTTTATCGAAATCGGTTCAGATTTGGATATAGCTCCCATATATATCTTCATCCGATCTCGGGTTAGTTGTGCCCCAAATGGCCGATATAAGTCCAAATGGACTGAATTTTAGTACATCGGACCAAATTCAGCCCAGAAGCAAGTATATCAAATTTAGTGAAAATCGGTTCAGATATAGATATAGCAACCATATATATGTTTCATCCGATTTAGTGTTTTAGTCCCTTACATTCGTAATATTCACTCCACAACCGTGATATTTAGTACCAGGTATTAGATGGAGAACAGGAATAGCTGTTTTAAATTTTATCGAAATCGGTTCAGATTTGGATATAGCTCTCATATATATCTTCATCCGATTTCGGGTGATTGACCACCAAATGGCCGTAATAGCATCAATTTTGGCAATTCCGACCGAAACCAGCTTAGAAGCAAGTACACCAATTTTAGTAGAAATCGGTTCAGATATAGCTATAGCTCCCATATATATCTTTCATCCGATTTGGTCTTTAAGTCCCTCACATTCGTAATATGCACTCCACAGGAATGATATTTGGTACCAAATATCAGATAAAGCCCAAAAATAGTTGATTTTAATTTTATTAAAATCTGTTCCGATTTGGATATGCCTCTCATGTATATCTTCATCCGATTTCGTGTTAATTGTGCATCAAATGGCCAATATCAGCCCAAATGGCATGAATTCAACCGAAACCAGCCTATAAGCAAGTACACACATTTTAGTAAAAATCGGTTCAGATATAGCTATAGCTCCCATATATATCTTCATCCGATTTCGTGTTAATTGTGCACTAAATGGTCAATATCAGCCCAAATCACCTGAATTTTCGTACATAAGACCGAATTCAGTCTAGAAGCTAATACGTCAAATTTGGAGAAACTCGGTTCAGAGATAGCTATAGTTCGTAAAATGCATGATAGAATTATATAGATTTTGATTTTGTACCAAATATTTAATAGAGCTCTGAAATGCCCTGTATAAACCTTTTTACGAGAGCTCGACTAAATATGCATAGTGGTGTAGGGTATCATATAGTCGGCCCCGCCCGACTTTTGAGCTTTCCTTACTGGTTTTATTTGGTCGTTGAAGAGAATACAACTTTATCTTAACTTCAGAGAGAAGTTCATTACTCAGAAATGGGAGTTATAATCTGTTTTGCATTGATCGTCATTGACTTTGACACTGTATTTAGGAAAATCTTAAAATTTGCTGGAGAAGATTGTACATTTGGCCCTTTATACAAGGAAATGTTTATTGTTTACTTTAGTCCAAATTCATACCGAATGAGGGTTATTACCAGCGTTTTTTTTTACAACACAAATCTGTATTGAACAAA
Organism: Musca domestica; assembly: GCF_030504385.1. Classification (NCBI taxonomy): domain Eukaryota; kingdom Metazoa; phylum Arthropoda; class Insecta; order Diptera; family Muscidae; genus Musca; species Musca domestica. The sequence goes on from NW_026712326.1 coordinate 5,191,598, forward strand.
TGTCTAAGCAGTTTATGTCGTTAAAAAAATCTCGCTGTTGACTTGAAATTGTCTCCAAACATAAATAACTATGTCAACATGAATATCCTTTTATTAAGACCAGACAGAAATTAATTTCATTTTTCTACTGCCAACTATACTGTGTGGGGGAACTATACAAGGACACCTTTGATGGAAAAATGCCAAGAAAAACTAATACTAACTAATCCACAATAGGAATCAAATATCATTGGCTGTAAAACAGACATACATAAACTTATATTGAAAAGACTTCAGGGACAAGAAATGTTCATCGAATTATATCCAAAGGACTTTTCAAAATATATTCATGATGACATTATATTTACAAACAATAATATAAAGTGTCACCAAGAGTTTATTTCGTTCAACTCTAAAGCATATAACTTGTGCAGGTAATAGTCATGTCCTTTAAAATTGTATTCTTAGAAAATAAAGAAAATCACACAACAGCCAAATCGTATTTGTCCATGGAAGTGTTGACAAGAACTGGGTACACTTGACTAGCGGCATGAACAATGTACAGTTGAAATAGTTTGAATGTTTTTATCCCTTAGAGAAAGTAATGTAGTAAGTAAGTCAAATGTAAGCTAGTTTTATGACTTTTTATGCTGCATGTGACCTCTCGTATTGAATATCATTGCAGTAGAGTGCACATTATGGAACTATGGGAAGGTCTATCTCATTTCGTAAAAAAATGCATCATATACCAAAGTTATTCCATAAATTCGTGTTCCACAATTCGATGTAAAGTGTCATTGGAGTCAAATCGTCCTAGAAGAGAATTCAGAGATTTTATTATCAAAAAACGTGCTCTCTTAAGAAAGTTCAGAGCGCGCTTCTTTCATTTTCATTGTGTTCAGCGAGGAAGGTCATTTATGGCTCAAACTGGACCAAGCAGACGGGCCATTTGAGGCACATGTTGACCACAACATGAAATAAACTTTAAACGTTAAATTTGTCTTAAATTTTGTATGACTTTAACAAAAAAGGCATACAGCCCCCATATAAAATTACCCCCAAATATTCGGTATTTTCATAATTTCGGTAAATTTTTATACCCTCCACCATAGTATGGAGAGTATATTAAGTTTGTCATTCCGTTTGTAACACCTCAAAATATACATTTAAGACCCCACAAAGTATGTATGTATTCTTGATCAGCATAAGATTCTATGTCGATTTAGCAAGGACCGTCCGTCAGTCCATCTATCCGTCTGTGGAAATCACTGTAGCTTCCGAGCGAAATGAAGTAAGTTGATAAAAATTTACTCAAATGTATTATGTCCGCAGGACTTTTGGTATTGAAAATGGGCCATGTAGGTCCACGTCTTCGTATAGCCTTCATATAACGGTACCTCCCGATATGCGATATTTTGATGATTTTAGCGACGTTATTCACCGGAATTCTTTCAAATTTGGTATTTGAAGTTCGTAATAGATACTACAACATAAGACAGAAAATGGGCCATGTAGGTGTGCGTCTTCGTATTGCCTTCATATAACGGTACCTTCCGGTATTGGGTATTTCGATGATTTTAGAGACATTATTTACCGGAACTATTCTAAATTTGGTATTTGAAGTTCGTAATATGTGTTGTTGTATGTGCAGGTCCACGTCTTCGTTTAGCCCCCATATAACAGTACCCCCCGATATCGGTATTTTAATGATTTTAGCGATATTATAAAAATATTTTTTTTCAAGTTTCGCATTTGAATATTGTAATACCTTATGACAAAAGTTGCCTGTGCGGGTCCTAATACCCTAATATACGGCTACATTCGGTATTTTTAACATTTTAACATAATTTTTATGGGATTTTATTTATTTATTTATTTATTTATTTATTTATTTTTTTTTTTTTTTTTTGAAATTTGTCAAATTTGTACCAAATGGTGGAGGGTATTCAAAATTAGGCCCGGCCGAACTTACAGCTTTTTTACTTGTTTGTTTGTTTTTCGAGAATTGTCAAATTGTTTCGAATTGTTTTTCGAGGGTATTCAAAATTCGGCCCGGCCGAACTTACAGCTTTTTTACTTGTTTGTTTGTTTTTCGAGAATTGTCTATATAGATCCATGTATGACCTCATCTTTACTAATGGTATTACCTCGGTAATCGACATTTTGATACATTTAGTCATATTGGTATTTTAATGGAATTGTGACAAATTTTACGGATTTTTTTGATTATATTTTTGCAATTTGCCATACAGAATGAATATCGTAGGAAAAATAAACAGAAAATAAAAATATATATTTTCCCTAACGGTGGAGGGTATCAAAAGTTAGTTGGATTGAACTGCTTTTTCACTTTTTTTTTTTTTCTTTAGAAAGCTTATTGACATCGCTCCAATTAATTTGATGTATACTATCAATTGTTCGTGCACTTTGATGGCTATAAAGAGTTGTGCTAAAATACCATAGTGCCGCTTTTCATAATCATTTTTAAAATGTTCTTCTGACGGAAACAACTGTGGCACTCACCTGTCTACTTGAACGGGCATGTTGTAAACCCTTGTCAAAGGCTTCTTTTAATTATTGATGAAATTTTCAGTAGCATTGCTTTGTTCTCTTTCTATTTTTATTCTCTCCAATCGACAATAATTAGGTTATTTTTAAAAAGGTCAAGGTAATTGGAGTACTTAAAAAAAAAAAATATTTCATACCCTGCTCCACTGTATAGAGTGAGTTTTTCATGAACGTCATATGCAAAGTGATTTTTTACATTTTGTATTTGACATTTTTATAGCAGACTTTTGCGACAAACAAATTTTTAAACTTATTCGAAACGCTATACTTTACAAATCATATTCTACGCTAGCTAAATTAATTTATATTTTATTTATTCTATGAATATAATATTATATACTTTGCTGTAAAGCGATTCCTTTCTAATAACAAATTATGTGAAGCGCCTTAAAGTATGTAATAACAACTTAAATAGTATCAATCGGTTTTGCCGACAGATTTATACCCCCAGCACTAAGTTATGATTGTTCTTACTGTTATTGTCCAATTCATATCTAACCTAAAGGTAAGGTCGCATTGAGCAAATATTTGACGAAAAAGTTCAAATATTTCTTTGCCACAATCTGACCACAAAATATTTTTGTAGGGCAAACACAAAAACAACTGATTTCGAGAAAACAAAGTTATTTGTCTGCAAAGAAAATTTTGATCAATGTGGCCACAATGTGAACACCTGTAATCAAATATTTTCCTCTATTTAGAGTAAACATTTATTTGACCTTACAATGGTTTTGTGTGAGAAAACAATGAGAAATAACAGCTGTTGCATCACTGTTGTCAGCTTTTTATATTTAAAAATCACTTTTCTCAAGCAATTTGATATTTACACATTATATTATTATATTAATACCGCAAATGCATTGCAGATAACAACAACAACATACAAATATCTTTTTGTTCCTTTTCAGTTGTAAAGGAATTATTTTAGTTTTAATTCGTAACATTTTATATGTAATTTGAGAAATATGTTTGTAATTCAAATAATTTACTTTTTTAAATTGAGAATTCCAATTGCAATTCTATTTAGTTTTATTCGAACTGCAAATGGAATTATTCGAATTAAAAATAGAATTCTCAATTTACAACTGGATTGAAATTCAATTCAACTAGACATATTCAAATTATAAACGCAATAATTTGAATTACAAATGTATTTCTGAATTACAAATGGAATGTTACCAATAAAAACCAAAATTACTCGATTTACAACTGAAAAGTTGTATATTAAAATCCCAAGAGACGTTGATCGCTAAAAGCGTTTTTATTTCATATACGACATTGACAACATTGACATGTAAAACAGCTGTGCAGATAAACGTTTACCTACAAAAAGACAAAAAGGAATAATAGAAAGTTGAAGTGAGAAGTAATTCAAAAAAAAAAAAAATAAATAAATAAATAAAAGGGAAATCGAATATGAAGTGCCGCAGAAGAAATCTCGGGGAAAGCCAAAGGTTGCAAAGGAGTGGGCAGCGGAAGATATTTTTAAACTCATTGCTCTAGTGAAGGAACCAAATTGTCAAAATCTGCCGCGTTCATCCTCAAGAAACTTTTATAGAGCGATGGTGTTTCAGCCCGCAGTTGAGTCAGCAATTTTACGCAACATCCTTCCTCTTTTCTTTGACGCAACCATTCTCGAACCCATGGTCTTTTCTTTCTATTTTTCATGGATTCGTCCTCTTTGACGGCAATATATGATGTTGCACCACAACATAAAATAAAAAGCGCCTCTTCCTGCTGCATAACTTCTTTAAAATATTTCGACCAAACAATTTTTTGTTTTTTGACAGTTTGATCAAACTGCTTTTTATTCAAATATATTTTTCAAATGTGACCGCACGTCAAACCTGTTTTGTCATTGCTTTATTTGCCATTATTTGATGGGTGTTTGAACAAATAAATTTGTCAAATAAATGTGAGCAATGTGAACACAAAATCAACTCTGTATGAAAAAAACATTTTTTTGCGAAAATATGATAGAACATGTTTGGGTCAAATACTTGCTCAATGTGACCTTACCTTAAGTCTAATATGAATATTACAACGTGCCATATTTGGACTATATCGTCTACTTCATATACCTCGTATGAGATATGTGCAATTTTTTGAAAAATGTGGAAATATGCCTGAGGTAACAGATATAGCGGACCGGAATATTCCACTTCATCTTATACAGATAAAATTATCGGAACGTGCAAAATTTAACGGGAATCGAACATTTATATCCAATTTTATACGAAATCATACATTCCGATTTATAACATAAACATATAAGATTTTTGCCCGACTTGTTTCGCAAGTTATGACAGATATAGGTATTGGAAATTGTTACCCTTTGTGGTTGCGATACCAGAACGGGTTGGCAGATATATACTATCTTCACAACAGATTATGCGTTAGCAAAAATGTTTGGATGTATGAAATTTGAAGACCGTGGGATGCTTATTTTGCTTTTTTTTAAATTTTGAACCCTTTGTGGGGGAAGTACCAGAAGCAGATCTTGTGCTTATTTCGGACCGTTTTGGTTATTCAACATTTTGGGGGGGAGGAACCAAAAGAAATGCTCCGATCTGTACCATCTTTATAACAGATTTTGTGTTGATAGAAATATTGAAATTTGCACAAGTCTGAATGGAATCGGGTGTTAATTTCGTATTTTATGAGCTTCATGGATATTCAAAATGTTGATCCTTTGTGGGGTACGTACCAGAAAGAGTGGGCCGATATATCTTTACACCAAGCCCTGAGTTAATCAAAATATTGTGATGTGTGTAATTTGAAGACAATCGAACTCTTACATCACATTTTATAAGAGTTATAATTAATCAAAAAGTTGACCCTTTGTGGGGGAAGTACTTGATGGAGTGGACAGATATTTCCCATTTTCGCTCCTGACGCACTGACACAAATATTAGGATTTGCAAAGTTGGCGCAAAATCGGATTATCCTTTCTCTTTCTGTGCAAAAAATATTTTTTGAAAATTTCGACCTTTTGTGGGGGAGGTACCAGAAGGAGCGGACCGATTATTCCATCTTAACACCAGACCTTGGGTTGATTAAAATTTTGAGATGTGTGAAATTTTGAAGACAATCGAATTCTTACATCACATTTTATAAGAGAAAAATCGGATTATCCTTTCTTTTTCTATTCAGTAAAATATTGACATTTTGTGGGGGAGGTACCTGAAGGAGTGGACCGATATTGCCCATCTCCGAACTCGATCTAAGTTCGACAAAAACATTCCGATGTACCAAGTTTGGACCAAATCGGATACTCCCTTCGAAATTATCGTGCGCACCAACCAGTCAGACAGACGGACGGTCGGACATCGCTAGATCGAGACCCGTTTTGGCTGTATCAACTGATATATACCCTTTGTAGACATATGGCTGATAATAACATTTATATTATCATCAAAACATAAGTGTACACATGTATGCAATACTAAATAACATTGAATTTATTTGATTTCATGTAATCAACGTTGCAGTTATCCAAGAATAGAAAGCATGGAATTATACATTTCTTGACACGAAAACGAAAATGTAAATGTAATTATTTATGTTTTAAAGAGAGTGAAATTAATGCATTAAGTATATATTAAACTCCTTCTGAGCAATTTTCATAGAAATATAACTGTATTTGCAATGCAACATATCTGTACATCATATGTGTTTAAACGTGCGCCTGACATGCGTATATGCATACATGTAACCATTGAAATAAGTTTATTAAAATATTTACAAATAAACATATCATGACAAGCTTCGAGAACAGTAAAGCGAGAATTGAAAAAAGTACTCTCGATCGGTATTGTAATTTCCCAAACAACTGATAATTTCTACATTGCTCTTAAGTTATGCGTTAAAAACTCAAAATTAAAGATCAAATTCGCTTAATATTGTTACCCGCTTTTAAAGCCAAACATTCTATATAATGTTAAATTTCAAAATTATGTTAAATATCAAGTTTATGATATGGTAGTTTTGATATGGGTAAAATGTATCGCTCCACACCAATTTTTGTGGATATACAGAGTGAGATGAAAAAACGCCAACCAACTTCAGACTGCTGTCATCGACTTGATCGAAACCCGCGTCGCAGTGGCCGAAAAATGGCTAGTGAGCTGAAAATATCGCAATATTCTATTCGCCAAATATTGCAAAATGAGCTCGGGGTAAAGTCATTGAAATTCCAAAAAGTGCAAGAACTTATACAGAACAACAGAACGAAAATAGACTCAAAAGAGCTAAAAAGTTGCTTCGCTTGGCCGAAAGTGGTGAACAGCCGAATTTGGTTTTCTCCGATGAGAAAACATTCGTTGTCCAGCAGTTTGTAAACAAACAAAGTGGTCGTGTTTACATGCCAAGAGATCAGCTGAAAATGTGCACCTTCGGTTGGCCACCCGAACTCAAGCGCCGGCCATGGTGATGGTGTGGGCCACCATAACAGCCGAGGGTCGCTCTCCGCTCTTGTTAATCGACCGTGGGATCAGAATAAATGCCGAATATTATCGCGAAAATATTCTGGAGGGTGTATGAAAGGCTTGGGCACGCAAAAATGTTGGATGCAGACCTTGGACATTCCAACAGGACTCAGCACCATCGCACTCAGCACGCACCACCCAAGAATGGTTGCAAAATTAAGGTTTGGAAAGCTAGGTTGGCACTAAAAAATACCATTGTGTCGATCACCGGGAATGCGTCAAAATACCGCAGAGCAACATTCAGGCATCGTACGACGGTTCCATTGGACGTTTGAAGGCGGTAATTCGCCCCAAGGTGACCAATTTGAACAAATATAAACTTATTCTAAATTTTGATGCAATTTCCGACATTTTTTGCTTTCATTCATTAAAATTTAAAACAAATGTAAAAATTATGGCTTCTGACTTTGTTGCAGTTTTTTATCTCACCCTGTATTTTTTTATTTTTTTTACATTTCTTTACACTTTCAGCACATTATCATATAATTACACAATCAGACAGCCATTTACGTTAATAAATAAATGACACTTAATTTGAGTTAGTGTTGTAATTGTAAACATGTTTTATAAATTATCCAAACATTCTTAGCGACAGGGCCAACACTTTGCAATGCAATGCAATTTCTTTTAGATTATGGTTTTCTTTTCTATTCCTTTGTTTACTGCATTCTTATGTACAGCTCAGAATGTATTTGTGCAGCTTTCCCGCTTTCCCACAGCTTTAGACCAGAGATGATGACCTAAATTGATTTCAATTGTTATGACAATTCATAAGAGCGCATTGGCGATAGAAAAGAACATTCCGAAAAAAAGAAGAAAGAATGAAAAATAGAAATTTAACGGAAATGAAGCACACGAGTCCAGTTTATTGTCATACTGTTTGTAGTTGTTTTTTTCTGCTACCATGGTTATAAATGTCCTTATATATTTACCATACGAAGCATTGCTATAATGTTCTGTTGATTATGTATTTATGAACTATTAAACAATAAAAAAGCAGTAACTTTTTATACCCTCTACTATTTGGAGCGAGTTTGGAAATTTTAAAATAAGATAACATTCGCCAAAAATTCTGCAAAAATCTTAAAAATACTGAATATAGCCGTTATTTAGGGGTCTATACGAAGAAGTGGACTTACATAGGCAACTTTTGTCATAAGCCATTACAATATTGAAAAACGAAACTTTAAAAAAATCGTAAATAATGTAGCTAAAAGCATCGAAATTCCGAATATAGGGAAGTACTGATATATGGGGCTTGTACGAAGGCCTAGTCCTGCATAGATAATTTTCTGTCAGAGATTGTAGTTCCTATTACAAACTGTAAATGCAAAATTTGAAACAACTCCGGTAAATGATGTCGCTAAAATTATCAAAATACCGAATATTGGGATGTACCATTATATGGATGTTATACGAAGACGTGGGACTCCATAAGCAATTTTTTGTCACAGGCTATAGTACCCATTACGGATTCTAGGTATGCAATTTCAAACAATTTTTTTTTCAAACAAAATTTTAGCTTCCTGTCTTTATTCGTTTTGACTCTAGCGTGATTACAATAGACGGACAGACGGACAGGGCTAAATTGTCTTAGAATTTTACGCTGATCAAGAATATATGTACCTTGTTATGTCTAAAATGATTATTTCGATACCACGTATGGAGGAGGGTATAAAAACTATAATTTGTGTTGAAAACTTTTTTAGTTTTTCATTAAAGTTTAGCTTAAGTTTATTTCAATCTCTCCTTATTATTATTTATACGAACAAATTTAAAATCTTACTGAACGTAATTTTCAATGTCAAGCAAAAAATCACGATATTTTATGGCGGTAATGTAACACGGTCCCTATTGAAATTGGAGATAATCGGTAAAAATTTAAATAAATATCTTCGTCCGATTTGCATTTTATTGTCCAAAAAACGTGTAATATCAGCCCGAATAGTATGGAGTTTTGCACATACAACCAAATTAGGCCTGAAAATAAGTATGACAAATTTGATCGAAATCGCTTTAGATATAGCTATAGTTCCAATATATATTGTTCATCCGATTTGTTATTTTAGTCCTCTGCAGCCGTAATATGCACTCTGCAACAACAATATTTCTGGAAATATATCAAATACAGCTCACAAATACCTTTGCTAAATTTTATCGACATCGGTTCAGATTTGGATACATCTCCCATATATAACTTCGTCCGATTTACCTTTGATTGTGCCCCAAACGTCAAATTTGGCACCTGCGACCGAATTGTGTCTAGAAGCTAGTATGTCAAATTTGGTCAAGATCGGTTCAGATATAGCTATAGCTCCCATGTATATTGTTCATCTGATTTGTTGTATTTGTTACCCACAGCCGTAATATGCACTCCATAACAACGATTTTCAGGGAAATATATCAAATACAGCTATATCAAAATATCTTTGTCAAATTTTATCGAGATCGGTTCAGATTTGGATATATCTCCCATATATATCTTTATCTGATTTCAAATTAATTTTGCACCAAATGGGCAATACAAGTCCGAATTTAAAAGATGCAAATGCTTCGGCATATTTAGTCTTTTGCACTTTAAATTATAATAATAATCATAGCGTGTGCTATTGAATTCTCCCATAAAAACTTTTAATTGTTATGTGGAGCTTTACTAAATTAACAAAGTAGTGTAGAGTATCATAAAGTCGGCTCCGCCTGAGTTTAAGACTTTCTTTACTGGTTGATACAAAATCTAAGTTTCTTGTTTACCATGCGCGGAAAAAACATGATGATAAATGACATCTTGCCATAAAAAGAAAACCCTTAAACATCTACAGAAAGGCGGAAAGTAAACATGGGTAAAGCAAATAATTCTGATGCTATCCTTAGCACTTGGCAAAATTTAACGCACTCATCTGAAATAATAATATGGATAAGGCGGCAGAATTTAGCATTTGGGAGAAACAAAATAAAAAGAATATTTATTTGTATTTATAGAACAGTGTTGGCATGTTTGTTCGGAATACCGTAGTATTTTGTGTTGCAAAATAGGCTTATGCTCCCATTATTGTTGTTTTTATAAAAACACCATATGTTTATTAGTGGAGAAAGATGGTAATGTTTAGCAAATGGTAAGGCAGAGAATACCTAGGTTTCGGAAAGAACCACCAATCCTCATCAGTTCCCTTGTTCTTTGTCTGGGATATTCTCCTCAGTTATTTTAAAAATAGGTCCTATGACAAAAAACTTTTTTGGTTCCTCTTCTATTGAGCTTACGATCTCGTCACTTGGTAAAAAAAAGTTTTTAGTCATAGGACTTATTTTTAAAACAACTCCTGGGGAGAATGTACTACTATTTTGCAACAACAAGATATTTTAACTATATTTCTGGTATAGTTCTGGCAAACACTATACATTCTCCTACATGAAGCAAATTGAAAGAAATTACGTGACATTTTCCATTACAGATAATTTTGACTTTATAACATTTTTAATCCACTACCAGCTAATTCTAAAGATTTTATTTAAATTCCACTTCAGATATTAAACCAGCAACACCACAAACATTTGACTTATCCAAACGGGATTAAAAGTTCACAAGAAAATGTCAACGCTGCAGAGTTTCCTTGCTCAACGCTAGTTTTTTTTTTTTTTTTTTGTAAATTATTGCTTATTTGTATTTGAAACTGAAGCCAGAGAGAACCGCTGTTTTTTTCTAAAAACCTAACTTTGCGAAAACACATGATAATAAAAAACATGTTGCTATTAAAAGGAAAAACTAAAACATCTACAGAAAAGCGAAAGGTAAGCAGTGTTAAAGCAAATAATGCTGCTGCTATCCTTAGAACATGGAAAATTTTATACATTCATATGCAATCCGTTTTCGCTGGAATGGCAGCAATACGCTGTATTTGAGGGCAACTCCAAAATAAAAACAAAGAATATTTATGGTTATTTATTTTTAGCTACTCTACTCGAAAATGCATCTAAAGTGGTGTGATTTAAAATTTATTTTTGCTAGCAATTTGTGTAAAAAGTGGTTTGCCAGCCCGTTTGGAACCAGTATTTAATGAAGCTATACTGATTGTTATAAAAAAATTGTACTTAACGAAAATGTACAAAAATAAGGGAAATATATTCATATAAATCTTTTAAGTTGTTCATAGTTTAAGCTTTGTTAACTATTATGGTCGGCATGAAAGATTGAAAATTTCTTCTCAAAATAAATATTCTAAATTTTAAATGGAATATCTTTACTTGAAATGGAATTTCCGAATTTTGAAAGAAAATTCAGAATTCCATTTTACAAACAGTGGATGTTTCCAATTTTAAATTAAAATTCAATCTTCTGAATTTAACATAAAATTTCTTAATTTCAATATAATTGAATTATCTGTAATTTAAATAGAATTTATGAACTCATATACTAAATTTTAAATTGTTATATCAATAACATAGCAATGTTTTGTAAAAAAGTATATTTTGCAACAGATGTATACCCTCAGCCAATGTTCGATTATTTAAAAATATTTTGACTTCTGTTGTGATTTTTCAAATGTTTAACCCCTTATGCAATAGGTTCCGAAGGAATGGGCCAATTTTGGCCACTTCGTATCGGACCCAAATAAATATAATATTAATATTGCGAAGTGCTAGATTGGACTGTGTTGTGTTAATGAAAATATTGGGATGTACCAAGTCATGAATGGAATCAGATGCCAAATTCGCTTTTTATCAGCTTCATGGATATTAAAAATCTACAACGGATCTATTGTTAGTGGAAATAATAGGATATAAAGAGAACCTGATGCTTATTTCGGATTTTTTAAACGATTTGGTTATTTAAAACTTTGACCCTTTGTGGGGAGGTACCAGAAGGATCTCTACCGTTTTTTTTAACAGATCCTGTGTTGATAGAAATATTCAGATGTACCAAGTCGAAATGGAATCCGATGTTAATTTCGTGTTTCATGAGCTTAATGGGTGGAAGTACTTGATAGACTGGACCGATGTTTTCCATTTTTACACCTTACATAGCACTGATGCAAATATTAGGATTTGCAAAGTTGTAGCAAAATCGGCTAAATATTTCCCTTTCTGTGCAGAAAATAATTTTTTTGAAAATTTCGACACTTCGTCGAGGAGGTACCAGAAGAAGTGGATTGATATATTCCATCTTAACAACAGATCTTGGGTTCATAAAAATATTGGGATGTGTGAAATTTAAAGACAATCGGACTCATACATTGCATATTATAGGAATTGTAATTATTCAAAATGTTTGCCCTTTGTAGGGGAGATACTTGATGGAGTGGACCTATATTGTCCATTTATGCGCCTGACCTAGTAGTGACGCAAATATAAGGATTTGCAAAGTTACAGCAAAATTGATTAATCCTTTCTCTTTCTGTACAGAAAATATATTTTTTGAAAATTTCAACCTTATGTAGGGGAGATACCAGAAGACGTTGACCGATTTATTCCATCTTAACACCAGATCTTGGGCTTATAAAAATATTAGGATGTGTGCAATTTGAAGGCAATCGGACTCTTACATCACAATTTATAAGAGTTGTAATTATTCCAAATTTCGACCCTTTGTGGGGGAGGTACTTGATGGAATGGACCGACACTGTCCGTTTTCACACCTGACCTAGCTTTAACGCAAATATTAGGTTTTGCAATTGGAGCAAAATCGGATTATTATTCCTCTTTCTGTGTAAAAAATATTTTTTTGAAAATTTCGACATTTCGTGGGGGTGGTATTGCCCATCTCCGAACTCGATCTAAGTTTGACAAAAATATTACGACGTACCAAGTTTGGACCAAATGGGATACTCCCTTCGAGAGTTATCGTGCGCACCAGCCAGACAGACGGACGGACGGACATCGCTAGACTGACTTTAAATGATCTGAAACGGATTTGGTACAAAGAGACCTAGCGTCTAAACCCGTTATTTCGACCAGGCACGTTTAACCGTATCAATTGATATATGTCCTATGTAGCCATATGGCTGAGGGTATTAAAATTCGAAAATCATACATTTAATACCCATCCTTTCCGGTTTTTTACTTTTTGCTATTTGAAGCAAGTATATAAAGGAAGTAAAATGTTTTGAACCAACAATCCAATGCCGACAGTAAAATGACAAACGTAATTTTTCTGTCTCTACACATTATCATCTAGACAATCACCCAACCAGTCAACAAAAAATTTCGTTGAAAATAATCCTTGAGAAAGGACTTTGACTTTCTTTGATGTCAACAAACAACAATCACAGGCAGCCTCGTTGCAGTGTGTACAAAAACATTCTTAAAAGCATTAAAAGTTCTGTTACGTTTAAAATGTGTTGGAAAAGTGTTTTTGAGTATATGCGAGTATGTATGTATATGTTTGTTGTGTACACAACAAACTTCTGTAGCGTTCAAAAAATTGGGATAATTGCAGCATCAAATAAAGTTTGTAAAAATTTTTATAATTTTTTATGTTGAGTGTGAAAATATTAAATTCTGACAGGATAAAATAAAGGTGATTTTCTTTAGATTTTATGTTAAGACCATTTACGAATAAGTGATGATCTTTATTGGATATTGAAGTATTTGTCTAATTCTATATAAATCATACTTTTATTAATAACGTTATATGTTCATAATGTGCCTATTTACTCTTTACAAGCTTCATTACATAAATTATCCATAATAATAAAATATAATATCGTTAAATTTAATTTATTAGTAACTTGAAATTTAATATATTATTAGCAAGACAAATCAATTTTTTCTTGTTTGTCCTTATATTAACTGTCCATCTCACCTTAATTCCTATTCTTAAACTTGGCCAACTAGCTAGACATTGTCAAAAAATAAACAAACTTCGAACCACTCAGGTGCTCTTATAAGTTTAACAGACATTGTCCCCTTTTAAGTGACAGTGAGCTTTGGACTGAAAGAGATAAGATATGGACTTTGATAAGCATAATGTTATCTGATCTTTACCTTTGACGCAATTCATAATTTCAATCAGTCAGTACAGTTATATGGGCGTTTTACAAATGTTTGAAGGATAGTTGAAATATCAAATTGTAGAATCTTCTGTTATTTAGCATACTAAAATCTGTGCACCGATACATACTGATATTAGCCTCCTTCAAGCTTATGTTCTTAGAAATAGTTCGAGTGACAACAATTAAAATAACTCAGCTGAATTTTGGGTCGTTGGCCTGCACAATCGTCAAATCAGAAATGGTTGACTTTTTGTAAGATCTAGCGATAGTTGGCATTTGAAAATGCTAGCTTTATTTTCTAACCGAATTAAATATACACACAGGGTGAAATGAAAAAACTGCTGAAAAATTTAGACTGATGTCATTTTTAAGCCACTCGTCCGAAGGCTGTAAAAAATATTCCAGTGATAGCTAATTATATTGTTTACAAGCGTACAAAAGCATTTTGGTGAGAATTTTCAGAAAAAAAGTTATTCGTGATGGAATTCAGGCGTGATAGTATTATTTCTTTATATTTGGCTGGAAAACCACATGTGGCTATCGTTGCAGCACTCCAGCATGTAAATGTGAATAAATCATCACCATCGCTCGTTACCACGATACTAGTAGCGTAGCTCGACGTCAAGGAGGTTCGAAAAGTAAAGAAGCGACTTGATCGAAACCCGCTCTCCGCTCCTATTAATCGACCGTGACATCAGAATAAATGCCGAAAGCCTTGGATACGCAAAGATTTTGGCCTCAGACCTTGGACATTCCAACAGGACTTAGCACCATTGCACTCAGCACGCGCCACCCAAGAATGGTTACAAAATGAGATTCCTCGCTTCATTTCCAGCGCACAATGTTCACCAAAATCTCCGATGGCCATAATGGACACCGATCCGGTGGACCATTGTGTCTGTAATATTTTGGAAAGCTGGGTTGGCACTAAAAAATACCAAAGTGTCGATCTTCTCAAGCAAGCGCTTCGCCGGGAATGGGCCAAAATACCGCAGATCAACATTCGGACAGCTTGTGACGGTTTCATTGGCCGTTTGAAGGCCATAATTTGTGCCAAAATCGACCAATTCGAACCAATCTAAATGTATTCTAGAATTTGATACTATTTCCGACATTTTTGCTTTCATTCAATAAAATTAAAAAAAAAAAAAATTAAATAATATGGGGTTGGATATTGTTGCATTTTTTTATCTCACCCTGCATTTTTTTTTTGTCTTAATGATTTTCTCTAAATTCCATGCAGGATTTTTTTAATTTAATATAGTTGTTTTATTGCTCTGCAGGTGAAAAACGGGAAAATTGAAATGAAAAATGAGAACGAAAAATCAACAACAACTAGAAATATACTTATATTTTAGACATACCTAAACAAACACATTTTTTGTATAAAAACGTATGTTTTTTTCTCTAAAAGCAGAGCAAATACTTTTATCCAACCAAAAACCAAAGGATACTTGTCAGCTTCTGGTTGAAAAAATAGTAGAAAAAAACATGTTGACAACCGACAGACCATAGCTGGTAAAACTTGTGGAACTTGGGGATTTATACAATCAAATGTACATACATGTGATATTAAAGCAAATACTTTGATTTGTACAAAAACTAAGACTGTGTATTGGTAAACAATTTAAGAGTGGAGGCATTTCAATCCAAAAAATAAATGTTTCTCTTACTTTTATTTTAAACAGTATTGTGTGAGTGAAAAATTAGTGAGATATTTTGGATTTTTCTAATGGACAAATATAGAATCAAATATATTCAGATTAATGCACCAAAGGCTATAGGATTGGCATTTCAATTGTTCCTCAAACAAATGCCAATTTGATTGACTCTCACTTCAGGATATAGCTACAAGGAGAAGAGGTGTGATTCTGTAATTAAAAAAACAATAATTATATATTTTTCGTCTGTTATCAATATTCGAAAAAAAAAAAATAATGCAAAAAGAATTCTTATATCCGGTAATATTCCTTAATGAAATTATATAAATACTTTGGTATAAATGTGGCACATATTTTGCCTTACATTTGAATTTCATGCCTACAAGTCTCACCTCCACCATCTAATTTTGAAAACTTACTTTCTTATGGTTGCCATTGATGAATTCGTATCAGTGATATACAGGTGTTCTGAATCACCGAAAATTATATTAAATTGTATTGGTTTTTACATATTTAGAATTGCCAAAACACAACTGTTTAAATTATGCTAGAAAATATTACATTTTTGTGAATTTATAATGGAATCTTCATTAAAATATTGTAAGGATTTAGCTTAAGTACATCGAAAATAAAAAGCAGGTAAGTGCGCCCAGGCCGAAATTTATATGGAATATATGGAGGTATCGTTATATGGGGGCTATACGTATATGTGGACCTGCACACGCAATTTTCCTCTCACAGGCTGTAGTATCCATTACGAATTTTGAAACAATTGCGGTTTATAACAAAAATAAATAATTAAAATTGGAATAATGGGATTGTTGTGCGTATAATAAATAAATTAATAGACATTTATATTACTCATACGCCAGACTTACGAGTTATAAAATCTTTTTGAGTGAAATGACTTAAAGAGGACCGCGATTCGTAACTTTTGAAGTTTCCTTACTGTTTCTTAATTTCCTTTCGCAATTACTTATTACATAATGTAAGGGCTATATCTAAATTTAAACCGATTCGTTTGCACAAATCGACTTACTTTGTGGAATCTAAAATACCAAACTATTGGTAATTCGTTCGCAAATTTCATAACTAACTATATCAGGGTTTGACATATTCCACTATTTACAATTTGGATACATCCTGAATAACAAAATGACAATGTTTTTTGTGCATGATTGCAGGTCGAATTTTGTGCATAAATCGAATTACTATTTTTCTATGGTTACAAAACATTAAACTAAAACTTATAAAGATAAAAATATTCAAACTTTCATTCATATTAAAATAATCAGTAAGTCGTATTACCTAATAGGTAGGCATTTATTCAAAAGTCTTAATAAATAGAACCTACCTAAAACCATTTGACTTTTGCTTCTCCATTACTCAAAAATTTCTTGGCAATTTATCTGCCCTTTTGTATTTCTTCATATTTCATATTCCTTAATGGTTATTAAATGTTATTGCCAGGAACAGATACGACCTTTGTTGTAATTAGCAAAAGTTGTTTTTTTTTAAGAAAAGTCATAATGTGAAAATGTTGTTTAAGAAAATCTCTTTTGGCATCCTGCCAAAAAAAGGCAGAATTGTTCTTTGTTTGCATTTAACGAATAATTTATCAAACTATTTGAAAGAATTACTTTATCTAGGCCAATAACAAAATATTTAAGTAAAAAAATGTGGGTGTTGGAATATTTGCTAATTTAGCTTATTTTTACGAGATTATGTTTTGTTTGCAATATTAAGCAATTGCTGAAGTGCATCATTGCGAATGATTAATGAGTACTTGAGTTAATTGGAAGCAATAAAAACAGTATTTTCTAAAATGATGCTATTTTAATTTGAAGTAATGAAAATATCATGTTATTTTCAAATTACATACTAGGTAATATGAGATTAATACATTTAAATTTAGTTAGATCGATTGTTTTTACATATGAACCAATTAGGAAATTTCTCTTAATAAAACCAGAACTTACGAATGAAGTTGAAATTATCACTGGTCCATGCAAAATACGTACTATAACACCCAATAACTATTTTTTGGAATTGTAAAAAAACTTTTTTTGCCAGTACTGTTCTGGAGTTCTATGATTCAGGAATGAACTTCAAACAAGAGGCAGAAACAAAAATGAATCTTTTGACTTTTGACCCCGAATATGTTATTGCTTATATAAGAATTATGAGGCCTTTGGCATATGTTTGCTACATATAATTATAATTCAGCTTTGTGAATTTGTGCAATTAAAATGTCTATTTTAATTGTACTATAATGGTTCCAATCCAATATTTCTATTAAAGACTTCTCCCGATTTCATATTGAAAAAAAAATTTAGTTCCAAATTAGTATTTCTAATTTCAATGGATATTTTACATAGCAGCTCAAAATGTTTGCTGCGGACAAATCATTAAACGATATTCGAACGTAATCATTATACGATTAACAGACATTTATATTTGGTCTGTTCAGAAATGCAGGAATAAATTTTCCCTTTATAATATCGAAAAAAAAATCCATAACAAAGAGATTCTGGAACAGAGCAGTTATTCGGAGCTATTAGCAATCATGACTTTTTTAAAAAGTTTTTCTGAAGTGGTGTGCCATCAGTCGCAAATTCATTTAAAATGTCATTTTTATATCCTCTGAAATAGTAAGGAGGTTATATTCAGTTTGTCATTCCGTTTGTAACACTTCGAAATATACATTTTAGACCCAACAAAGTACGTATTCTTGATCAGCAAAAAATTCTATATCGATTTAGTGATATCCATCCGACTGTCTGTCCGTCTGTGGGAATCACTCTAGCTCTAGAACGGAATGAAGTAGGTTTGTAAAATTTTACTCTGATGCGTTTTAGGTCTGTAGGACTTTTGGTATTGAAAATTACATTGAAAATAAAATTATCACTCTAGCTTCCGAACGAATTGAAGTAGATTGATAAAATATGGGCCATGTAGGTCCACGTTTTGGTATAGCCCCCATATAACGGTACCTCCCGGTATTCGGTATTTTGATGATTTTAGCGACATTATTCACCGGAATTGTTTCAAATTTAGAATTAGTAGCACCTTGAAACTATAATTTTAGACTAAATAAAGGACACATTCATGGTCAGCGTAATATCAAAGTTCATTTACCCATGTTCGTCCGTCTGTCTCTCTCGTCGACTGACGGGGCACAATTTATAATAATTTCTCTCACACAATTTTTAACAGAGGTAAAATCAGAACTGTTTATCTAATAGTGAATAAGAGAATGATTCACATTGATGTAGACGTCGGAGTTCCCACGTGGGTTGTAACATGTTTGAGCCATCCAATAGGACGTCGTCGTTCTGGTCATTTAATATTTCGCTTTTAATACATTTTACATTTCCATAATGTGTGATACATATTATTTAGATGAATTCATCTATGTTTGTAATTAACGTATTTCTGGCATTAATCTTAGACAGATACTTGTTGGCATTAGTGTCACCAGAAATTAATAGAAGATATAATCTAATTATAAGTACACTCACGCGTACTTATTTATGAAGTTTAGTTATTGCGATACTTTTATTGTAGTGAATACGATTTCATATTGTTGGTGTGGATATGACCAAGTGCTAATATTATCGTCAGCATCTTAATATAATACAGCAAAAAAATTATGGTAACCATAGGTAAATTAGGTAAATTTACGATGTAAACTTTCAAAATGATGTAAAGCTCTACTTTTATAATCTGCTGAGTTTGTCCTGTGATTATTGAAAAAATAATTTTGTGGCAAATTTGCATTATACTTATTTTGGGGAGGTAACAGTAAAATGTGTCTAATTTACATGAATGGACAAAATAAAATTAGAACAATGTAGTCAACAAAGTAGTTAATTACATGATACATACATATTAAATACAAGCCCTGAAATGTTCGAAACTGTTGCTTAATTAAATGACTATTAACATTCTTCATTTCACCTTCAAATTATGAACATTTAAGAATTAGCAAATAACAAGTAGCAAAGGTGGGTGACATTTAATTAACTTATACTTCCACATAATATTTAATTTGTTCAGTAGCAGCTAAAAAATAAATCAATTTTCAACCAAGTCGTTCATATTTGGAGGGTAAAACAACGCATTTTATGTGACACGCAAACACAATCTATGAAAAGGAATGAATCTACATAACATTTTTAATTCATAATATATTGATATGATAGAAGTGGGAGGGAAGTAAAACTTCAAACTATGGAAGTTGTTGTGAACAAGTTGAAGTGAACCCAAATACATTTTGACACAGATTTTGAATATGTTAGTTTTTATAAATATATCGATAACGATATATTTCCAACTTAGAGCCTTAAATAATAAAATTTTACACATTAAGAACGACTCAAAACGAAAGATATTTGTTGAACCCTATTTTATATAAAAATAATATAAAATAATTCCTCTTCCATTAATTTTAAATTCTTCCCCACCCTTTTATGTCATCACAATTTTAAGCTTTAATTTCACTACGAAATATCATTTTCTATCATTTTCAGAAGTTTAATTTTTTCTAATTAATTTCAAATTTCTAACTTCTAATTATATTGTCAGAAATAAACGGTTTCACATTCTCTATGGTCATTTGCGTGTTTGGCAAAATATTTCCATAGTTAAGAACATTTACATATTAATATCTCATTTAGAGTTTGTGTTGCATTAGTTTTGCATATTATCGCGAAATTATGCGAAATTGCAGAGGCTATTATTCTGTCGAATTTGGCTATTATTCTGTCGAATTTGGCTATTATTCTGTCGAATTTTTGGTTAATTGTTAAACATTTACATCTTTTTAGCATGTAAAATATGTTGGTATTTTCAGTTGAAACTTAAATATTTGTCATGACATCATCCATCCTTCTGCATGTGGGGATAGTGGATTTTAGTTTATTTCGTACTTGTTTTGCATAGGTATTGCAACATACACGTCTAGAGTTCAATGGTGTTTTGGAAAATACAGAAAACAAAATGAAGCTCAAAGTGCAAAATTCCCTTGGGAATGAATTCCTTTTTTATATTCATTCAACATTTTTATACGAAAAATTGTGGATTAAAAAAATATAAAACAAATTCAAAATTAAAAAAAAAAACGTAATTATAGTAATACTTTAATGGCTTACTAACGCATGAACATGCCACGTGAAAAGCTGGAACATGCCTAATTTAGTCTTGTAGCAAATACCAAGCGTGCAGGAAACTGCAATCTTTTGAAGTTGAGCGGCATTTCTGTTGCAATTAGAGAATTCGAGGTAGCAACATACTTCTTCGTAATATGCAAAGGCGATGTGGGTCAATGCTTCTTAGTAAAATCATATCCCAATCTGAACCTATTTCAACATCATTTGACAAAATTTACCTTTACACACAATGCAGTCACACCGTCTATATTTCATTGGAATTGGAAGTACATACCGTGTTTGGTCCATCAAATATGTGAAATCGATCGAAAATAAATAAATAAATATAATTTGGCAAATTTCATATTTGGAGACTGTATCTGTAATCGACCAATATATGTGTGCATATAAAATCAAAATTTTGGTAGATACCTCCCATTCTGATGCTATATCTCCAGTTCCATGTGGAATTTTAAAAATTTATATAGTATTTTTATACCCTACATCTCATAGTGGTATGGGTATAATGTCTTTGTGCATTTGTTTGTAACATGGAGAAGGAAGCCAGATAGACCCATAGTTACTTTTGAGGATCTCCATAGAATCACTTTCTGAGTTGATTTATGCATGTCAGTCCGTCTGTTCATGTATTCTTGTGAACAAAATACAGGTCGCTTTTTTATCCGATTGACATGAAATTTTCCAAACAAGATTTGTTTGGCCCAAGGAAGAACCCCATTGAAATTGGAGACAATCGGTTAAAACTTAGATATAGCTCCCATATATATCTTCGTCCCGTTTGCCTTTTATTGTGCACCAAACGTGTAATATCAGACCGAATAATATGGTATTTTTGCACATACAACCAAATTAGGACTAAAATGCCAATTTTTATCGAAATCGGTTCATATATAGCTATAGCTCCCATATATATTGTTCATCCGATTTATTTTTGTCCTCCGCAGCCGTAATATGCACTCTGTAACAAAAATATTTGGGGAAATATATCAAATGTATCTCAGAAATACCTTTGCTAAATTTTATCGAGATCGGTTCGGATTTGGATATAGCTCACATATATATCTTTATCTTATTTCAAAATAATTATGCACCAAATGGACAATACATGTCCGAATTCAAAAGATACAAATGCTTCGGCATATTTAGTCCTTTGAACGTAAATAATTATTATCATAGCGTGTATGATTAAATTCTCCCATCAAAACTTTTAATTGTTATGCGGAGCTCTACTAAATTAGCAAAGTGGTGTAGGGTATCATAAAGTCGGCCCCGCCCGACTAAAGGACTTTCTTTACTGGTTTTAATTTCAGGCGATGTTGTAGTATACTTAGAAATTTTCAGGAAAATCTGTGCAGCGGTTTTTGAGTAATTTATGGACATTTCCTCGTTTATAGATACAGACTCCAAGGTACAAGGTATTCATTATGAGCTGAAATGTTTAGCATACATACTGCATATATTCTTTAATTTAAGAAACTTATTTTTGTCAAATATTGTTCGTTTTTTCCTTGGTCCGTAATGTATGTAGCACAAGGTTAGATTTTAAGGAAAATTACGCCTGGAAGTTTCTATGTTCTCACAGGCTAAAATCGATGTTACCATGTTTTTGAGGTTAATAGTTATTGTACCGTAAGGTCAAGGACCTTTGGTATTGACATATTATTGTCTAAAGTTGCTTTTGATTAGTTATTTTATTTTATTTTTTTCTAACCCCGCTTTACAAAAAATAGGTTTGGAAACAAATAATTGACATATTTCTTGTTTGCCAACACACAAGGATGCTGTTATTTCTCCCCAAAGTCGTATTATACTTTTAATATTTAATTTGCATAAATATTTAACTAGAAAATTAACATAAGACATTAAAAGTGTGTCATATTATACGCAAAACTCATTTACAAATGACCCAGAAAAAAGTTTCCTTTTTTGAGTGTTTGGGTTTCTTTTTGATAAATTTGACAAATTGTTAAAAACTGAAAAAATTGATTCTTGGAATAATTGATTATTTCAGATCACATCAATTCAAAGTATAACTCCTACACCTTCGTAAATACATAATCATAACAAAAGGTTTTATGCATATATTGGGATATGATGTTAGGGATTCTTTAAATAAAAATAAAAAATGAAATTGGATTTAATAAGACCGACATCAAGTCTGAAGAATTCAGGACCAAAAAGGCAGAAAAACTATTAACATTATTTGAGATAATGAAACTGTTTTAACAAAAACTTTAAATATAAATATTCAAACATCTTAAATTTGCAAAATAAAAAAGATATATACCTCTCTGTGGGAAAGATAATTTGTTGCTAGTTAGTTTCGAAATGAGTAGCTGTAGGGAAATTCGCTAACACATTTTTTGAGTTGCCGAGAAAAGTCGGTAAAATTCAAATGAATAATTATGGTAATTAACGAAAATTCTCGATGAGTTAAGTAAGCTAACTAGTCGTTAAGACCTTCTGATAGATACCAACGTTGTCAACTTAAACTTCTTTGTATACCCTCCACCATAGTATGGAGGGTATATTAAGTTTGTCATTCCGTTTGTAACACCTCGAAATATACATTTTAGACACCACAAATTATATATAATCTAGATCAGCATAAAATTCGATTTAGCAATGTCCGTCCGTCTGTCCGTCTGTGGAAATCACTCTAGCTTCCCAACGAAATGAAGTAGGTTGATAAAATTTTACTCAAATGTGTATATGTCAAATGTATTATGTCTGCAGGGCTTTTGGTATTGAAAATGGGCCATCCACGTCTTCGCATAGCCCCCATATAATGGTACCTCCCGATATTCGGTATTTTGATGATTTTAGCGACATTACTTACCGGAACTATTTTAAATTTGGTATTTGAATTTTGTAATGAATACTACATCCTATGACGGGTCCACGCCTTCGCATAGCAACCATATAACGGAACCCCCGATATTCGGTATTTTGATGATTTTAGCGACATTATTTACCGGAATTATTTCACATTTTGTGAATGGATACTACAGCCTATGTCAGATAATTGTCTGTGCAGGTCCACGTTTTATAATCCCCATGATATATCGCTCTGAAATTTTGCTCAGACATTCATAATACCTCTAATATGTCTTGCATTAAAAATGGAACATATCGACCCACGTTTCGGTAAGGCCCCTATATAGCGTTACTTCCTGATTTTTTGGTATTTTGAAGGTTTCGGCCAAAATTTCAAACGCAATCATGAGTATCTTGGCATTTTAAGTTCTGAGGGGACAAAATCTCTCCCTGCTAAATTTTGTGAAGATAAATCCACTATTTAGTATTGACCGTATATAACGGCACTTCCAAATTTTATGTATTTTGTGAATTTCTCCTTGCAAAATATATAATGGTACTTCCTAATATTAGGTGTTTTGAGGGTTTCAGACAGAGCTTTTTACAAACTTATTATTTGGTATTTTGTTTAACAATGAATGGATGGAAATATTACAAAAATTGTCTATATAAATCCAAAATTTGAGTTAAGCCAGAAAAAATTAATGTATCCTTTGTAAAACCTTCTAAATCTGAAGACAAAAATACTACATATTTTTATGAGGAAAGGAATAATTATAAAAAAATATATATACGAAATTGGCTTCCTATCTGAAATAGACTAAAACCTTATAATATATTTAGAAAAAATATTTGTGACTGACATATAAAAAATCATCCTTATCATCCTCACTTACATCTCTCTTATTGTCTTAAATTGAATCATCAGTCAAAATTGTGGGTGAAATAAGTAACCTCACCACTGATTTTTTAAAGAGACTGAAATACTTTTATTTATAGTTTTATATATAGTTTAGAATTCCAGTAAATAACAGGATAAAACCCCAATAGAAACTTTTTAGAAAGACCAACAAAAAAAGAACAAAGAAAGCAGAGGACATTCCGTTTGTAATACCTCGAAATATACCTCAGCATAAAATTTTATGTCGATTTATCAATGTCCGTCCGTCTGTGGAAATCACTCTAGCTGTACCCTCCGATATTCGGTATTTTGATGATTTTAGCGACCTAATTTACCGGAATTGTTTCAAATTTGGAATTTGAAGTTCGTAATAGACAGAAAATGAGCCATGTTGGTCCACGTCTTCGTATAGCCCCCATATAACGGTACCCTCCGATATTCGGTATTTTGATGATTTTAGCGACCTTATTTACCGGAATTGTTTCAAATTTGGTATTTGTAGTTCGTAATGGATACTACAGCATATGACAGCAGATTGTCTGTGCAGATTCACGTCTTCGTATAATCCCATATAACGGTACCCCCGATATTCGGTATTTTGATAATTTTTGGCGACATAATTTACCGGAATTGTTTCAAATTTGGTATTTGAAGTTCGTAATGGGTACTGCAGTACTGTCGTAGGCTGCAGTATTGGTCATGTGGGTCCACATCTTCATATAGCCCCCATATAACGGAACCCATGATATTCGGTATTTTGATGATTTTAGCGACATAATTTTCCGGAATTGTGTGTGCAGGTCCACGTATGGTACTTCCCTATATTCGGTATTTTATTTATATTAGCTACATTATAAACAGTTTTTTTAGTTACGCATTTGAATATTATAATAGCTTATGACAAAAGTTGCCTATGCGTCGTATTGACCCTTATATACAGCTACATTCGGTATTTTTAAGATTTAAGTATCGTAAAAACGGGACTGTGCGATTTTTTGACGTTTCTGCACTGTTTTTATATAGATGGTTTAATTTAAACTCATTCCCATTAAATCAGTCTTCATTAGAAATCTCCCAGTCAATGTCAAGACCACATTCATCATTAGCTCTCCTATTATCACCAGGTTATCCCTCTGATAAAACTTGTATGTTCTCACAGTTATTACCTTAATTTACAAATCAACATAGAGAGTCAAAATTAAAATATTATTGATTTAATTGACATTCATGATAATAGAAAAGTTGTAATTGACAGCATAATTTTAATATTTTACCAAACATTTGTTTTAAACGCTGTCTTCGCAGAATCACCAACAACCGAATAATTAAATGGCCAGCATTCTGGACTTAATGTCCAAAACATAAGCGTCATCCCCATGGCTTTTCATAAATTGTTCAGTTTATGGAGATTAGCATGAGCAAGGATAATGTCATTCAAAACAATTTCCGGCGTACTTAGCCTAGAATAATGACATTGCCTCGGTTGTCACGACAATTTGAACGAGTTTGTTTAACAACTAATTTTGTAGCATCTATCATTTGCTGCTCACAGTTGGTGGTAAGAAAATTATTCATAGAATTGGCAGCACATTAAACAAACAAACAACTTATTATTTGCTTTTTATACCCTACAACACTATGTGTTGGGGGTATTATAAGTTTGATTGGGCCAAAAATTATGTAACACCACGAAATATTGGTTTTCCACATAGGCAAGTACATATGGATCTTCCTATCTCGCCGAGCTGAGTCAATCTAGCTATGAATGTCCGTCTGTCCATGTTAATTTGTAATCACTCTACAGGTCGTAATTATGGCCCAATCTTCACGAAATTTAGAATGGAGGTGGGGCTAGGATCAGAATAGAACCCTATTTCTTTTGGAGATGATCGCATAAAATTTAGGGGTTGAAATGGAAAAACTGAAAAAATTCCTGATTTTGAAGTTGCTCTACAGATCGCAATTATTGACCAATGAAAGCGGAAGTTGACATGAAGCTAGAGCTTAGGGCTGGGCAGAAGCCTTCCAATTTTGATGGTCATCGGGTAATATTTAGTGGGTGAAATAGGCCATGATATTTGTGTTAAATAAAAGTCAAATTTTCCATTAAACCGCGGATATTTTTAATCCCGGCGAAATCACAAATAGACGAACAGGTCAATTCTGACCGTTGTGTAGATGCCGATAGTAAATATATCGGTTATATATAGCGAAATATATACAATGTGTATATACAAAGGAAGGGAATGTTAGTTAGAATGCTTATATCTCAAGAATGGCTGGACGAATTTTGACAAATTTTGTCAATTCAAAATGCCCTCTTGACATAAAAGTATAAAATATAAAAAAATCGCAGAAAAATATGCCAATAATGATGTTAAGATAGATTTTGTAGTATTTTGTGACATTTTTCATATTTTTTATCGCATGCGATTTTTGCAATTTGACTTATAATATTGAAGTATACATTTTGTAATATTTTTTCAACTTACAACACAGGTTGGGGTTATTATATACAGATTGCAATTATCGTCCGATTCTCACGAAAATTTTCATAAGGCTATTTTTAGACTCAGAATGACTAGGCCTTTTATTTTCAAAAATGTCCGCAATATATTTAGAGTTTAAATGGACCAACATATAAAAATGTTCCTGATTTTGCAGCCGTTATAAAGGTCACAAATAAAAAACAAAGGACACGAAATCTCGCAAGAAGTTAGAGTTTAGGACAGCAGGTAGAATGGACCACTACTTTTGTGTGAAAAAATACCAACATTTCCTGATCACACAATTGAAACCAATCGACGCGGAATTTTGCATGAGAATAGAGTAAAGGAAGGGGAAGAAGTCTAGCATTTTGGATGACCATCGGATTATATTTAACTGTAACTAAATGTTTGCATTGCATTTGAATATTGTAATGGCGTATGATAAAAGTTGACTATGCAGATCCACTTCTTCATGTAGACCCTAATATTATGGCTACATTTGGTATTTTTAAGATTTTAATTTGAAAATTCTAATTCGTTAGAAGTGGTGGAGAGTATTCAAAGTTCGGCTTGGCTCTTACAGCTTATTTACTTGTTATAAACTCAATATTGCATTAGAACTAATTTAGTGCAAAAAATGTCCCCGAAACATAAAAGTAGCTAAAAACACGACTCTCCAATATATTGAAGCTACAGAGAACCTTCATTTTTTTAAAATTAAAATATAAATAAATAATTCAATATTCTATTTAAAGAAACCTCTTTCTAAATTTCTTTCAGTTGCCTTATTCACACTTCTTTGCATGCCTTTTCTAATGGTTTTGTTTGTTAAAGTGGATTTGGATATGTTAAAAAGAATATTGTAAACTTAATTTGAAAGTTTAGGATGGACACCTGTTTAACTAAATCTCTACATTTGCACTTTTAACATAAAATCCTATCGAAATTTCTTTATTTCGCAAACAATCATTATATCATTGTTGTTCTAAAAAGAGACAAATTGTGAAATTCTTCCCAGACAGGTTAATTTTCTTCGAAACTGAACGACGCATTAAGACGATTATAAACAATCAAGTGACACGTGTTATTGGCTGAAATAACATTTTGTGGCCAGTAGTCATATTTTTGTTCAAAGCCACCGTAACAAACCTGACTAAGAATGTAGCAGTCAAAGATTAGATGCCTAATTCGTAATAGACAATCAAATATGTTTGCTTTGAAAATACCGAATGAATACTTAAACATAAAATTCCCTTAAAAAAATCAGCAACTTCAAGGCGAAATAACAGTTTCAACATTAAAGTATGTTAAGACTTTTAGCTACCATTTTAAAAGGCTTGGATAATTCAAATAATTTTTTTTGTGAGTTATAAATTACATTACTGAATAAAATACCATAGGGCGTATATGTTATATTTTTAAGCCATAGTAAAATACACATATGCATTTTGCTAAAAAGGGGATAAACATTTAAACCTTCGTTTTATACTGAAAAAATGAAAAAAGTAAAACCAGTAAGGAAAGCTCAAATGTCGGGCGGGGCCGACTATATGATACCCTACACCACTATGCATATTTAGTAGAGCTCTCGTAAAAAGGTTTATACATGGCATTTCAGAGCTCTATGAGATATTTGGTACAAAATCAAAATCTATCTAATTCTATCGTGCATTTTACGAACTATAGATATTTCTGAACCGGGTTTCTCCAAATTTTACGTATTAGCTTCTAGACTGAATTCGGTCTTATGTACGAAAATTCAGGTGATTTGGGCTGATATTGACCATTTAGTGCACATTTAACGCTAAATCGGATGAAGATATATATGGGAGCTATATCCAAATCTGAACCGATTTCGATAAAATTTAAAACAGCTATTCCTGTGCTCCATCTAATACCTGGTACCAAATATCACGGTCGTGGAGTGAATATTGCGAATGTATGGGACTAAAACACTAAATCGGATGAAACATATATATGGTTGCTATATCTATATCTGAACCGATTTTCACTAAATTTGATATACTTGCTTCTAGGCTGAATTTTGTCCGATGTACTAAAATTCAGTCCATTTGGGCTTATATCGGCCGTTTGGTGCACAATTAACCCGAAATCGGATGAAGATATATATGGGAGCTATATCCAAATCTGAACCGATTTCGATAAAATTACAAACAGCTATTTCTGGGCTGTTTCTTATATCTGGTACCAAATATCAGTCTTGTGGAGTGCATATTACGAATGTGAGAGGCTTAAACACCAAATCGGATAAAACATATATATGGGAGCTATAGCTGTTTCTGAACCGATTTTCTCCAAATTTGTTGTATTTGCTTTAAGGCTAATCTCGGTCACATGTGCCAAAATTCGGGCCATTTGGGCTGATATTGGCCATTTGGTGGTCAATTAACCCGAAATCGGATGAAGATATATATGGGAGCTATATCCAAATCTGAACCGATTTCGATAAAATTTAAAACAGCTATTTCTGTGCTCCATTTAATACCTGGTACCAAATATCACGGTTGTGGAGTGCATAGTAGGAATGTGAGGGATTTAAAGATCAAATCGGATGAAAGATATATATGGGAGCTATAGCTATATCTGAACCGATTTTCTGAAATTTGATATACTTGCTTCTAGGCCGAACTCGGTTCAATAGGGTTCGTCCTTGGGCCAAAAAAATATTGTTTGGAAAATTTCATCTCAATCGGATAATAAATGCGACCTGCATTTTGTTCACAAGAATACATGGACAGACGGACGGACGGACAGACGGACGGACATGCATAAATCGACTCAGAAAGTGATTCTATGAAGGTTCTCAAAAGTAACTATGGGTCTATCTCGTTTCCTTCTCCATGTTACAAACAAATGCACAAAGACATAATACCCTTACCACTATGTGGTGTAGGGTATAAAAAGCTGTAAATTCAGCCGGGCCGAACTTTGAATACCTTCCACCATTTGGAACGAATTTGGGAATTATCAAAAACAATAAAATCCGTTAAAAATTCAGTTAAAATCTTAAAAATACCATATGTAGCTGTTATTTAAGGGTCTATACGACGATATGGACCTGTATAGGTAACTTTTGTCATAAGCCATTACAATATTCAAATGCGAAACTTAAAAAAATCGGTGAACAATGTAGCTAAAATCATCAAGAAGAAGAGGTGAACCTGCACATACAATTTTCTGTCGTAGGCTGTAGTATCTATTACGAAATTCAAATGCTAAATTTGAAACAATTCCGGTGAATAATTTCGCTTAAATCAACAAAATACAGAATATCTGATTTATTCAGATTTATTTCCGAGCTCTATTAAATATCTGGTACCAAATATCATTGTTGTCGAATGCATATTACGAATGTGAGAGACTTAAAACTCAAATCGGATGAAACGTATATATGGGAGCTATAGCCGTATCTGAAAGCTAAAACTATATATGGGAGATTTATCCTAATCTGAACCGATCTCGATAAAATTTGATGGAGGTATCAAATCATTTATGTGAAGTGAATATTACGCATGTAACAAGACTACATGGACGGATGGACTGGCGTGCATAAATCGACTCAGAAAGTGATTATATGAAGATCCTCAAAACTAACTATGGGTCTATCTGGCTTTCTTCTCCTTGTTACAAACAAATACGCAAAGACATAATACCCTTACCACTACATGGTGTAGGGTATAATGGTTAATTTAAAATGCTGTTAAATTTTAATATATCACAAATCATTCAAATTTTTTACTTTGGCTTACTTAGTGCGGGAAACTAATGATGTTTTCAAAAAATGTGAACAACACAAATATTTTTATTAAGTAGTTTAATGAAAAATTGTTTCCGGGATTTTATGGGTAAAAAATGGAATTTGTGGCACGTGGCACATTATAAACAGTAAAAATTTAAATGGTAACCTAACTGCGCAAATGCTTAGCAACGATATTTTTGCCCCAGAGCATTTCCGGTACAAGTGCTGCCTATGTTTTCTATGCTTAAAGTCCTTCGAAGCAAATATTTTTATATAATTTTGTTATATTTGCGAACTTAGTTTAAAGCTCTTCAATTTTGCTATGATGTAATTTTTGATAATATTACTCCTTCCTCTCAATCGGATAGATGTTTATTTAGTTTTTGCCTGATTCGAGTGATTTTAAACACTTCCGCGTACACTTCCTGTTTATAAATTGAAAAACATTAACAAATCATAAACAAGAAGTGTAAACGGCAAAAATCTAAGTAAGCATGTTTCTAATTTTGAGGAAGAATTAATATTATCCAAAGCTACATCATACCAAAAGTGAAGAGCTCAGTTGGCAAATAAAACAAAATTATGCAAAAATATAGGGGCGACTTGTGAAAGGAATGGCATCCGGCCAAATGCCCAACAAAATGGTTAACGTCAAAGACATTGTTGAATCAAGAGAACAATTCCTTTCTACATCTTTGTGTTGAAGGGATTAAAGCATAAAAAATCTCATTAAAATCTAATAATAAACCTATTATATAAAAATAAATATTATTCGACATAAGTAGTTATTTTTGGACAAGAAAATGGAATCGTTTTTAATAGTAATTTTTCAAGATTTTTTTTTTTAATTTTCTGGAAACATGTGGATTCAAGTCTCGTTTCTATAATACAACGCTGTCTTCATTTTGACATATATACCAAATTATTCCTAACGAAATGGTCTAATTTTTCGTCGCTTTTTTGGAAATTATTATTATTATTATTTATTTATTTTATTTTATTTATTTATTTATTTATTTTTTTATACCCTACACCACATAGTGGTAAGGGTATTATGTCTTTGTGCATTTGTTTGTAACATGGAGAAGGAAACGAGATAGACCCATAGTTACTTTTGAGAACCTTCATAGAATCACTTTCTGAGTCGATTTATGCATGTCCGTCCGTCTGTCCGTCCGTCCGTCCGTCTGTCCATGTATTCTTGTGAACAAAATGCAGGTCGCATTTATTATCCGATTGAGATGAAATTTTCCAAACAATATTTTTTTGGCCCGAGGACGAACCCTATTGAAATTGGTGAGAATCGGATCAAATTTAGATATAGCTCCCATATATATCTTCATCCGATTTCGGGTTAAATATGCACCAAATATCCACTATCAGTCCAATTTACCTGAATTTTGGCACACCCAACCGAGTTCGGCCTAGAAGCAAGTATATCAAATTTGGAGAAAATCGGTTCAGATATAGCTATAGCTCCCATATATATCTTTCATCCGATTTGATCTTTAAGTTCCTCACATTCCTACTATGCACTCCACAACCGTGATATTTGGTACCAGGTATTAGATGGAGCACAGGAATAGCTGTTTTAAATTTTATCGAAATCGGTTCAGATTTGGCTATAGCTCCCATATATATCTTCATCCGATTTCGGGTTAATTGTGCACCAAATGGCCGATATAAGTCCAAATGGACTGAATTTTAGTACATCGGACCAAATTCAGCCTAGAAGCAAGTATATCAAATTTAGTGAAAATCGGTTCAGATATAGATATAGCAACCATATATATGTTTCATCCGATTTAGTGTTTTAGTCCCTTACATTCGTAATGTTCACTCCACAACCGTGATATTTGGTACCAGGTATTAGATGGAGCACAGGAATAGCTGTTTTAAATTTTATCGAAATCGGTTCAGATTTGGATATAGCTCCCATATATATCTTCATCCGATTTCGGGTTATTGGCCACCAAATGGCCGTAATAGCATCAATTTTGGCAAATCCGACCGAAACCAGCTTAGAAGCAAGTACACCAATTTTAGTAAAAATCGGTTCAGATATAGCTATAGCTCCCATATATATGTTTCATCCGATTTCGTCTTTAAATCCCTCACATTCGTAATATGCACTCCACAGAAATGATATTTGGTACCAGTTATCAGATAAAGCCCAAAAATAGTTGATTTTAATTTTATTAAAATCTGTTCCGATTTGGATATGCCTCCCATATATATCTTCATCCGATTTCGTGTTAATTGTGCATCAAATGGCCAATATCAGCCCAAATGGCATGAATTTTGGCAAATCCGACCGAAACCAGAATATAAGCAAGTACACACATTTTAGTAAAAATCGGTTCAGATATAGCTCTAGCTCCATATATATGTTTCATCCGATTTCGTCTTTAAGTCCCTTACATTTGTAATATACTCTTCACAGGAATGATATTTTGTACCAGATATCAGATAAATCCCAAAAATAGTCGATTTTGATTTTATAAAAATCTGTTCAGATTTGGATATAGTATAGCATAGCATACTCTTCACAGGAATGATATTTGGTACCAGATATCAGATAAAGCCCAAAAGTAGTCGCTTTTAATTTTCTCAAAATCTGTTCAGATTAGGATATAGCACCCATATGTATCTTCATTCGATTTCGAGTTAATTGTGCAACAAATGGCCAATATCAACCGAAATGGCATGAATTTTGGCATATCTGGCCAAATTCAGCCTAGAAGCAAGGACACCAATTTTAGTAAAAGTCGTTTCAGATATAGCTATAGCTCCCAAATATATCTTCACCCGATTTCGGATTAAATGTGCGGCAAATGGCTAATATTGGTACATCAAATTTAGTGAAAATCGGTCGGATACAGCTATAGCTCCTATACATACCTTTCATCCGATTTGTACTTTAAGTCCCTCAAATTCGAAAAATGTGCGATACAAGAATAATATTTGGTATCAGATGCAGCCAAGAAATATCTTCTTTTTCAGTTTTACAAATATCGGTTCAGATTTGGATATACCTCCTATATATATATATTCATCCAATTTCGTGTTGATTGCGCACCAAATGTCCAATATCAGCCCAAATGTCCTGGGTTTTGGCAAATCTGACCGAATTCAGCCTAGAATCAAATACATCAAACTTGGTGAAAATCGGTTCAGATATAGCTATAGTTCGTAAAATGCACGATAGAATTAGATAGATTTTGATTTTGTACCAAATATCTCATAGAGCTCTGAAATGCCCTGTATAAACCTTTTTACGAGAGCTCTACTAAATATGCATAGTGGTGTAGGGTATCATATAGTCGGCCCCGCCCGACTTTTGAGCTTTCCTTACTGGTTTCTTTTGATGATCTGCATAGAATCACTTTCTGAATTGATTTATGCATTTCAGTCCGTCCGTCCGTCTGTCCATGTATTCTTGTGAACAAAATGCAGGTCGCATTTATTATCCGATTGATATGAAATTTTCCAAACAACATTTGTTTGGCCCAAGGACGAACCCTATTGAAAATTTAGATATAGCTCCCATATATATGTTCGTCCGATTTGCCTTTTATTGTGCACTAAACGTATAATATCAGCCCGAATAGTATGGAATTTTGCACCTACAACCAAATTAGGCCTAAAAATAAGTGCCAAAATTGATCGAAATCGGTTCAGATATAGCTATAGCTCCCATATATATTGTTCATCCGATTTGTTATTTTTGTCCTCCACAGCCGTAATATGCACTCTGTAACAACAATATTTGGGGAAATATATCAAATGCAGCTCAGAAATACCTATGCTAAATGTTATCGAGATCGGTTCAGATTTGGATATAGCTCCCATATATAACTTCGTCCGATTTACCTTTTATTGTGCACCAAACGTCTAATATTTGCCCAAATGGGATGCAATTTGGCACATACGACCGAATTGAGTCTAGAAGGTAGTATGCCAAATTTGGTTCAGATATAGCTATAGCTCCCATATATATTGTTCATCCGATTTTTGTATTTGTTACCCACAGCCGTAATATGCACTCCGTAACAACGATATTCAGGGAAATATATTAAATACAGCTCAGAAATATGTGAGATTAGATCTACAGATCTGAACAAATATTTAACTCGGGGTTAAAAAAGAGAACAAATCCACTCAATTTATACTAAAATCAAGTAAAAAAAGTTAAAACCGACATCCAAACTTACAAACGAACGTATAAGAATTCATTTGAGTTTCATTCGAAAGAGTTTCGTTTTAAAATACCATTTAAATCGGTTAGATAATGCAATTTATGTAGAATTATTGTAATGTGGACGGCAACTTTATATGGTGGCTATGCCAAAACGTGGACCCACATAAATGTATATATGTTCTACCACTAGAGATAGAACCCATTGCAAATTCTAAATGCCAAATTTTTAACTAATTTATTGGAAGCTATGAGGGCTACCGAAAAACGAGAAGCAATGAAAATATTATCTGCTATAGTTGGTTGGTATCCTTTAGTGCTTATTTTTTCTAAGAAGTCAAATATATAGTTCCACACAGCTTCTATTACTGTCAAATGTTATTGGATTTAAATAAACGAAGTGCAAATGAAAAGACAGCAGGGATAAGAATGTTAAAAATAAATATCAACAACGAGTTTCAAAGTAAATTCTGTAACACATAAAAAAACAATAATGGTCAGTGTTAGCAGGACTTCTCTTTTCGTATCATAGAATACAAGTTATGTAAATAAACCTCAATGAAGTAAAATTCTAAAAAAAAAATAAAATCGAGCACAGATTGTTTTGAATATATCTGCCCATTTTTATACCCTACACCACATAGTGGTAAGGGTATTATGTCTTTGTGCATTTGTTTGTAACATGGAGAAGGAAACGAGATAGACCCATAGTTACTTTTGAGAACCTTCATAGAATCACTTTCTGAGTCGATTTATGCATGTCAGTCCGTCTGTCCGTCCGTCCGTCCGTCCGTCCGTCTGTCCATGTATTCTTGTGAACAAAATGCAGGTCGCATTTATTATCCGATTGAGATGAAATTTTCCAAACAATATTTTTTTGGCCCAAGGACGAACCCTATTGAAATTGGTGAGAATCGGATCAAATTTAGATATAGCTCCCATATATATCTTCATCCGATTTCGGGTTAAATGTGCACCAAATGTCCACTATCAGTCCAAATTACCTGAATTTTGGCACACCCAACCAAGTTCGGCCTAGAAGCAAGTATATCAAATTTGGAGAAAATCGGTTCAGATATAGCTATAGCTCCCATATATATCTTTCATCCGATTTGATATTTAAGTCCCTCACATTCCTACTATGCACTCCACAACCGTGATATTTGGTACCAGGTATTAGATGGAGCACAGAAATAGCTGTTTTAAATTTTATCGAAATCGGTTCAGATTTGGATATAGCTCCCATATATATCTTCATCCGATTTCGGGTTAATTGACCACCAAATGACCAATATCAGCCCAAATGGCCCGAATTTTGGCACATGTGACCGAGATTAGCCTCAAAGCAAATACAACAAATTTGGAGAAAATAGGTTCAGAAACAGCTATAGCTCCCATATATATCTTCATCGGATTTCGGGTTAAATGTGAACCAAATGTCCACTATCAGTCCAAATTACCTGAATTTTGGCACACCCAACCGAGTTCGGCCTAGAAGCAAGTATATCAAATTTGGAAAAAATCGGTTCAGATATAGCTATAGCTCCCATATATATCTTTCATCCGATTTGGTGCTTAAGTCCCTCACATTCCTACTATGCACTCCACAACCGTGATATTTGGTACCAGGTATTAGATGGAGCACAGAAATAGCTGTTTTAAATTTTATCGAAATCGGTTCAGATTTGGATATAGCTCCCATATATATCTTCATCCGATTTCGGGTTAATTGACCACCAAATGACCAATATCAGCCCAAATGGCCCGAATTTTGGCACATGTGACCGAGATTAGCCTCAAAGCAAATACAACAAATTTGGAGAAAATCGGTTCAGAAACAGCTATAGCTCCCATATATATCTTCATCGGATTTCGGGTTAAATGTGAACCAAATGTCCACTATCAGTCCAAATTACCTGAATTTTGGCACACCCAACCGAGTTCGGCCTAGAAGCAAGTATATCAAGTGCTTAAGCCTCTCACATTCGTAATATGCACTCCACAAGAATGATATTTGGTACCAGATATATGATACAGCCCAGATATATATCTTCATCCGATTAGTTTTAGTCCCATACATTCGTAATATTCACTCCACAACCGTGATATTTGGTACCAGGTATTAGATGGAGCACAGGAATAGCTGTTTTAAATTTTATCGAAATCGGTTCAGATTTGGATTTAGCTCTCATATATATCTTCATCCAATTTCGGGTTAAATGTGCACTAAATGGTCAATATCAGCCCAAATCACCAGTCTAGAAGCTAATACGTAAAATTTGGAGAAACCCGGTTCAGAGATAGATATAGTTCGTAAAATGCACGATAGAATTAGATAGATTTTGATTTTGTACCAAATATCTCATAGAGCTCTGAAATGCCCTGTATAAACCTTTTTACGAGAGCTCTACTAAATATGCATAGTGGTGTAGGGTATCATATAGTCGGCCTCGCCCAACTTTTGAGCTTTCCTTACTGGTTATATATGTATTTCATTTAATACTCACTGTTTACAGCCTATCCATAAGGATGGATCTTTAAATTCTTGGCTAACAAATTG
Source organism: Musca domestica (assembly GCF_030504385.1). Taxonomy (NCBI): domain Eukaryota; kingdom Metazoa; phylum Arthropoda; class Insecta; order Diptera; family Muscidae; genus Musca; species Musca domestica. The sequence continues at coordinate 5,229,175 of NW_026712326.1, forward strand.
TTGGGGGTTCCATAATGTTTAAATGCTTCTCGTTTAATTGATAAACAGCCAATATTCTTTTGACATCAACCTTCTTGAAATTATTAAAGGACCAAATCAAAGACCAAACAAAAATAAAACAAACGATTTCAACCGATATCCTTTTAAAATTATCTTCGATATCCTTGTTGTAAATCAAAGCAATATCCTTTCCAAATTCTTTAAAATAATTTTAGGCTGCATCTTTTCCAAAATTGTAGATAATATCTTCTTCAAATTTATATGAGTATTCTTTCGAATTTCGAAACGATTAATTGCAAATATATGTATCAAATGCCAAAATGCTCCAAAATCAAACCCATTTTCAAAAACATATATTCCTAAGGTTCCTATACCTTGAATTGTAATTATTAAAAAAAAAACAAAGTGCTCACATTACCCTTCGGGTTATCCGAGGCACTTATGTTCTCCAAATGTTGTCTTTTGTAGTGGCGTTAGCAATGCGACTACTCACTGCATCCATAATGTTACTCTTATTATTTTTAGTAATGATATCAACATTGGGTTAATTTTCGTTGCTGTCGACACTAAGCTTCTCACTACCGATTCAGAGCATAAAATTCAAATTCAGAAAAATATCCACACTATTAACTTAAAATAAGGAGCTCACATGGGTCACATTGAAAAAGGTAAAGTAGGTTTTTTTTAGAGTGAGCCAATTTCCTAACATATTGTGAAAAGGTCAAGACACAACAATACCAACTTATGGGCCAATCAATTTCTTAGGAATCCTAAAAAAAGTTGGGGAAATAATAAAATTTTTCTTGCTCTCTTCCAGAACTGCAAGAATGTACAAAATTTGAATACGATAATCGACGTTTCATTTATGCTCCTTTATGGTTGTAATGATAATTTTACTTTCATTCACAAAATCCTGTTTAAAAAAATAATATTGTAGCTTTATAGAAATATCTCACATTATTCTCTTGCGGCTTCGGGATTAAAACTGAAATTTACGTCAGTATAATTTGATTTAACATTCAATATTTCTCAATAATTACATTTCCAGTATGCTGCTTGATTCAATACGACAAAGTCAAAGCACAATACCTTAAAACTTCCTTTCAAAATGAGATTATTTTCATCTCAGTCCGTCCGTCAGTTAGTAAATATTGCGTTGTACAATGTTGTGACCAAAGCAAGAAATCAAAAGAAAATTTCTTTTTCAATTTATTTCACAATGAATACGATATTGAGGAAATGATAAAGTTTATTATGTCATTGTTATGATAAATTCGAATCGAAAAATTGTATGGTGCAGTAAAGGAGTGTAATGAAAATAAAATAGTTAATTTTCTTTTCAATATTGACCTTCAACATTTTACTTAGATTCATACACATTAGTAAATTTAAAGACATTTTATTATTTTCGAACTATAAATACATAAAATTCTTAAGTAAGTCCTTATTTATAATTTCCTCTTGCTAAATCAGGAAGAACTCGTTACGAACTCTAAATGCCGAATTTCAAACAAACCAGTTAAAAATGTGCCTAAAATTGTCAAAATGATGAATATCTTAGACTCATTTAGTTAAATACAAACTAGCTTCGTAGCTTAGCTTAAGCTTGGACTCGTTATCATTATCGGGTGTTGATACTAATTGTCATCGGAACGAACTGTAAATGATGGTTAAGCCGGTTTTCCTCAATTTTGTTAGGCATGCCAAAAAACTTAAAAATATGGAATAATTCTAGCCAAATAATGTATGTTAATTTATATAGGTGCTATTCTATGGGCGCGTTCTGTCAATAAAGACTTCAAAATACAATGAAAAACGTAAACCCCGCTATGACAAGATAATGTCAAAACGTCGGCCAATATTAAATACTTTTTTAAGGCTGGGTGATCATCTAAAGTGCATAAATATAGCTGCTTCGATGAAAATTGTGTCTGAAAACTGCAAAATACCCACAATGTTTCAAAGCGACAGTTTTTTTTTATGGAATCTTTATTATGTATCTACGCTAGGAACATACCCAGTCGAGCTGATTATTTCGCGTAGCCGGTGTTTGGCATGCCCAAAGGAGAAAATCTCAAGCCCCGGACCTAAGGCCGGCTACTTGAAAGGAGTATCCAATTTAGAAAATCTTTAGTTCGTATTCAGTATTTGCACATGTTGCCCACGAGAATTTTTGCAATTTTGGGACAATAGTAATGAGCGGAATTTCATTACATATGAAAATTTGAGATGGAATCAATGAAATTTAACAATTACTTGCAACTAACAAAATAGTAAAAGTACAAATTCACCTTCCTAACAATATTCTCTATTCAATTGTCATTACAGGGTGAGATAAAAAAAACGGCAACAAAGCCAATGTCCATAATTTTTGTTTATTTTTAAATTTAATGAATGAAGGCAAAAATGTCGGATATAGCATCAAATTTTAGAAAAGGTCTAGATTGATCACCTTTGGCACGAATTATGGCCTTCAAACGGCCAATGAAACCACGTCATACTCTGCCCGTATGTTGTTCTGCGGTATTTTGGCACATTCCCGGCGAAGAGCTTGCTTGAGGTGATCGACACTTTAGTATTTTTTTAGTGCCAACCTTACTTTCCCAAATACTCCAGACTCAATAGTCCTACGGATTGGTATCCGGAGATTTTGGTAGCCATTGTGCGCTGGAAATGAAGCGAGGAACCTCATTTTGTAACAATTCTTTGGTGGGGCGTGCTGAGTGCGATGGCGCTGAGTCCTGTTGGAATGTCCAATGTCTGCGGCCAAAATGTTTGCGTGCCCAAGGCTTTAATACACCTCCAGAATATTTTCGCGATAATGTTCGGCATTAATACTAGCGGAGAGCGACCATCGGTTGTTATGTCGGCCCACACCATCACCATGGCCGGCGCTTGAGTTCTGGTGGGCCACCGAAGGTGCACATTTTCAGCTGACTTCTTTGGCAAGTAAACACGATCATTTTGTTTGTTTACAAACTGCTGGACAACGAATGTTTTCTCATCGGAGAAAACCAAATTCGGCAGTTCACCACTTTGGGTCTTTAGGTCTTTTGGCCCTATTTTCTTTCTGTTGCGGTATAAGTTCTTGCACTTTTTGTAATTTCAATGGTTTATCCCGAGCTCATTTTTCAATATTTGCCGAATAGAATATAGCGATATGTTCAGCTCACGAGCCATTCTTCGGCCACTTCGACGCGGGTTTCGATTAAGTCGCTTCGTTACTTTCCGAACCATTTCTGTTGATGTTGCTGTTTTTTCCGCCCACTTCCTTGACGTCGGGCTACGGTAACGAGTGATGGTACGAGACAAAAAAATATTTGTTCACATTTATATGCTGGAGTGTTCTAATGATAGACACTTGTGGTTTTCCAGCCAAGTATAAAGAAATCACACTATCAGGCTTGAATTCCATCACGAATAACGTTTTTTCTGGAAAATTCTCACCAAAAATAATTTTAACAGCTGCCGGACTAGAGGCTTAGAAATGATAGCAGTCTGAAATTGGTTACAGTTTTTTCATCTTACCCTGTATTTTACAGAGCAAGAAAAGCCGGCACAATTCATATTATGATAAAATATTGGTCTGTTCCAGAACTGCAAGAATGTTAAAGTGTTTACCACAATAGAATTAGTAGGCTCTTGCAAGTTCTGGAACAGACCATATGCTTATTACACTTCATATCTTTGCGTTAAAAATTACCTTTTCGATAAAAAATTATGTTGTTATTCATCCATTTCTTCTTCTTTATTATCTATTTTCTATTTGCAAAAAACTTTCCTTCGTCTTTTAGCCCTTCTTCTTTATCCGGGACAATAAATTCATTTGAAAATCCTGCCTTCTATTGTATTAGTTATCTCGGTTTTCTGTTTCTTTCTTTTTTTTAATAAAAAACTGTAAATATCATATCACGACAGGAAATAACATCTACTGTTACAAAAACGATACTATTGTTTCCCTAAACAAAACTTTACGAAAATTTAGGACAATCAAGATGTGAACAAGGCATAGGAGATGGGAGACAAAATAACAACAAAGAAAACATTGAATGATCTATATATTGGCCGTGAAAGGGTATTGACATCATCGCACAAAATCCTAAAGAATTGTCCGGAAAGAGCGTAACAAATTGATTATGAAGATGTAAGGAGGAATGGAATGTTTGCCAACTTTGGATATGTTTGTTTGCCGTAATGTATAAATGGTACAATTCAGAATTCCTTAATTGAACATTGTTGGATTATGTACATATAACCTTTAGATGAAGCGGAATATGTAATGTAATAAGAAGACTTTTTCAGGATTTATTTTATTATATAAGAAAAATCAAGGCTTGTCAACCAACATTTATATTTATTTCATTAGTTTATTATAACCCAATTAAAATTCAATGGAACTTTTTTGTGTCACACTTAAAAAGCCCAAATAAATTGAGCTCACTCTCGATGTTCCAAAATAAATTTTCTTAAATTCTCAATAGAACCTTAAAAAGTTTGTTGACCAACTAGACTCTGTTCGATTTAATAATTTGTAACAAAAAGAAAAAAGAACGTAATACGAACAATTCAAGTATCATAAAAGTTCCTAGACAGTTTATCTTCTATTTGAGAGACATTGAGATACATTGTCATAGGTACGTAGGTATCCAAATGGTAATACGTTTCAGAAAAAAGGTATAATAACAAAAAAATAAAAAAGCAGGCCCGGGTCGAACTTTGAATACCCTCCACAAAATGAGACAAATTTAGAATTTTCAAAAAAAAGAAAGAAAACACGTTAACAATTCTATTAAAATGTTAAGAATGCAGAATGTAGGGAGTTAACATTATATTGGGGTCCATACGAAAAGGACCCCAAATAAATACAAAACTTTAAAAAATTCCGGGGAATAACATCGCAAAAAAATAATATACCGAATATATTCCATAGACAATTTTATGTATGAAATTTTATGAAATTTGAAAGAACTCCGGTGAATAATGAAGCTAAAATCATCAAAATACCAAATATAAGGAGGTACAATTATGTGGGGGCTATACCTAAACGTGGACCTATATAGACCATTTTCAATACCAAAAGTTTGAGGTTTTGAGCATTTATTAACTTACTTCAATTCATTCGAGAGCTAGAGTGATTTCCACAAACGGACAGACAAGCGGGCGGACATTGATAAATCAACATAGAATTTTATGCTGATGCAGAAAATACAGGGTGAGATGAAAAAACTGCAACCAACATCAAACTGCTGTCATTTCTAAGCCACTCGTCCGACAACTGTTAAAATTATTCCAGTGACAGCTTATTATATTGTTTACAAGCGTACAAAAGCATTTTGGTGATAATTCTCCAGAAAAAAAGTTATTCATGATGGAATTCAAGCGTGATAGTGAGATTTCTTTATATTTGGCTGGAAAACCACAAGTGGCTATCTTTAGAGCACTCCAGCATTTAAATGTGATTAAATCTTTTGTGTCTCGTGCCATCGCTTGTTACCGTGATACTGATAGCCCGACGTCAAGGAAGTGGATGGAAGAAACCAGCAACATCAGCAGAAATGGTTCGAAAAGTAAATAATCGACTTAATCGAAACCAGCGTAGCAGTGGCCGAAAGATGGCTCGTGAGCTGAACGTATCTCAATATTCCATTCGGCAAATATTGAAAAATGACCTCGGCGTAAAGCCATTGAAATTTCAAAAAGTGCAAGAACGTACACTTCTTCACTTCGCTTGTCCGAAAGTGGTGAACTGCCAAATTTGGCACGAATCCTGTTGGACTCAGCCCCATCGCACTCAGCATGCGCCACCCAAAAATGGTTACAAAATGAGGTTCCTTGCTTCATTTCCAGCGCACATTGGCCACCAAAATCTCTGGATACCAATACGTTGGACTATATGGACTATACTCCAGACACGTATTTTGGAAAGCAAGATTGACACTAAAAAATACCAAAGGGTTTCGCTGGGATGGGGCCAAAATACCGCAGAGCAACATTCGAACAGCGTGTGATGGTTTCATTGGCCGTTTGAAGGCCATAATTAGTGCCAGAAGTGACCAATACGAACAAATCTAGACCTTTTCTAAAATTTCATGCTATTTCCAACATTTTTTGCTTTCATTCAAAAAAAAACAAAATTAAAAAAATGTAAGAATTGTGGCGTTTGCCTTTCTTGCAGTTTATTGTATCTCACCCTGTATATAACTGCTCTATGCCTCCCATATATATAACTACTCCAAAGCCAACTGGTCTACTTCAAATAAGTTCTTTTGTTACGGGAGCTGTACCAAATGCGCATAGTGGTGTAGGGTATAATATAGTCGGTCCCGCCAGACTTTTCACTTTTCCCTACTGCTTTTTTTTTCTTTGAATAGCTCTTAAAAAATCAGCCTTTACTATGTTAATAGTGCAGTAAATTATGTGTATTTCGTAAATTAAGCCTATGATTGATACATTTTATACCCTATAACACTCTATGGAGAGAGTGATATATGTTTTATATGGTAGAAAACTTTTTAAAATCTCGAAATATATATCATCATATCAAGAGTGTAAAGGCGACCTATTTATAATTTAAATGATCACCTTGAAGAATTCAGAGACAAGAGAATTGGAATACACACTAAACATTGCTCTGCAGAATCTTTATATTCAGATAAGTTATTGACAGAATAAAACACTGTTTCAGAATTTATAATTTAATAAAAATATTTTTTTAACATAAATCCGCATAAATAAATCTCATGAATATGTTGAAGAATTTAAACACTATAAGAGTATGCTTTAATATTTCAAATCAGTGAGCACACACACAAATGTAAATTTCACTTGACACCATGTCTGATGCCTGTTACACACTTTCAAATCAACAATGACGGGTGTTGATTTTATTTGCACAAAAGTTAGCGAATGACATTCATGTCACGAAGATGTTCGCAAAACTGACAAAAACATTTAATAACATTTTTATTTAGATTGCAAATTGCAATTCATTTTTGAATTCCAGATTTTTTATCGTCATTTAACAAATATAATGCGCATTCAATTCGCAGCTACTACTCCCTATAATCTATTGTTTGAAGTTGTAATACAAGTATGCCTGAAGAAGAATAATTATTAATATATATTTAAAGCATGCGATTCAAATTTGGAAGCATGTGATATATTATCGGAAAATGGGATTGGCAAAATCTTCTTTCTAAAACATATTTTCTTTTGAGAAAATTTTTTAGAAAAGAAGATAAAAATATGTTTATTGTGTATTTCACTTACCAAAAACACAACCACCAATACATTTTAAAAGCATTACAATTTAATAAGCATATTCCTCTTCTTTTATCAAAAAAATTACACTTTCCGTTGACTTAAGTCAACAGAAGTGTAGTTTTTTTGCAATAAAATTAACTTCAACTTGAACAAAAACTACAACTTTATATAGATAAAAAAGTTTTTGAATGACATGCCAGAAACAAACAAAATACCAGCAGCTTCAAACTGCGATTCTATGAAGAAATCATGCCATTTATCACAATTTCAAGTACAACAATGAACATTTTTAACATTTTTCCAGTTGGTTTGGTCCTTTTGGCTATTAGGGAGGCTGGTGCAGATATCTCATTTTATACATTCTCATTTTGAACCATTTTGAATATGTGTACAGTATGGAAGCGTTTATTCATAGTTGGTCAATTGCGTCACACATATAGATTGTATTATTTACCCGAAAAATGTTATGTGTGACTGCAAATTTTAGATCATTAAGCTTGTCTCGAAAGAGAAATAATCAAATAAATCAAAAAGATATGATTTTCGTCATAACAAGGCAAAACTAAAAAAAAACTATAAAATTCAGCAAAGTCTGGCTGTAGGATTTTAATTTTAACGGTGTGTTAGAAGTTGCCTCTCATCGGTGTATGCATTGGCGGAATGTACTTGTTGTGGACAAAAAATCCATCGTTAGGAAACCAAGCTTTTCTGTGAAAAAGATTTGCTAATAGAACTTGAGTCGAAATTGGAGGGCAATAAGTTCGAAATGTAGTATTTATTATTCCAAAGAAAGGTCTTTGTAAGCCATCATCCACTCCAAATATGCCTTATGAACCGCTTAACCAACGGCGAAGCACTTCGCATAGTTGTGGCTATGAGATAATGTATATCTGGATTTCCTTTTTACAAAATTTCTTTTTCTGGTCATTAAGCTCGTCTCAAAAGATAAATTAAAAAGTTAACAAGTAAAAAGCAGTAAGTTCCACCATTTGGAACGAATTAGAAAATTAAAAAAAAAATAAAATCCATTGAATTTTTTTTTTTAACTTTAAAATACCTAATATCGGAAGGTGCCGTTATATATATACGATGTTGTGAACCTATATAGACAAACCTATGTCTGGGGTACAGTACTCACAAGGAACTTGTGTGGATTTCCAGATAATTCCATTGGGAAATGTGGCAAAATCATCAAAATCCCGAATATCGGGGTACCGTTATATGGAGGATGTACGATATCATAGACCAATATAGAAAATTCTCTTTTAGAGGGTAAAGTGCTCACAAAGAACTCCTTGTGTGGAATATCAGATAATTCCGTTGAAAAATGTGGCTAAAATCATCAAAATACCGAATATCGGTTGTATGGGGGCTATTCGATATCGTGGACCTATATAGATAAATCCTTTTTAAGGGATAAAGTACTAACAAGGAACTCCTTGTGTGGATTTTCAGACCATTCCATTAGAAAATGTGGCAAAAATCATCAACATACTGAATATCGGGCGGTACCTTTATATGGGGGCTATACAATATCGTGGACCGATATAGCCCATCTTCGAACTTGACCTGCCTGCAGACAAAAGAGATATCTGTGCAAAATTTTAGCTTCCTATCTGAATTCGTTGAGACTGAAGGCTAATTACAACAGACGGACAGACGGACGGATATGGCTAAATCGTCTTAGAATTTTACGCTGATCAAGAATATATATATTTAGTTGGGTCTAAAATTATTATTTCGATGAGTTACAAACGGAATGACGAACTTAATATACCCTCCATACTAGTATGGTGAAGGGTATACAATTGTCAAAGTCCAGTAAATTAAAGAATGTTGTGAGAGCAATTTTGGTATATATTTCCGAAGCAAAAACCGTGAAAATGATCTGAAACTTATTGGGATTTGTTAAGTTTAATGAGTAGCCTTTAAGATTTATATGCAAAACTATAATTTTCTATTACTTCAGAATAACTTGTCATCTAAACCGATTTTTGTCAAAATATACACTTGCTCCAAGAATTATAGTTAAGCCAATGGAACTTATATGTGAGGGTCAAGCGTTCTCGGTGTACATTCTTAATTTAAAGGAAAAGGACCATAACTGTATTAATAGCCCAATCGGTGAAAGCGGATTCATAAAGAATCCGTATTGTCATACTTCCTCACACCTCAGGTATTTGGGTATTCCCAGGCTGACATGCTGCAATTTTGCCTCTTAAGTAGCGACGACATAACTCTGTAAAGGATTAATTAAAACAATAAACTATTTCTGATTTGTATTCCGTCATTCAACATCTAAACTACCAAATTACTCCATAACTCGTTAAATAAAATTTTAATTACAACATCAAAAGACCAGGTCGACGGTAATTAACATCGCTATCTAACATGTATGGGTGACAGACATTAAAATTTACTCAACCATTTAATTGTCATTTGAAATACAATTAAAATGTTCATTAGTCACCTGCCAGTTCAAATCAATGATTCTGGTCACAGGAAATTTCGTTTTCAATCATGAAACACACTTCTGCGTATTTTAATTAAAGCACAGATTTTTACAGCTTGATAGGTGTCAGGACATTGTAAACATACAAAATTACATTTCTGATAGAACGATATTAAAAATCGCTCAATTATGACGGCTTCATTGATTACTTCAAACGGCCACAAATTCAAATATTTCATAGTGTCTTTCTGAGACTATCCTAAATAAAATTATTTAAATATATCTGGGAGATTTTAAAGAAAATACCAAGCTGATAAAGTTATAATAGTTCTTTAGAGAACTCTTTGGCAAGCAAGTTCCGAAACAAATCTTAATTTACATTGATACCAATAAGAATGTTTCGACCATGTTACTTCCTCGAACAAGAATTTTTTTGCGACAGAAAGAGCTACGGAAATTCTTCTCACTTCACTGTTAAACATGTGACCACAATATGAATGCAACTGACATGTCATTAACCACATTTGTCCACCTTGGGATTAACTATCATTCAGATCTCGTCAGTGTTTATATTCCTTCGTAGGAGTCTGTCAGACAAGACACGTGGCAGATTATGAATTCAAATGTCATGTTCATGAAAAACTGCCTGATATCGATTAAGAAAATCAGAAGTCAATTTATTTTTAACATTTACTTGCTACCTTTTATATTGTTTGCACAGAACAAAAGGGAAACAATAATGACTTATATAGCTTCGAGGAATTTTACCGTTTAAATTGTTTTTATACCCTCCACCAAAAAAGGTATGGAGGGTATATTAAGTTTGTCATTCCGTTTGTAACTCATCGAAATAATCATTTTAGACCCAACAAAGTATATATATTCTTGATCAGCGTAAAATTCTAAGACGATTTAGCCCTGTCCGTCCGTCTGTCCGTCTGTTGTAATCACGCTACAGTCTAAACGAATTAAGATAGGAAGCTAAAATTTTGCACAGATCTCTCTTTTGTCTGCAGGCAGGTCAAGTTCGAAGATGGGCTATATCGGTCCACGATATCGTATAGCCCCCAACGGAATTGTCTGAAAATCCACACAAGGAGTTCCTTGTGGGTACTTTATACCTCGGCAGAGAATTATCAATATAGGTCCACAATATCGTATAGCCCCCATATAACGGTACCCCCCGATATTCGGTATTTTGATGATTTTACCCAAATTTTTCAACGGAATTGTCTGAAAATCCACACAAGGAGTTCCTTGTGGGTACTTTATACCTCGTCAGAGAATTGTCCATATAGGTCCACAATATCGTATAGCCCCCATATAACGGTACCCCCCGATATTCGGTATTTTGATGATTTTACCCACATTTTTGAACGGAATTGTCTGAAAATCCACACAAGGAGTTCCTTGTGGGTTCTTTATACCTCGGCAGAGAATTATCTATATAGGTCCACAATATCGTATAGCCCCCATATAACGGTACCCCCCCGATATTCGGTATTTCGCTGATTTTACCCACATTTTTCAACGGAATTGTCTGAAAATCCACACAAGGAGTTCCTTCTGGGTACTTTATACCTCGGCAGAGAATTGTCCATATAGGTTCACGATATCGTATAGCCCCCATGTAACGGTACCCCCCGATATTCGTTATTTTGATGATTTTACCCACATTTTTCAACGGAATTGTCTGAAAATCCACACAAGGAGTTCCTTGTGGGTACTTTATACCTCGGCAGAGAATTGTCTATATAGGTCCACAATATCGTATAGCCCCCATATAACGGTACCCCCCGAAATTCGGTATTTTGAAGATTTTACCCACATTTTTCAACGGAGTTGTCTGAAAATCCACAAAAGGAGTCCCTTGTGGGCATTTTACCTCCTCAAAATGAAGTGTCTATATAGGTCCACGATATCGTATATCCCCCATACAACTGTAACCTCCGATATTCGGTATTTTGATGATGTTAGCAGCGGTTTTCAATGGAATTGTCTTAAAATCAACACTAGTAGTTCCTTGTGAGTACTTCACCCCCTGAGAGAGAATTGTCTATACAGGTCCACGATATCGTATAGCCCCCATGTAACGGTACCCCCCGATATTCGATATTTTGATGATTTTACCCACATTTTTCAACGGAATTGTCTGAAAATCCACACAAGGAGTTCCTTGTGGGTACTTTATACCTCGGCAGAGAATTATCCATATAGATCCACGATATTGTATAGCCCTCATATAACGGTACCCCCGATATTCGGTATTTTGATGTTTTTAGCCATATTTTTCAACGGAATGGTCACAAAGGGTTCTTTGTACACAAGGGGTTCTTTGTGAGCACTTTACCCACCGACAGACAATTCTCTATATAGGTTAACGATAACGTATAGCTCCCATATAACGGTACCCCGCGATATTCGGTATTTTGATGATTTTAGCCACATACGATTGTATTGTCTGAAAATCCACACACGGAGTTCCTTGTGAGTACTTTACACGCAGACATAGATTTGTCTTTATAGGTCCACAATATCGTATATCTCCCCATATATCGGCACCTTCCTATATTAGATATTTTAAAGATTTTAAAAGAATTTTTATTGGATTTTATTTTTTTTTTTTGAAAATTTTCTAATTCGTTCCAAATGGTGGAGGGTATTCAAAGTTCGGCCCGGCCGAACTTACTGCTTTTTTACTTGTTTTACATAAATTCCTTTTCTGCATGATACAATGAATACAATCTACCAATCAATTCGAGTATTTTTCATTTGTATGACATTTCATGTCGAATTATTCTTTGTTCGCGAGTACTTTTTTAAATCATATGATAATTGTTTTAAAAATATTTAAATTCAATTGGAAAAAAATTTTATTGCAACTTATGTATGGGAAAAATATACCAATTTTGTGTCGAAATAAGTCTTAAAAGACATATAGAACATGATTCTAAAATAAATTTTGACTTATATTCAATTTCCGGGGTTTTAATTAATTTACCAAAAAACCTAATAAATGTAAAAATTGTTTGCTATACATATGCCTGTAGGTAGGTTTTGTGTAAATTATCCCATCTTGTAATAATCAAACCAAGTATTTCTGTATGTTTTGGGCTGCTAAAAATTTTTTCTTCATTATTTGAAAACAAGTGAGCAAAGGCTAAATGCGTGCGGGGCCGACAATGTGATACCCCACAACATTATGTTAGAACCCCCCTTATGTCCAAATCCATTTTGGAAAATTTCGCTTTTGAAATTATGTCACGGAGCACTGCCCAGATATTACCCTTAGCATCTTGACCAGGGACATTTGCCCAATATTAACGCACTCCGCCGTGCTGTTAGTTGCTGTTGTTCATTCTACAGCTAAATATCATCCAAAATGCTACAAGTCTTCCCCGTCCTTAACTCTCTTCTCAGGCGTGTCGATTGGCTTCAATCGTGTTATAAGGAATTTTTTCTGTTGTTGGTTTATTTGAACCTCTAAATATTTTAAGATCATCTCCAAAAGCAAGAGGCTCCTCTGTATATCCAAATTTAGACTTATCTATATGATTTACTTGTCTACGATATTTGGCTATATTCGTCAACGAAATCAGCATAAAGAAGCCAGAAGTTCGCCTTTGGTGTATTTCGGATATCGCTTGTAAGAAATGTTGGTATTTTTTCCACAAAAAGTAGTGGTCCATACTACCCGCTGTCCAAAACCCTAATTTCATGCGAGATTTCGTGTCCTTTGGTTTCTATTTTTGACCTTTATAACGGCTGCAGAATCAGGAACATTTTTAGTTGTTGGACCATTTCAACCCCTAAATTTATTGCGGACATCTTTGAAAACAATAGCCCTTCTGAGCCTAACCCCACCCTTGTGAAAATTTTCGTGCAATCTGTATATAATAACCCCAATCTGTGTTGTAAAGTGAAAAAAGATTACAAAATATAAAAACTACACAAGGCTACGTTTATCACGAAAAAGTTTATAGATTCATACGTATTACTACCTAAAATCCCTCTAAAAGCAACAAAAGTACAGTTGAACTTTAAAATATTTCAGTTTCCTGTACGCTTGTCATTTGCTATGACAATTAATAAAGCCCAAAGATAAACTATTCACATATGCGGACTAAATCCAGCATATTCCTGTTTTTCTCTTTGTCAAATGTACGTTGCATGTTCACGTGAGGGTAGACTTAAAGGAAAATCAAAAAAAAAAAAAACAGTAAAGAAAGTCTTAAAGCCGGGCGGGGCCGACTTTATGATACCCTACACTACTTTGCTAATTTAGTAGAGCTCCGCATAACAATTAAAAGTTTTTATGGCTATATTTTACACGCTATGATTATAATTTAAAGCTCAAAGGACTAAATATACCGAAGCATTTGTATCTTTTAAATTCGGACTTGTATTGCCCATTTGGTGCACAATTAATTTGAAATCGGATAAAGATATATAAGGGAGCTTTATCCAAATCGGAACCAATCTCGATAAAATTTGGCAAAGATATTTCTGGGCTGTATTTGATATATTTCCCTGAATATCGTTGTTGCGGAGTGCATATCACGGTTGTGGGTAATAAATATAACAAATCGGATGAAAGTATATATGGGAGCTATAGCTATATCTAAACCGATCTTCACCAAATTTTACATACTACCTTCTAGACTCAATTCGTTCGTAAGTGTCAAATTCTATCCCATTTTGAAAAATAATAGACGTATGGTGCACAATAAAAGGTAAATCGGACGAAGTTATATATGGGAGCTATATATGTATATCCAAATCTGAACCGATCTCGATCAAATTTAGCAAAGGTATTTCTGAGCTGTATTTGATATATTTCCCCAAATATTGTTGTTACGGCTGCGGAGGACAAAAATAACAAATCGGATGAACAATATATATGGAAGCTATAGCTATATCTGAACAAATTTGGCATGCTTATTTTCAGGTCCAATCTGATCGTACGTGCAAAATTCCATACTATTCGGACTGATATTACACGTTTGGTGCACAATAAAAGGCAAATTGGACGAAGATATATATGGGAGCTATATCTAAATTTTCGCCGATTATCTCCAATTTCAATAGGGTTCGTCCTTGGTCCAAACAAATGATTTGTGCAAAATTTCATCTGGATGGAGCAATAAGTGCGAACTGTACTTTGTTTACAAAAATACATGCACAGACGGACGGACGGACAGACGTACGGACGGACATGCATAAATAGACTCAGATCATCAACAGGAACTATGGGTCTATCTCGTTTCCTTTTGCCTGTTACAAACAAATGCACAAAGACATAATACCCTGACCACATTGTGGTGTAGGGTATAATGAGGCAAATGTGTAAAAAATGAAAACAACTTGTATATAATTTTTAATTAGTCTGGCAGGAAGCGGGTATCTCAATTACCTAGATTATTCGATTAGCTTGAAACTTCGCATGTCTTAATATATGTCAAATTTCGGTCCTCTATCAAAACCTACAACATCGAACGTCGCTGTCTGGTACCACACTCATAAAGGGTCAACATTTTAAATATTCATACGAATCATGAAATATGAATAAGGTACACCATTTTTTTACCTGTGCATACTTCAAGATATGTATTAACATTTGATCTAGAGTGAATGTTGGACACATGCTAAATGACTTGCACCTGAATTACTATGACCTCCGAAGAGACTGAAAATCGTATTGAAACCAAGGCGGACTCTGTTTTTCACAATGTCATTTTTTTTCAAAAGTGATAATAATGATCAACTTCTAACAAGACAATTTCGCATTTAAGTTTATGCTAGCATTTTCTATCCAATACCATAGATCTTATCTCACTTCACATGTGTCATATAAAACCGCTAAACAACAAGTTAAGGATATTTTCTCCGAAAACAGATTTCATTAACTCAGTAACATCTTTGCAAGCAGACATTGTGTATATTTATAGTATAGGTATGTGAACTATGTACTGGATTTGTGCCACCTCTCACCTTTATCATCTTTAGGATTGCTAGTCAATTGGGCAAATGACGTCATTCATCTGTCATCAGTGTTTCTTTATTATAACATGCCAAATATAGTAAATGGGAGATTATGTAAATAAATGGCATGCTGTGAACAATTATAGATATATTAATTCCAGGGGATTTGGCCATTTGATTTGATGAAATGCAATGGATTTGTGTCCCACAGAGGATTATCACATCAATATGTTAAACATGTTGATGCAGATCTGATTTGTTGTTAGTGTTAAGATATAAAGCCGGTAATAAATGAATGGTTACTGGTGTCAATTCGTAAAGATAAAAAGCAAGGGAAAATAAGATTATCAAATAGCCTAACCTAAATATTAATCAAAGGATGCAAAAGCGATTTATTTGGTATTTACTTTGTCTAAGGGAAGTAAAATAACCACAAAAGCTAGTTATGGCATCTAAGGCAAGCTAAATATCTTAAATATGTCACACTAATACTTACTCAACACATTTTCAAATCTCATAATACAGTAGCAACATCTGTTTCCTTATCTTTACTTGGAAGTAGTGGTATACGTTATTTCTTCGATACCGAATTTGAAATAAATGGAATGAAACTCAATTGACTTCAATAGACTGACAGACGGAATGTTGACTTGCTTTTAAAATTTATCCTGATGATGAATATACATACACACATAAAATAAATAAATTCGGCTAAATCACCAACTGCTTTCATTAAGATTTTTTAGGACTTAACACGTAGACACGTATCTCTCATCTTAAAGATGCTGAAACGGAATTTAATTATTAAAGTTTGTAAGACATTTTACATATGTTAAAGTTGTCCGACAGGCCAATAACCAGAGTACTTTTACCACAAGAACATATCTTAGGAATGCATGAAATAAGTATATGAGAAGCAATGAATAAATAAAAAAGAAAACAAGCGAATTGTCTATTTAAGGGAAGGGAAGATGTGATAGTTGCGGTGGGAACAAATTCTACAAATTATCCTATTAAAAATTTATGAGTTTCTCTCTGTTAGGGAGAGTTGGAAACAACGAGGAATGAATGAATAGTTTGGTACTGAAACTACGTTGAATATGGAAGGAAACAATGATAATGGGGTTTCCCTATTAGAGGAAAATGGCTTTAAGCTCACCATCGCCTGTTATGTTGATTTTGCAAATAGGAAATCTTTGAATTAAGGACAGCTATGTTTACAATAATATTTACTCGTGTAAAATAATTGCATTGAATTGTGAATTCTGACTTTTGATTTCACCAGAAAGTTGTCATCACTTTTACTTTCATGTAATAGCACGCTCTACTTTATTTTATTTACGCTATAAATTCCTTTTATAATTTCGTTTCATTCTCCTTCAGTGTAGATTAATTTTTTTCTGTTCCTTTATGACAAAAAAAGGACTTAAATATTTCTATGCCGCAATTCAATTATGGGTAATTTAATACCTTATAAAAAAAATAAACGCTTATTGAAGTCAATGGTTTTTGAACGGGGGTTCTTCGATTACCCTTCTTTCTTTACTTTGAAATGTTGCAGAATTAAATTGCTAGTGGATATCTTTAGAAATACTTAATACTATAAGAAAAATACGTAATACAATAGTCAAGTTGTTGACCTTATTTTGGTATATTTGAAAATTTGTTTGTAAAAATACAATGTGAACTTGGTCATCTCGTACTTTTGCTAATAAATATTCTTTAATAATTTGGCGTTTTAGTAGACGCTTCGCTGCACCTTTCGATTTTATATGCATTCAAAGTTTTTTATACGAATATTAGTTGGTTTAAAAAATAATAATAAAACAAATTCAAACAATTAAAAAAATAACTTTTTTATAGTAATGCTTTGTTGGTCAATGCTTCTTAATAAAATCATATCCCAATCTGAACCGTTTCCAATATAATTTCACATAATTGTTTTTACACCAAATTCCGTCACACCTTCAATATTTTATTGAAATTGGAGATACGTACCTTGCTTGGTGCATCAATTATTCGAAATCGGCCAAGAATATTTATATATGGGATCTATACCCAAACCTCAACCGATTTTAATGTAAATTGGCATTTTTTTTTTGGGTTCAAATTTCGTCTTTCTGTCGAATTTCATGCATATCGCGTTGGGTGCATGAAATATGTGGAATCGGCCGAAATTATATATGGGAGCTATATCCAAATCTGAACCGATTTCAATATAATTGGCGTGCTGATAAGTATTCAAAATAATTTCACACATTTACCCACTAAATATAATCTAATGGTAATTCAAAATCCTGGCCTTGTCTAAACTCTAATGTCGTGCAAAATTATGTGTCTTTTGCTTTGTTTGACCTGTAGAGTGACTGCAAAATCAGGAAAATTTTAAATTTTTTGTCCATTTGAATCATGCGAAATTTTCTGGTCGATTGCTCTATAATTGTGACCTCTAGAGCAACTACAAATTCAAGACTTTTTTCCTAAATATTTTGCGATCATCTCTCCCAACAATAGGCTTCTATTCCGATAATTTTGTGAGGATTAGCCATAATTGCGACCTGTAACTTGATTGCAATTTAACAAGGACATACTAGCTAGATAGACTCAGCTCGGCGATATAAGAAGATCAATACATAGTATCATATATCTTGGGCCAATATTTCGAGATTTTACATAATATTTGGCCCAATCAAATTTATAATACCGGCAACTCATAGTGTTGTAGGGTATAAAGTTGCCATACCAATGACCATATGCATTACAATGTACAATAAATTATATTGAAACACTTCTGCGAATGACAAAAATATGCTCCATTTAATAATATTTATTTATGTTCTACCTACAATGCATGTAATAAGACTAAGTAGCTCTGCCATATACTTTAAATTTTCACGTGAACACCTTTGTCAATAGGTAACATCCATTTTTTTTTTTTGGTTTCACAACCACTTAAATGTTTTCCATGGCCAAGTGCAAACAAGTTCATGGTAAGTCTTTACAAGTTTTAAATCATTTTGTTAAAATTTTGTTTGAACATAAAATTTGTTAAAATTTCTTCTTTATAACAAGAAAACCCAACATATTTTGTTAAAATTTTGCTCAAAAGAATCATGAGACATGAATTTCCGTTTTGTAATGACATACCACCTAACATAGAAAAAAATAATTATAAACTTTCCACTGTAACTTTGTAGACGATAATGTGTAAGCTTTGAAACTTAACGAGGTAGAAAATGTATATTAAAGCAAGTTTGTTTCACAAAATTCTAGTAGTTTAGCAATGCCATACTCTGGTGAAGGGTAAAACTTTAATTTAATATCTTAATGAAAGGTGATTAGAAAACATCCAATTAGATGGCTGTTACACTTTGAAAGCAGATGGACAACAAATTGAAGAAATTTGCAAGAAATCGCTAATTTCTAAAATGTTTAACAACATAATGTTTTCATTAGGTTTAACAGAATAATAAATGCATTAGCTCAACTAGCAGAAAGAAAAAAAAATTAATTTTGACTTCACTCTTTAAATATACCCATGAGCTAATATAATTAACTCTGACGGTTGTTACGGATTAAACACAATAATATTATTGGTGGACAATCGTGGTTTATCTCGAAATTCTCTTGAAATTTTGAAAGAAAAGCTGAATCAATTTCAAGACTCGGTGTCGGAAAGCAAAGAAAATTTTCTTATTAGATTTATTCCCATATAATTGCAAGAAAATTTCTTTTAAATCTGATAATACTTTTAATAGGATTTAAATTTTAGAAAAAGGATAAAATTTTAGAATTTATTTTGATTTAAATATTTTTCTTACTTTTTTAAAGAGAATGTTTGCTTTTTTTAGCGAATTCTATTTTACCATATCAAATTTTCACACTTCTTTTTTTTTTTTTTTTTTTTGAAAAAAGCAATTTCGTATTGTAATTTAATAAAATGATAACAACATATAACTTAGATCCTTACCGTGGTTGAGAAGAAGATTTAATAAATAACAAGTAAAAAAGGTGTAAGTTTGGCCGGGCCGAACTTTGAAAACCCTCCACCATTTGGAACGAATTTGGCAAATCTCAAAAACAATAAAATCCGTTAAAAATTCTATTTAAATCTCAAAAATACCTAATGTGGATGTTATATTAGGGTCTATACGACGACATGAACCTGCATAGGTAACTTTTGTCATACGCCATTACAAAATTCAAATGCGAAACTTAAAAAAATCGGTGAATAATGTAGCTAAAATCATCAAAATACCGAATATCAGGACCGTTATATGGGGGCTATACGAAGACGTGGACCTGTACAGACAACATTCTGCCTTAGCCAGATCCAATTCGAACTTCAAATGCCAAATTTGAAACAATTCAGATGAACATTGTAGCTAAAATCATCAAAATATCGAATATCGGAAGGTACGGTTATATAAGGGCTATACCAAAACGTAGACCTACATAGCCCATTTTCAATATCTGCAGACATAATATACATGTGAGTAAAAATTTGTCAATCATCTTCAATACGTTCGGAAGCTGGAGGGATTTCCACAGACGGGCGGACATCGCTAAATCGACATAGAATTTTATGCTGATCAACATTTTATATACTTTGTGGTGTCTAAAATGTATATTTCGAGGAGCTACAAACAGAATGATAATCTTAATATACCCTCCATATTATGGTGGAGGGTATAACAATATTTGTATACACTCCGCTCCATAATGGAGAACTTGTATTAAAATATGATTTTCCCATCCACAATTGTCTATTATTGACATTAAAAATATCGATATTATCTGTTAATTCTCCATAAAAATCACAATGTTTTGAGTGTTTTTAATCCCCAATTTCATGTTGTTTAAGGTCAGAATTATTGATGTTAAAGAAATATTTTCCTTTGAGACTCATGAGAATTTTTCGAACGTGAAAAGTCATAATGACAATATCCAATAATAACTTTCATAGTTAATACATTATATATAACCTAACAATCGAAAACGAACCTTAATATTTGGAATGGATTTGTTCATTCCAGTTAAAAGCGCTTCAGATCTTCAGTAACTTCACCGGAAATTATGATCGGATCGGACAGACTTTAGTTTTCGCTGTTCTGCTTAAATATTCCATAAATTGTTAAACCTAAATTATTTTCTTCTTAAATTACTTCATTTACAAATCTGTTTCTGTTGTAAGCACGTGCCTTAGCAATTAATTCAAAATAAATGGAAAGTGTTTGAGGTAATGAAAGTATCTTGTTAATAATTAAAACATCAACCAATAAATAAATTTTCATACTTTCTATATTTGCACAGCTTAGCATTCCTAATAACAACGATGCCATAATATACTCAAGAGATATAACAGGGTGGCGTATGTTTTATTTCACATTCTCGGCGTTAATTATACGCACGTGGTTCTTCCACAGTTAACGAGTATTTTGGTAAGTAGAGGTTAACATATTTCAAGGTGTAAAGGTGAACAATACTTATCTCCTGTTTGGAGGAGTGCATGATTTTAGAAAATACTACTAAATTGATATTTTATTTTAATAACTGGTTTTATCTTATTTTCGATGGATGAATGACGCAATAGGGAGAAAGTAAGTAAGTGATTGTTTTTGACATCAAATTAATTTATAGTTTGAGTAGTGTATCAATTTTTTTGAAGATAAAAAAATATTTTACTGTTTGAAAAAATTTAAAATATTGCTATTTTTTATTTTGCTCAACCAAAGCAATACATTTTATAAATGCAGTACCATTTAGTTAATGTCTGTAAAAATAGCTCGAAGTAATGCAAAACATTTCATTATCTGCTGCAAGGATCCCGTTTGTTTTCAAACTAGTTCTCGCAGTTATTTTTTCTTCTTTCGACATTATAAATTATTAAACATAATTTAAACCGGCGTCTCCTTACCCCTGTAAAAGACTTAAAAAACAAACCCTAAAATATTGAAACACATTAAATGTACAGCTAATGAACGAATTTGATGTGTTTATATTTTTGGTTACTTTCCTTGCTAACTAAAACAAAAAATTCTGTTTTTAGAGTTCTGTTGCAAAGACGTACACATTTTGGGCTAGTTTTCAAATATTTTTGTAAAATATGTGATACTTACACACATTAGTTATTAGAACATGTGCATTTGAAACAGCAACATAAGTAGCTTTTCTGCAAAATATGGTTACGTGGTTAACGTGGTTAAATATGTAGTACTTTCACATATTAGCTTTTTAAACTTGTTTATTGGGAGCAAAAACATATGAAGCTTTTCAGCAAAATATGGTTAGGTAGTAAACCTTAATTTTTTTTCGAAAAGCCTAAATGTCTTAATAAGGTCTAGAAGATTGTAACTTTCATTGTAACTAGTCTTGATCAATTAAGCTTTGTATTCAAATTTGTATGCTGCTGTTCTGGGCATTCAGCTAAACAAAATAATTTGTCTATTTTATTTTTGTTATGTTATTTCATGTTCAGAGGAACATACTTTAGTTCCTTTAGACTTTAAATTATAACCATAATCATGATTTAATTCTGACAAATTCCCCATAAAAACGTATATTTGTTATGTGACGCTCTACTAAATATGCAAAGTGGTGTAGATACCCTACACCCTACACAAAGTCGGCCCCGCTCGACTTTGAGACTTTCTTTACTGGTTTTACATTTAATTAATTTCATATATACCGTACAAGAGCATCTTATACCAATTTTAATGATTCCAAAATTATCTTAAATTACATATAAAATTCAACAAGTCGTGTTGTAAATGATACCAACATCATCATTGAAATCTTAAAAGTGGTTTTCTTTGGTCTATCCTCTCTTCCTCTTCAAAAGTATTGTTTTGGATTAACTATTGACCTTTGAAACCAAATCTTCTATTAAATTTCTTCTTGTAAGTTAATCTTTAAGTAATAATATTTATTTAATGATGCAAAACGCAAAGAGTGGGATAATAAATTAAATGGATTTATGGGTGAGCCAACGAAATATTGAAAATTTATATCCCAATACGGGTAAAAGGTAGCACAAAAAATAAACAATTTGAATGGGTTATTCGGCGCGATCTGGGTTTTGGCAAACATATAAATAATGAAAAAAACAATCAAATAAAACAGGTAAATATTTTGATTTTTAAAATTAAAGGACATTTTAGAGACGTAAATACGAGTGGAGTAAGATAAGAGTGTTGCCAAATTGGGCAAAATTATGGAATAAAACCAATATTATCCGAAGTCAGACCCTGTCATTATTAATGAAATGAACATTTTTAAGCGGAAAGTTCTCAGACATTATATTGATAAATACAATGAATCTCACAACAAACGATATTCCAATAGGTGATATATGGGGAATCGAAGATTAGTCCTGTTGATTTGTACGTCTGTGACTTGATATTTTAATTTATTCAGCGAGTTCGTGATCATGAAAACAGCGATGTATCTAGCATATTGGACAATCAAAGATGTTATAGCGGGGCGAATACAAATTAATGAAATGCCTCCGAATTTTGACATCCATACTACTATTCACTATTCATTTCATACAAAAGTTTTGCCTGGTACACACAGGGATTTGCTAGCAATAATGTTTCTTTTCCTTTTTTACTTATTTTAGTTTGTAAGTTTAATCGAGATTTCACACTGGAAACAAATGTATTCCCGGAAGCAAGGTATTATTATAACAATTATGTTTTAATAATTTAATATTCTAATATAACAGAGTCTCACATGATATTGGTGAAGGTCTAGTATAATGTTTAAAAAAATTAGACCCTAAACTTTCTTAATGTAACTTGAAATAATCATTTAAGACCCAAAAAGAGTCTGACATATATTCGTTATCAGCGATAACTTTAAGACTCTTTGAACATGTTCGTCTAAGTTGGTTTTTATGTGGTGATTCCTCCTACTTTAAAGGGACAACGAATTGGGCTCATATTAGTATTATTATATCTGAAAACTTTATAGAAGTAAAACCAGTAAGGAAAAGTCAAATTTTGGGAGAGATCGACTATATGATATCTAATATGCATATTTAGTAGAGCTCCTGTAACAAAAGAATTTATTTCAAGTAGATCATAACACCTATCAACATTTGGCTTTAGAGCAGTTAGATTTTGCTACAAAGTGCATCATATCACTTAGAGAAGGATTATATTAAAAAAATATATATTAGAGCCGAGTTGCACAAACTAGCGTTCGAAAATAAACAGTATGGTACTGTACCGTAGTGTTCTGTACCGTTCCGAGGTGGAGTGGTACACTAAGATAATGTACCGTACCGGAGCACAACCACTAAAAATATTTTAGTGATACTGTACCGGAACACAACGATAATCGTACTGTACCGCAGTCGGAGCACTAAAAAACGTAGTGTACCACAGTCGGAGCACTACGAAATCGTAGTGTTCCGCAGTCGGAGCACTACAAAATCGTAGTGTACCACATGGCGGAACATTAAAAAATAATGCATCGGTAGTGTACAACATATACGTTGTTTACGATTTGTGAGAAAAATTAGATGTTTTTTGTTTTTGATAACGCAAAAATTAATAATACAATTCAATATTATAAAAACCAGTAAAGAAAGTCCTAAAGTCGTGCGGGGCCGATTTTATGATACCCTACACCACTTTGCTAATTTAGTTGAGCTACACTTAATAATTAAAAGTTTTTATGGGAGAATTCAATCATACACGCTATAATTATAATTATAATTTAAAATTCAAAGGACTAAATATGCCGAAGCATTTGTATCTTTTAAATTCGGACTTGTATTGCCAATTGGTGCGAAATTAATTTGAAATCGGATAAAAATATATATGGGAACTATATCCAAATCTGAACCGATCTCGATAAAATTTGACAAAGATATTTCTGAGCTGTATTTGATATATTTCCCTGAAAATCTTTGTCACGGAGTGCATATTACGGCTGTGGGTAACAAATACAATAAATCGGATGAACAATATATATGGGAGCTATAACTATATCTGAACCGATCTTCACCAAATTTGGCATACTACCTTCTAGACTAAATTCGGTCGTATGTGCCAAATTCCATCCCATTAGGGCAAATATTAGACGTTTGGTGCACAATAAATGGTAAATCGGACGAATTTATATATGGGAGCTATATCCAAATCTGAACCGATCTCGATAAAATTTAGCAAAGGTATTTTTGAGCTGCATTTGATATATTTCCCCAAATATTGTTGTTACAGAGTGCATATTACGGCTGCGGAGGACAAAAATAACAAATCGGATGAACAATATATATGGGAGCTATAGCTATATCTGAACCGATTTCGATAAAATTTGGCATACTTATTTTCAGGCCTAATTTGGTTGTATGTGCAAAATTCCATACTATTCGGGCTGATATTACACGTTTGGTGCACAATAAAAGGCAAATCGGACGAAGATATATATGGGAGCTATATCTAAATTTTTACCGATTATCTCCAATTTCAATAGGGTTCGTCCTTGGGCCAAACAAATGTTGTTTGCAAAATTTCATATCAATCGGATAATAAATGCGACCTGCATTTTGTTCACAAGAATACATGGACAGACGGACGGACAGACGGCAGACTGACATGCATAAATCAACTCAGAAAGTGATTCTATGCAGATCATCAAAAGGAACTATGGGTCTATCTCGTTTCCTTTTGCCTGTTACAAACAAATGCACAAAGACATAATACCCTGACCACCTTGTGGTGTAGGGTATAATAAAAGCTGAATTTATTTTATTTGTCATGTATGTTTAGTTTGGTTGCGAAATTGAAGAAAGTTGAAAATATGGGAATAGGTAGAAAGAATAAAAAGGACCAAATCTGAAGTGATAATAATTTGTATTTAACCATTCAAAATTGAAATTTACCGCGAAAAAGAGTATTTTAGTGGTTGCACTGTAATGGGTTATTATGCAAATAATTTACCTGCTATTTTGTGGTACCGAAAAATAAATGAATGCAGGTGTAAAAAACCAAATATTTTACAAAGTGTGGCTGAGTGTTTAAAATCAATTTTATGATTTCGATTTTTTTTTAATGTGGTACACTACGATTTTTTAATGCTCCTATTGCGGAACACTACGTTTTTAGTTCTACGACTCCGGTACACTACGATTTCGAGCGCCCCGACTGCGGAACACTACGATCATCGTTGTGTTCCGGTACAGTATCACTAAATTTTTTTAGTTATACTATGCCGGTACAGTACACTATGTTAGTGTACTGTTTGCACAATAAACCTGATATCGGATTAAGGATATATTTGTGGGAGCTATATCCAAATCCTAGCTGTTCTCGATAAAATTTGGAAAATGTATTTCTAAGCCTTATAAAATATCTGGTACCAAATATCATAGTTGTCGAATGCATATTACGAATGTGAGGGACTTGAAAACCAAATCGGATGAAACATATATATGGGAGCTATAGCTATATCTGAACCATATTAATGTATTTGTTTCTAAACTAAATTCGGTCAGATATGCTAAAATTCAAGCCATTTCAGGCCAGACTAAAATTGGCTATTTGGTGCACAATTAACCCGAAATCAGTTGAGGATATATATGGCAGCTATATACAAATCTGAACCGATCTTGACAAAATTTTATATATTTATTTCAGAGCTGAATCTGATATCTGGTACCTAAGATCATTGTTGTGGAAAGCATATTACGCTTGTGAGGGACTTTTAAACCCCCATCGGATAAAACATATATATTGCTATATCTGAACCGATTTAGACCAAATGTGAAGTACTGAGTTATAGGATGAATTGCCAAAATTTACGTCATTTGGACTGATATTGCCCATTTGGTGCACAAAAAAAACTGACATCTGATAAAGATATCCTAATCTGAACCTATCTCGGTATTACGCATGTGAGGGGCTTAAAAACCTAAATCAGATGAAACATATATGGTAGCTATGGCTTCTTGACTGAAATCGATGAGATGTACCAAAATACAGGTCATTTGGACTTAAATTATCGGTTGAAAATATATAAGAGCTATATCTAAATCTGATCCGATTATCACCAATTACAATAGGGTTCGTCCTTGGGCCTAACAAATATTGTTTGCAAAATTTCATCTCAATCGGATAATAAATGCGACCTGAATTTTGTTCACAAGAGTACATGGACAGAAGGACTGACATGCATAAATCGACTCAATGAAGATACTCGAACGTAGCTATGGGTCTATCTCACTTCCTTCTCCATGTTACAAATAAATGCAGAAAGATATAATACCCTTACCACCATGTGATGTAGGGTATAAATAGTATGTTTAGGTCCCTCTATAACTGTACCACCGGAGGAGATGAAGGTATGTAATAACCATTTTGGCACTATGTATTGTTTACTATAACAATTTCATTTGTTTATTTATTTATTTATATTTATTTGTTTATTTGTTTAAATAACGCCTTCTCATTAGAAAATAAAGTTTGTGGGCTTATATGATTATCGGGAAACCCTATAATAGGAAAACTAGGCTCGAGAAATTCAAGAAATCCACATATTTGATTTGGTAACTTTAGTCGAACAACAAAAACATTAATTGTAAAATTCTCTGAGGGAGATTTACCAACACTTGGTGAGCAAAAGCGCAAATTTAACACGTGGAGATTATGAACCTAAAGCTTTCTATTCAAATAACTTAGCAGCCAAATTGTTTCCCCAAAAAATGTTTGCTTAAGTTACAAAGAATTCGTTTTCTTGGTATCATTAAAGGTCATTTACCTTTTAGTAAGATAATATTTAAAAATTGTGTTTTTATTATAAACAAACGAACATTGAAAATGGCGTCACAAGTAAAAGATTGTTCAAATCTAGGCATTATATAATGTAATAATGATTTTATTACTTAACCACATTGAAAAAGCTTTTCAGAGAATAAAAGAAGGGTTAAACTTTTTAATGGATTTCAAGCCAACCGGTCATTAACAAATATTTAAACTTGAATAAAGTTTCTTTAATGAAATTTCCAAATTCATCCCCACCAACAACAGCATACACTTTTAAGACTATTTATATATATCTGCCTATCTGTGGAACCCGCTCTTGTTTTGCAATCAGCTACAATTTGGTATTTGACTTTTATTTATGAAAAACAAACGAAATTCTTTGAAGTTTAGGTTAAGCATCCTATAGAACGGTTTGACCGATTTTAGGTATTTTTAAGAGACTTCCCGACTTATGCTTCAATTTAATGCACTTTTATTAACAATTTTCTTTGTTGACTTTTCATTTTTCTATAGGTGCTAGCCACTGTTGACGATTCATAGCTACACTGTCAATTATATATATTTTTATATATAAAATATCTCCGTTTTTTTCCCAGAGCGATTTTGTTAATAGGAAATACCCCGTACTAAACTAGACTCCTCTATTATTTGATATCTGTTATCAAGTACATTGCATAAGAAGTTAGACTTATGAGATGAAATGCCTTTCGAATTGTTAACAATACTTTATGGACACTTCTAAGAATCTGAACTGTTATTAAAGGCTTCAAACAAAAGAAATGAATTTGAACTGACACAACCCTAAGGATAAGAATGTTAACAAAAAAAAAAAAAAAACCATGGATCATTGAACAATAATGTCAAGTGTCAGCAAACTTGTTTTTTTTTTTTTTTCAAAAGTTACATAACACTTGGAAGCGATTCTCAATAAACAAAGATTCACAGAAAAGGATAACATTGAAAATACTGCATGTGACAACTGCTTGACCCACAATAGCTATTTTTTATAATTGTATATTGTTTCCTTATTGCTCAAAAAATAACAGGTATTGATTCCGATATACATAGATTTTGTTAATTTTTTTAAACTCCGCCATCTGGTATAAGATGTAAAGTCATTTGTCATTAGAAGAGAATAAAGATAACAGACACCTTTGGGCGTACCGTAGCAGCATTCTATAACCACCAGTACAATTTTACACCTTACGAACATTTTTAAGAACATCCTGTACCTTACGTAGTCCATTTATCTCAAGTTTGCTAGGTAGTCAACTCAAAACTGTGTTGTTGGCAACAAAGAGTTTGTTTTATTCAAACTTTTTTATATTTTCTCCTTTTTGTACCCTATACCACAAGGTGGTCAGGGTATTATGACTTTGTGCTTATTTTTGTAACAGACAAAAGAAAAAGAGATAGACCCATAGTTCTTTTTGATGATCTGCATAGAATCTGTCTGTCTGTTCATATATTTCTGTAAACAAAGTACAGGTCGCGTTTATTGTCTATTGAAATTGGAGATAATCGGTCAAAATCTGTTCGTCTGTCCATGTATTCTTGTGAAAAAATTTAAATCGCATTTATTATCGGATTAAGATGAAATTTTTCAAATAATATTTATTTGGCCCAAGGACGAACCCTATTGAAATTGGTGATAGTCGGATAAGATTAAGGTATAGCTCATATATATTTTCAACCGATTTCGGGTTAATTGTGCTCGGAAATACCTTTGGCTAAGATTTGGATGTAGTTTCCACATATATCCTTAATCCGATTTCAGGTATATTTTGCAAATAACAGCTAATATCAGCCCAAATGGAGTGAATCTCGGGACGTACGTTTCCATTTTGTGGAACTCGGCTCCGATATATATATTTTTGGCATAATCCTTCTCGAAGTGATATCATGTACTCTATAGCAACATTATTTGGTATAAAAGATTAAAACATCTCTTTAAAATTTTGTGAAAATCGATTTAGAATTCAGGATATGCCTCCCACATATTATTTCCCTCTGAAACTAAACTATAACTGCTCTAAAGCCAAATGTTTATAGGTCGTACAATCTACTTTAAACAAATTCTTTTGTTATGGGAGCTAAAATATAAAGTAAATTTTCCTTATTCATGTTGATAGTAGAAATGTTCTCAAATGTAAATGGTAAATCACAGCTTCAATATTATACTCTGCCAAATTGTAGATTTGGAAAAAAAAACATTATAGAATCCATACATTTTTTGTTGAGAAATATTATACATTTTGGTAGCTAAAGAAATTCAATTACAGTTGACTTTACATAAAAATTGTAACTTATACCACAACAATTTCCCATGTGCGAATTTTGAAGAGGACTGGAGAATATTTAAGCATTTTTTGAGAGTTACAATTATTCAAAATGTTGGCCCTTCTTGACAAAGGTAGCAGGTAGCTTTGTGTGCAGTCAAAGAAAGTATCGTTAAATTATTTTGAATTTTATGAGAGTTATGATTGTTAAAAATTTTGACACGTTGTGCGGTAGGTACGATATTCAGCATTCGTATCTTCAAGCGGCACATAATATTGGTAATAAAATATTGTAATAATGCCAGCTTTATCCATCTTTTAACATTAAGAGATAATGCGTATAATTGATATAAACAGATATTTTAATTATCATACGCCACAGAAGCAGTTTGTGCCATGCCGAGTAGATTCATTTACAACGTTGTTGAACAAAACAACTCAAAGTCTGGAGTGGGAAATTCCTTTTGAGGATAAAAAAAAACTTTTGTGAATGTATTAATTAATCGTATAACGTATATCAATATCATGATACAGAAAATCGCCACAAAATAATACGCGAAAGAAATATAAGTTAGTGGCTTAATTAATATGTCAGTTGCTTAATTAATTGACTTGTTAATTACGAGAAGAAAAAAACATTAAGATATGCATTATTTTATTTGAAGAGGATTCTCTAATTAAACTGCCAATAAAAATAACTTCAAAGCTCAATTAGCAAAAATTCCATACCAACAATAATTTTTTCACTTGATATATTCAAAATTCGTAAAGGGCGAAGAATTAGCTATGACAATGTAACATTATTATACCATAATGGTTATATTTTGAGTGATTACAATATTTACAAAGATATCGAATTTATATAGTTCGAATTAATTTTAAAATAAGAAGTATGTAAGTCTCAAATCAAAACAAACCGAACCCCATAAGTTTTACAGAACAAACGAATGTGTAAACAATAATGACATGCAATTATTCATTGATTATTTAATACATGTGAACATTGAATGAATATCATATCCATAAATTTATACACACATAAAAAATTACAAAATCATAATTGTACAAATAAACCACAAATAAATCGAATACATGGAAAAGGGTTATCAGTTTAAATTAAAATTTTCTATCAGAGTTTTTGTTTTTATATCATGATTAAGTTTCACTTAATTCATTTAATTACAGATAGCCAGCTTCAAATGAATTCTAATAAAAATTTAATCATATTTAGGTTGAAATTGTTGTAAATAAAACTTAAAAAAAAAACTTGAAAAAAACTTGAAAAAAATGTATCAAATTAGTCTTAATTACATAATTCAAACCCTATCAGCTTTTGTTATAAAATTGAACAAATATACAAAGGTTTTGCAGAAAAAAAAAACTAGTAAAGAAAGTCTTACAGTCGGGCGAGCCGACTTTATGATACCCTAAACCACTTTACTAATTTAGTAGAGCTGCGCATAACAATTAAAAGTTTTTATGGGAGAATTCAATCATACACGCTATGATTATAATTATAATTTAAAGTTCAAAGGACTAAATACGCCGAAGCATTTGTATCTTTTAAAATCGGACTTGTATTGCCCATTTGATGCACAATTAATTTGAAAATAGATAAAAATATATATGGGAGCTATACCCAAATCGGAACCGATCTCCATAAAATTTGGCAAATGTATTTCTGAGCTGCATTTGATATATTTCTCCAAATATTGTTGTTACAGAGTGGATATTACGGCTGCGGAGGACAAAAATAACAAATCGGATGAACAGTATATATGGGAGCTATAGCTATATCTGAACCGATCTTCAACAAATTTGACATACTAGACTCAATTCGGTCGTAAGTGCCAAATTTCATCCCATTTGGGCAAATATTAGACGTTTGGTAAATCGGACGAAGTTATATATGGGAGCTATATCCAAATCTGAACCGATCTCGATAAAATTTAGGTATTTCTGAGGTATTTCTGAGCTGTATTTGATATATTTCCCCAAATATTGTTGTTACAGAGTGCATATTACGGCTGCGGAAGACAAAAATAACCAATCGGATGAACAACATATATGGGAGCTATAGCTATATCTGAACCGATTTCGATCAAATTTGGCATACTTATTTTCAGGTGCAATCTGCAAAATTCCATACTATTTGGACTGATATTATACGTTTGGTGCACAAACAAAGCAAATCGGACGAAGATATATCTACATTTTGACCGATTATCTCCTCAATTTCAATAGGGTTTGTCCTTGGGCCAAACAAATGATTTGTGCAAAATTTCATCTGGATAGGGCAATAAATGCGAACTGTACTTTGTTTACAAAAATACATGAACAGACGACGGACAGACGGACGGTCGGACGGACGGACATGCATAAATCGACTCAGAATCTGATTCTATGCAGATCATCAAAAGGAACTTTGGGTCTATCTCGTTTCCTTTTGCCTGTTACAAACAAATGCACAAAGACATAATACCCTGACGACCTTGTGGTGTAGGGTATAAAAATAATGCAGGCGTTGACCTATGCTCTTGTACTTTTCCACATAGGTGGAAGACACAGTCATATTGAAATTGGTCATTTTAAAGCTCCGTTTGCAACGTTTCACGAAGACTCTATAAAGTCGATATTTTCTCGATTAGCGTAATATTTTTATTTTCAATTTTAAAATGTCGGTCAACAACAACAATTTGAGTTATGTCCAAATGATTGGTTTTAGGAAGCCATATGTAATAAGAATGAGAGTAGAATTATTTATTATGTAGATCAATGCATGTGCATCGAATCATACAGCAGCTCCAAGCGAAACTCATACAGCTAAAGAATATCTAGAAATAGAATAAATCAAAATTTACAAAAAAATGTTTTTTTTTTTTTGCATTTACATTTTATAAGTGCACTATGTAAGTAATTTAAAAACAAAAATACATAACAGTTTAAAACTTTTAAAGTTAAAAAAAATAAATATTAAAAGAGATCACATTTCAATGCCAAAGTCAAAACTCGTACACTTCGTATAATTTAATGTATTTCTGACATTAATATTTTGC
The DNA here is from genome assembly GCF_030504385.1 of Musca domestica. NCBI lineage: Eukaryota > Metazoa > Arthropoda > Insecta > Diptera > Muscidae > Musca > Musca domestica. Next base: position 5,261,978 of record NW_026712326.1, read on the forward strand.
ATGCATTCCTTTACCATTTTACCATTTGTAGCCTATTTAGCATACTTTTAACAAGTTTTTCGCAAAAGCTGGGTTAATTTTTTGTCATTCTTCGGTACCCCCGACATTCGGTATTTTGAATTCGGAACGGAATTGTGTGCAAATTTTCACAAGGAGTCCCTTGTGAGTACTTTATCCCTTGGAAGAGAGTTATCTATATAGGTCCACGATATCATATATCTCCCATATAACGGTACCTCCCGATATTCGATATTTTGATAATTTTAGCTACATTTTTCTACGTAATTTTCTGAAAATTCACATAGACCCGGAAATGTTCAATTACACAAATATGGCACCATTTCATCAATCAAATTGCTCAACGTTAATTACTTGTTCATTCATGTTTATTATTCCAATTAAATGATAATCATATTAAAGACATATGTTTAATGTATGCACATATGTATGCATACATTTGAAATAAATTGAATCGTATTAAATTGAATTAAATGAAACGAAATTTCATCACAATTTGTAAATGTTTACTTAAGATTAAAACCATAAAAAATTAATTAATCACGTGAATGCCGCAAACAATGGACATACGCTTTTGCAGGTATTGAGGTGGATATCATAATATTGGTCTCATTTTATCTATGGATTTGTTTTGTTGTCGTAAGAAATTTAAAACCATCTCCAGGTATTGAGAAACAAAAATTATAATTTTTACTTTCCATTAAAACGATAGACAAGTAAGCAAAGGCTACGGTCGTGCGAAGCCGACTATGTGATATCCTGTAACACTACAATATGTTAGGAGCCCCCTTATGTCCAAATCAATTTTGAAAGATTTCGCTTTTGAAATTATATCACGGAGCACTGCTCAGATATTACCCTTAGCATTTTTATCATGGACATTTGCCCAATATTTACGCACTCCGTCATGCTGTTTGTTGTTATGGTCCATTTTACAGCTAAATATAATCCAATAGTCATACAAAATGCTGGAATTCATCCCTATCCTTAACTCTTCTCATGCAAAATTTCGTGTCCATTAAATATTTTGCGATCATCTCCAAATGCAAGAGGACCGCTTGAATCTCCAAATTTAGGCTCATCTATATGATTTGCTTGTCTACGATATTTGGCTATATTCGTCTACGAAATCAATATAAAAAAGCCAGAAGTTTGCCTTTTGTGTATTTCGAATATCGCCTATATGTATTGTTAGTATTTTTTCACATAAAAGTAGTGGTCTATTCTACCAGCTGTCCTAAACTCTAACTTCATGCAAGACTTCGTTTCCTTTTGTTTTCATTTGTGACCTTTATAACGGCTGCAAAATCAGGAAAATTTTTAGTTGTTTGTCCATTTCAAACTCTAAATATATTGTGGACAGCTTAGTCCTTTTGAGCCCAATCCTACCCTTGTGAAAATTTTCATGAGGATTGACGATAATTGCAATCTGTATATAATAATCCCAACCTGTGTTGTAAAATTAACAAAATATTTCAAAATATACACTTCTATATTATAAGTCAAATTGAAAAAATCGCATGCGACAAAAAATATGAAAAAATAAAAAAATTAACAAAATACTACAAAAGCTATATTAAAATCATTATTGGCATCTTTTTATGCGATTTTTTTTAGATTTTATTCCTTTATGCCAAGAGGGTATTCTGAATCGGCCCAGCCATTCTTGAGATCCAAGCATTCTTCCTATCATCCCCTTCCTTTGTATATACACATTGTATATATTTCGCTATATATATATCGGATATATTTACTATTGGCATCTACGTAACGGTCAGAATTAATCTGTTTGTCTATTTGTGATTTCGCCGGGAATAAAAATATTCGCGGTTTAAGGAAAATTTGACTTTTATTTAACACAAATATTATGGTCTATTTCAGCCATTAAATATTACCCGATGACCATCAAATTTGGAAGGCTTCTGCCGAGCTCTAAGCTCTAGCCCCATACTATCTTTCGCGTCGATTGGTCCATAATTGCGACCTGTAGAGCAGCTGCAAAATCAAGAATTTTTTCAGTTTTTGGTCTACTTCGACCCCTAAATATTATGCGATCATCACCAAAAGCAATAGGCTTCTATTCTAACTAATCCCAAACACATAGTTTTGTATGGTATAAAATTTTTATTTAATGAATGGAGCAAAGATGGATTTACAAACGTCGAACTCTTTCCAATTTTCAAAAAAAATAAATAAAAAACAAGTAAGCAAAGGCTACAGTCGAGCGGGGCCGACCGTTGAATACCCTACAACACTACAATAAACCATACAGTTTATATAGGCGAGATACTCGAAAGAATTCCACAAGATATTGTCACAAATAATAAAAGAAAACCATCAGGTTCCGTTCTGTAATTTTCGAATAATAGCAACTTCAACTAATTTGCTCATTTCCAATTTATTGGTAGATGTTGCACGTAAATGGTCTTCCTAGATCTGGAACCAATATTTCCCAAAGACCCATAATCTCTCAAAAGTGGCAAAAGATTAACATTTATTATTGGTTTTTGACTGAAACGCATCTATATGAGATACAGCCATTTGACTATATTCTTCAACTTAATCAGCGTTAACGAAATAGTCAGAAGTGCGTCTTTTCTGTATTTGTGAATTCTCCAAGAAGTCACTGTAATGGACATTTATTTTGTATTTTGTCTACAAAAGTTGGCAAACTCCTTCACAAATTGAATATTTTTGGATGGCCATCCAAAACTGCTTGGCTTTTGCAATCTCCGGTAACCCCCATTCAAATGTGCGTGAGGATCGGGCGATAATTACGGCCTGCAGACAATTTTGCAGTTTTTTGGTCCATTTCAACCCCTAAATATATGGCGATCATCTCCAAAAAGAGTAGGCATCTATTCTAACCCTCATCTTATCCCCATGCAAAATTTCTTAAGGATCGGGCCATAAATGCGATCTGTATATGATATCCTGATATCCTAACTACTTAGTTTTGTTAGCTGTAGAAATATTACCAAATGTTTAATTCAAAATGAAAATATGCCAAAAATATGACAAAATTGAAAAAATATGAGAAAATTTTACAAAATCAATATTTTCATCTGTAGAGAGATATTTTTATGCGATTTTTTAGACGTTTTTTGTTTCCTAACAAGAGGCCAGTCTGAATTAATGAGAACTGTCGAAATCAGTTCAGCCGTTCTCGACATATAAGAGATCTTTCAAGCATATCTTCTTTGATAGACATATATATCGCACATATTTTGCTATATATCCATTTTGTTGGATGTTAACATCAATGTAAAGGTCAGAAGTAACCTTGTCATGGCTTTGTGATTTCGCCGGGATTTAAAATATTCGCGGTTTAATGAAAAATTTTGAATTTTTTCAACACAAAAGATATGGTCTATTTTACCCGCTAAATATTATCCGATGACCACCCAAATAGGTAGGCTTCTTCCCCGCCCTAAACTCTAGCTACAAGCGAAGTTCCGCGTCGATTGGTCTATAATTGCGACCTGTATAGCTACTGCAAAATCCGACATTTTTTCAGTTTTTGGTCCATTTCGACCCCTAAATATTATGCGATCATCTCCAAAAGAAATAGGGTTCTGTTCTGACCCTAGCCCCACCTCCATTCTAAATTTCGTGAGATCGGGCCATAATTGCGACCAGTAGAGTGATTACAAATTAACATGGACAGACGGACAGACGGACGGACGGACATACATAGCTAGATCGACTCAGCTCGGCGAGCTAGGAAGATCCATATATACTTTCCTATATGGGAAACCAATATTTCGAGGTGTTACATAAATTCTGGCCCAATCAAACTTATAATACCCCCAACACATAGTGTTGTAGGGTATAAATAATAATAATAATAATGATAATAAATGATGCAAAATAATGTATTCTATTAAGTCCTTATTTTGTCCTACATAATTATCAGTTGAGATATGAGAAATACAGTATCAAAAAAGTTGTGATATTTATATGAATTTCACTACTAGCTTCGCTCTAGTCCCACAGATTCATTCAAATCAGTGTGACGACTTTTATTCTACCTTTAACAGTCATCATTCCTTTAACCATTTGCAGCCATAGGCAGATTAGCAATTTCTTAATATTGTCTGCCCCAATAAATATCATCATGTCCCCTGCACAAGATAGTCAATGAACGTAGTTATATTTGTTCCCGGAATAAATTTGAATATCAAACCAATTTCATTTCAAATTTAAATTTCGCAATGCCTTTAATATTTGTTGTTTATATAGTAAGATTAATACAAGTGCTAATAAATCTCACCATGGATGAGTGATTTTCATGTTCCTGTGTTGACTTTTCAAAAAGTTGCCTAGATATGGGAAGGAGGGAGATGAGTTTAAAGTTCAAAACAAAGCCATAATTTTCTCATTCCATGGCCAGAAAATAAATTAGATTTAGCTGGCTACTGATATTGTAATGTTCATGTCAGACAAACTGAAAGTTATTCAATTGATTTAAGAGGGGAGGAAATACTATTGCTGTGAATAGGATAGGCAGCAGTAGTAGGCTGAATGTAGTAAGTATATATTCAAATATGTATAAAACTTATTCAGACGAACGCAAAAAATATTGTTTAATGTGTTACAAAGCTTAAAAACTGAAAATCCAAGTTTACAGATTAATTTAATTTATTTTTTTTTTTTAATTTCAGATATCCAATTTGTGTTTTTCAATAAACTTTTTTAATCCGATACTCAGTTTTTGAAATGCGGTGAGCTAATAAAGATTATTTATGCAGGACCTATAGCAAATAACTCTTTACAAACACAATATTGTGTCTAGACTATATTTTTCACAAAATGCATTAGTAAACAACAAATGTTGTTTCTATTATTTTGCTAAAAGTAACTTAAGTAGTTACCATAAGTAGCTTAAGCATTAGAAAAATGACCTTACAAACATCTTTTGTTTGAATTTTTGCATAACCATATAACACCTGTTTGTTTGTAACAATGTGCGCAATATATTAAAAAAATTTTTCCAAATAAATTCATGAGCAGCTGACATCAGACCACTATTGTTTTCTACGATGAGTACAAAGTTTGCAAATCATTTTGTTCTGGAAACAAATGAAATACTTTTGAACTTTGATGGAGCTCGATTCAAATCAAAGAATTTTTTTTTGGGAAGTTAAATTAATATTTTTCTCAAAAGATGGACGCGATTCCGAAACGAAAAATTTTACTGATATTCAATGTCAATCAAGACATTTGATTTTAAAAATAATGGCGTTAATAGTCCAAATCTAAAATAATTTGTATGAGTCGAATATGGGACATAATTTTCCAAATACTTGTCTTGATTGAAATTTGACACAATGTAATTATTATTTAATTTGAATTAAATTTATTTTTATCAACGTCATTACTGTCGTTCAACAAACAACATTCTTGTAAAAAGGTGGGCTGTATGTACGCAATTTATTAAGAGGAAGCCTCTATCTAGCTTTAGAGGGTTTTTTCATATTTTTTAAATATAAATTTCCGTCTTATTCAAATTTTTATAGTACCAACATGATAATTTTTAGTAAGAAATACTTAACAATTCCATTCCATTCTTCAATTGAATTTTATGAATAATGTCATGTGATAGAGGCGTTTCTTTACATAGATAAAATATCTAATAGACCACTGTTCGATTATTTAAAAATATTTTGACTTGTGTTGACCCTCTATGGAGTAGGTTGCGAAGGAATGGGCCAATATAGTCCATTTCATATCGGTCCTAAATAGATATGATATAAATATTGCGACGTGCCGGTTTGGACTATATTGGTATATTCCTTCACTTTACATGAGATATGTGATAATTTGATAGTCGACCGAAGTATTCCATTTTTATGCTTCATCTAAAAATATTTTTATTATTCCGTAATATTTGAAGACAATCGAACTCTTACATCATATTTTATAAGAGTTATAATTATTCAAAATTATTTGTGAGGAGTGGACCGGTATTATCCATTTTTGCACTTGACCTAGAACTAATGCAAATATTAGGATTTGCAAAGTTAGATCAAAATTGGATTATTGCTTTCCTTTCTGTGCAGAAAAATATATATTTTTTGAAAATTTTGACCAGTTGTGGGGGAGGTACCAGAAAGAGTGGTACCTCCCCCATCTTAATAAAAGACCTTGGGCTAATAAAATTATTGGGATGTGTGAAATTTGATGACAATAGAACTCTTACATCATATCATCATCATCGCACCTGATATAGCGCTGATGCAAATTTTAGGATTTGCAAAGTTCGCAAAGCCAAATCGGATTATCCTTTCTCTTTCTGAGCAGAAAATATATATGTTTTGAAAACTTCGACCTTTTGTGGGGAAGTACCAGAAGGAGTGGACCGATATTGCCCATCTCCGAACTCGATCTAAGTTTGACAAAAAGATTACGATGTATCAAGTTTGGACCAAATCGGATACTCCCTTCGAGAGTTATCGTGCGTACCAGCCAGCCAGACAGACAGACGGATGAACGGACATCGCTAGATCGACTCCAAATATTCTGAAACGAAAATGAAATAGTTATTTCGACTAGGCACGTTTTGACCGTATCGAATGATAAATACCCTCTCTAGTCATATGGCTGAGGGTATAAAGTGTCATGGTATGACCTACACCACTACATCTATCGATACATCACTTTCATTAAAATATATGGACTATATTATCTTAATAAAGAGCATTATGTTGCACAAAGAACTGTTTTATTTCAGCAGTGTTCGGTTTAACGAAAAAGTAAAAAAGCGGTTAAGTTCAAATTTGTCAAATGTAAGAAAATTCCGTTTAATTAAAAAATTTCGAATATTAGGTGCTACAGTTATATGGGCCTATACGAAACCGTCAGCCAACTGAAAAAAAATTAAGTTTAAGATAATTCTGTAAAAAAATGTAGCTAAAAAAAACAAAATATCGTATATCTGGAGGTAAAGTTTTAACCAAAATATGGACCTATATGATTAGTTCTATGCAAGGATGTTTCCTTCGTGACAAATACATCAAATTCGTATAAAAGTTGTGACTATATACGCGGACCTATATGATCAATTTTCAATACTTAAAGTCCCGCAGGCATTATTAAGCTGAAATTAAAATTAGATTATATCAAATTATATCAAAATTAAATTATATCAACCAACTTCGTTTCGTTCGGCACAGTGATTTCCACAGATTGACAGACGGACATAGACAAGCGGACATCATCTAAATCGTAGAGCTACCAGCTGATTACATTTTTTTTCTAACTGTGCCCAACTTCTGCCAATTTTGTGTATGTATTTATTGTTTTGAAAAATGAAAACAAAATATTTTCAAAACCTATTGCGGTCCGTGCATTAAAGCTATTAACCAGTTTAGCCATGAAATTGAAAGATTGAACAGTTTGTATCATATTTTTAAGAGAAAATCCAGGCATTTCATTCATTTTTCGCGCTATTTAACTGAACCTTCTGCTGGGTTAATGTACTCCTTTGCACCTTTTTCCATATACGAAATATTCCTGTATTTATCTCACAAATATAGTTATTAAACGCAGTAACAATAGAATTTTAATTTTTAACTTATTATAAGCAATATTATATCTTAAACGATTGATGCATTCTATACCCAATTTTCAAAATTTCATTACCAGCTACCATGGAGTCGGTAATATATGATGTCGGAAAATGATGTTAGAAATGCCATTAACCTTCAATGTTTTATTTACGCTTGATGAAAGAAATGTTTTGTTATTATAGGATAATCAAATTTAATGAAGTCTTTAATGTATCAACAAATATCTCCAAAGTCACCTAAAAAAACAGAAAACCTTTCAAAAGGTACAAGAGGAAAAATGAAAGAAATGGAAAAAGCAAAAAAAAAGTTTTAGATGTATTCTTGATATAATTGAGTGTTAGTTGTAGAAATTCACAAGTTCTTTTATAGTTTTTTGTCCTTTAAAAACCGTGGAGTTGATTTGAAAATTTAAAAAAAAAATTTTATTGAAATAAAAGTGGTTATCACAAAATTGTCGAGGCCAAACTTTAATCAAAAAAAAAAAAAAAAAAAAATTCGTAATCTTAATGTAGTCTTAAAAATTGTGTGTCCTTTTTATGCTTTACATTTTTTTTTTTTTTGGTGTTAAAATAAGCAAAGTCTAGCAACGTGTTTCTTTATCCCTTCTAAAAAGAGTATTATTCCTCTTAAAGAAAAAAAAAAAAAAAAACGATGGAAGTAGGCATGTCTGATAGCCATGACCAAAAATAGACTTCAACTTCCTATCATTGTATTCATTTTCCTTCCTTTTTGTCTGGTTAAATAAATTCAACTGGAAATCCTGTATTCTATTGTACCTATTTCTTTTATTGCTTTTTGTTTTTTCTTTGCCGGTTCTCCTTTTTTGTCAAGATAAATAACTAATATTGACAACAACTATGGATGAACATAACAACAAAAAAGTAATTTACTGCTACTATTTAGCAAAAACTTTACGAAAATTTGAGATAATCTGGATGGTACAAGTTGGGAGGAAAAACGTTAAAAAAAAACCAAACTCGGAATATACCATATTGCCCATGAAGTTGTGTTCACTTTATTGAATCCAAAAAAGCGTGTATGGACAAAGCATAACGAATTGATTACGGAGATAAAAAACAGAAATGGGATGTTTGTGTAAATGGTACATTTCACAACTTCATTAAGGGAGATTGTCAAAATGGATATTATCTATGCATGAGGCAAAATTATTAATGGGCAAATGTCGTTTAAAATTGAGTAATTTTTTTAAAAGTAATGCTAAAAACACTTGGTCATATCAGTTTACTGAAATCTGAAATTATGTTTCACAAATATTAGAAACCAGCTGAACCCGGTCCGCTTCGCAACCCTGTTTGATTTTATATGCATTCAAAATTGTATATACAAATATATGTTGGCTTAAAAAAATAATAAAACAAATTAAAAAAAAATATTGTAAAACCTTAATGCGTAAATAAACAAATAGCTCGGTCTACCAGCTCGTGAACATGAAAGGAACAGGTGACCATGTGAAAAGCAGGAACATGCCAAATTTAGTCCGCATAAATGAAGGGTTTGTGCTTCGGACTCATTAATTTCATAGCAAATCCCAAGCGTGCAGGAAACTGCTATCTTGTGAAGTTGAGTGGCAGTTCTATTGCCCGTAATAATGGTTTCCTCAATTAAATTGTTGAGCAGTTTTTTACTTTAACATATGTTAGCCTAATACCGTTACAAAGGCGTTGTGGCTCAATGCTTCTTAATAAAATTATATCCCAATCTGAACCGATTTCAATGTAATTTGACAAAATTTACTATAACACCAAATTCCGTCACACTTTCCATATTTCATTTAAAATTGGTGCGTCAAATATGTGAAATCGGCCGAGAATATATATTAACCGATTTCCAATTCCAATCATGTTTGGTACACATAATATACATGAAATCGGACGAAATTTAATCACTCATGCCGAACTTCATTGGAATCGGACATACTATCGTGTTTGGTGCATCAAATATGTGAAATCGTTTGAAAATATATATGGGAGCTATATCCAAATCGGAACTGATTACAATATAATTTTACAAATGTATATTCGTTATAAATTTCATTACACATTCCAAATTTCATTGAAATTAGAGACACATAGACCGAAAATGTATATGGGAGCTATATCCAAATTTGAACCGATTTCAATATAATTAAGCAAACAAATATGTTACACAATTTTCATCAAACTTTCCAAATGTCATTGAAATGTGTCGTACACAGCATGTTTAATGCATCGAAGATATATATGGGAGCTATATCCAAATCTGAACTGATTTCAATATAATTCGGCAAATTAATTTTTGTTGTTTAAATTAAATTTAAATTGTTTAAATTCAGAACTCTAATTAAAAGAAATATTTAGATATACCAAATTTAAATAGGTTCACTGACTTGTTTCACAATTTATGAAAGTTATGAATATTTGTAAATCGACTCTTTGAGCAAAATATATATTAATAATATTGCAATTTAGCCCAAAATACATATTATTTTCACACTTTTTGCAAAAACGAAAGCTTGTATTACTTGATGCATCTACTCAAAAAAGGCCGAGAAGAAAATTATCAACAAATATTCAATATATTTCGTGAAATTTGTACAATATATTGATTTTGTACAATCCCCTTTAATATTGAATCATATTTTAAACAATGGCCCATATACCCTTTTGGTGACTCTTTTGACTAAAATGATCCTCGTATTTTTATCCGTATATTGGATGAGTCACTATGCATTTTTTTAAAAAAAAATGTAAAATTTAAAGAACTCCTAATTCGAAATTGTTGTTTCAGTACTTTCTGGATACTTCACTATGAATAATTTAGACATTTCGACATTCATATTTTACTTAAGAAATTAATTTGAGATAACAAAATAAGAAACCACGTTCTCCAAACTCAATTTTATTAAATTCTCACAGTGCATATGTGATTTTGCATTTGTATTTTGAACAGCATAGCGAAATAAAAATTTTTAATTCTTAATTTTCTTAAAAGCATTTAAAAAGGATACTAAGCCTCATCACCCTTGTGTTTTTCCTGGTACAACTGTTTTCAACTGTTTTATTTTGTTTTGACTTTGGTCATTTTACTTTACACAGTACTTCATTATACCAAGCCATAAAAATCTATTGCCTTTTATAATTTTTTCTCACAGTACTCAGATTTGTTAAAGCAACTTCGAAAACCGATAAGAACAATTTTGGAGATTTTACGACCAGTCATTAACAAGTATTATTATTTGGTACAATAAAATTGTGGTCGGATGAGAAAAGTGAATTTGCTACAACGTGAACCAGCGAATTAAACTTTAATGAGCCTTTTAAATTTCTAAAAGGTGTTAAAGGTTTTAATGTAATTATATGTTTAAAATTCAGTCAGCTGTAAGTTGCTATTTGCATTTCAATTTGCAATTTCATTCCTTACATGTATCATAGTTACAAAAACATATACATTATTATTTAAATATTTTAGATTATCGCACACAATTTATAGAGATTTTTCAATAAGCTGTAGCAATGGTCGACAACTAATATGAACGAACATATGTGCACATCTGAAATACACAGCTTTAACTGTTACTGTTTCTGTCATTAGAATGGATCAGAAAATGGTTTTTGGTGTTGATTTTTTACTGTTCAATAATATTCATGTAAATGTTCGTCATGTCGCACTAATGGACATGACAAGAGTCATTAAAGGTTCATCAATTTTTTATTACTTTAAACGAAACAAAATCACAATACGAATTAAGAGATTGAATAACAAGCATTACTAATATCACGAAGCATGGGTTTTGTATTAAGACCATTAAGAAGGATATGTAAGGCGAGGCGATACCCTACACCAAGTCATATTTTGCAATGTTATCGGTAAAAATATACTTTAGTAATGATAATCTCTACCAAGTATTCATAACAACTATGATGTTATTGAATGTGTATTAAGGGTTAGGTGCCGTTTGGATTTAAGTATCTTAACCTGAATCGATTTTTATTAAATGTAAAAGGGGTTTTTTATTTTTCTTGTACCAAATATCATTGCTATAAAAAGACATATTATGACTTTAGGGATCCATATCTGAACGATTTGGTTCACATTAGGTCATCTTTTTTCTAGTGGGAACTTGATCTAAATCTCAAAATAATTGCATAAACGGAAATGTAAAGTCCATTCGCTTCTCTAAACGATAAGATAAGGGTAGAAATTAACAATGAAATAGTTAATAGGAGCGATGCCTAATTTATGGCAAGTTAGCAAAATTAAAAATAACAAACACAAATTTAAATGTATGGAATTTTGAACAGGCATTCGACAAAAAAGTAAACTGTGTACATTTTTATACCCTACACCACACTTTGGTTAATGAGAGAGAAAAAAGCGAGAGAGACCCACAGTTCCATTTGATAATCTGCATAAATCATTTTGGCCCAAGGATGAACCATATTGAAATTGTAGGCAATCGATGAAAACTTGGATATAGCTCCCATACATTCGTCTTACTTTCTTTTTATTGAGGTTAATTGTGTAATTTTAGCCCAAATAGGATGCAATATTTTTTACGCGACCAAAATGATTTTAGAAACCAGGAAAAGTCAAAAGTTGGCGGAGCCGACTATATGATCCCTACACCACTATGCATATTTAGTAGAGCTCCCGTAACAAACGAATTTATTTCAAGTAGATCATACCACCCATCAACATTTGGCTTGAGAGCAGTTATAGTTTGCTATAGAGTGCATGATATCACTTGGACAAGGATTATATAAAACAAGTAAACAAAGGCTATATTCGTGCGTAGCCGACCATGTGATACCCTACAAATCTACAATATGTTAGAAGCCCCCTTACGTCCAAATCTATTTTTTGGAAGATTTGGCTTTTGAAATTATGTCATAGAGCACTGCCCAGATATTACCCTTAGCTTTTTGACAGGGATATTTGGCCAATATTTACGCACTCCGTCATGCTGCAAGTTGTTATGGTCCATTCAATGGTCATCCAAAATGCTAAACTTCTTGACTGTCCTTAACTCTCGTCTTATGCAAAATTCCGTGTCGATTGGTTTCAATTGTGTGATCAGGAAATTTTTTCTGTTCTGTCCCCTTGTGTAGAATTTCAGGCAATTCCGTTGAAAAATGTTGCTAAAATCATCAAAATACCGAATATAGGGAGGTACTGTTATATGTGGAATATATGATTTTCAGACCATTCCATTGGAAAATGTGGCTAAAATCATCAAAATACCGAATATCGGGGGATACCGTTATATGGGGTTTATACGATATTTTGGACCTATATAGACAATTCCCCTTCAGGGGGTAAAGTGCTCACAAGGAACCCCTTGTATATAATTTTAGACAATTCCATCGAAAAATGCGACTAAAATCATCGAAATACCGAATATTGGGGGGTACCGTTATATGGGGGATATACGATATCATGGACCTATACAGACAATTCCCTTTCAGGTGGTAAAGTGCCCACAAGGCTAAAATCATCAAAATACCGGATATCGGGGGGATTGTTATATGGGGGCTATACGATATCGTGGACCGATATAGCCCATATAGGACAGACGGACGGACGGACGGACGGACAGGGCTAAATCGTCTTAGAATTTTACGCTGATCAAGAATATAATACTTAGTTTGGTCTATAATTATTATTTCGATGAGTTACAAACGGAATGACGAACTTAATATACCCTCTTTTGTAATACTTAACAGTTCTTCTGTTGTACCACAACATTTTATTTTCTTTTATTACCTTATCATTTAAAATCACTAATGAAAAACTTTACAAAATTCTCACAATACTTAGATTTGCAACACAGATTTCAAAAGAAAACATAAACAACTTTAAAAACTCTACTAGGCCATTGACAAGCACTGTTTGGTGCAATTACAGCTTGTTTGTATTTGCTATAGTCAAGATACGAATAAAACTTTAAAAATAAAAGCAAATTTAACGAAATCATTTATTTATAAAAAATTGAAAATTTAAAGCAATAGTTACAAGACTTAATTTAGCAATAACCAAGTCATAGTCAGAAAAAATTTATCATTTGATTGAAATATTTTAATGGATTCATTCTACTGAGATTATCACATCTGTTGTCGGTGTCCGACAAATTACTGTTAATATTTAATTCATATTTTTTTTTGTTGTTTTTTGCTATTTTTGCCATGATGTTTAATCATCACATTGTTGTTTTTTGTTGATGTGCTTTAATGTTCAATCATATATGTATGTGTAAATGTCAATCATGTCCCTATGACAAGCAATCGACATGTTAAGGGCCATTAAAAGTACATCTATTTAAGATAACTTCAAATTGAACAAAAAATTGTCGAACTAATAGCGTGTTTTTTCATAACAAATATAAATCTGAAGTACGAGGCATTTAAACAAGCGTTCAGTATTGGTTATCAATGAATGTGAAATGACAAATGACTATTTATAGTTTATATGCGATGTTCATTTCTTTTTATAATGCTTAATTGCTTACGAAATGTGAAGAAAACCTTGAAGTATATCTTAACTTCATGTGGGTAATTTCTAATTAATGAAATTGGACCGGAAAAGAATATGGATAATATATTTACCACAGTTTAATTATCTATATGTATAGTGTTTTACAATACGAGGAATTCGAATAGTATGATATTATATACTCTCTCAATTTATAACTGTAACTTGATTTTTTCAGACATACAAATTCCCACTATTCTAGTTAAAGTGTACACAAATGTATATATGTATATTGTTAATTCATCTAGATGAGTATTTTGCTCATTATAAATTTATAACGTACATCGGAGGAAATATTTCCACGATTATATATTAAATATTTATTTGCCAAATGTAATTCATAGCCAAATAGTCATCATATTCTGGAAAGCCTCCCAGACTCGTAATTAAAATTGGAAATAAAACCAAGAATGACTACATAAATATATTTCCTGTAAGCATTTTGTCAGGAAGCATTCGAAATTGTCTTCTTCCTATTGATACATACATATTCACATGGTTAGCCTATTTTTGCATGCTGTTGACAATATAATGTAGCTTCAATCATCTATAGACAACTTTGTTTGATTCTGAAGGTATTCATTTCATTCATTCATTTGGTTTTTTGCACGTCAATTGAGATAACCTTGAAGCAAACTGGCGTCTATTTTGGCAATTGGAAAACATGAAACTTTTCTCATAATTTTAAACAGGAACATATTAGGAATGCTCAGTTTTTAAAATGTTCCGGGCTAATATGTGTGGTTTGTGAAATACATGAAATCATGAAAACCTCGCGGTTTATGTAGATAATGGATGTAAATATTTAAATTCGAAATAAACTCCCAAAGTTCTAATAATAACAGTTTGCAGAAAATGGAAATGTATTTACAACAAGTAACTAAGGGGCATATAATGAACGATAGCTTTCGTAATAATGAAC
Source organism: Musca domestica (assembly GCF_030504385.1). Lineage (NCBI taxonomy): Eukaryota > Metazoa > Arthropoda > Insecta > Diptera > Muscidae > Musca > Musca domestica. The sequence continues at coordinate 5,277,017 of NW_026712326.1, forward strand.
ATAATTTACACTTAAATCAAAGATGACGGAAAGTGTGAATACGAACTTCAACGTTCCTATTGTGTGGAATTCTAAACAAATAAGCAAAGTGTTGTCGCCACTTTTCAAACTAACACATCGTGCTTTGGATAGGGCAACACTTACATGTTTATTTAATATTTGCTCTATTACAAAATTCATTGTTTATATGTCAATTAATTGTATCGTAAATTTTTATTTGTCAAAAAGCGTCTATAGTGGCGCCATTCTTCGTCTTAACCAAGCAAAGGACTAGTTAAATCCAAAGAGAAGAATTAAGTTTAAACTTCTAGCAATTTTCACACTAAAAATTAGGTATATTCATAAATACTGTAAACGTATATTCTAACAACATTAATTATACAGGAATTTTAATATAAGCTTAATTTGTTAATAAACCACAATTTTACGAATTTTGCTTTATTCAAAATCCAGTGAATTGGCGCTAGCTTGGCCGATTTTCCCGATAACACAAAGGCTATAGTCGGTCGGGGCCCACCATTTGATACCCTACAACATTACAATTTGTTGTAAAGTTTCTGCAGCTCTAAAACCCTTTTGACTAGCATAAAGATTTTCTAAGAAATATCTCAACTACATAATAAAAACAATTGTTATTGCTCCTCTTTTCGAATAATCATCATAGATCTGGAACCAATTTATTCCAAAAAAGTATGGATATTGACAAAGCAGTCATGTACCTAATTCGCTCCTACCGAAAGAATAGAAATTTAACATGCATATTGAAAATATTATTATACCCTACAACACTATGTTTTGGGGGTATTATAAGTTTGATTTGATTATGTAAAGCTGGAAATACAGAAAACGCATATTTGGCTGGCTTAAGTCATCGGCTGGCTTCTTCGTAGATGAACAAAGGAGTTTTAGGTTGACCTAGTTCGATTTTGGCCCTAGGCTCCTTTCATTCATTCATTTCCGAAGAAGCCAGCCGATGACTTAAGGCTGGAAATACATAAAGCGCATATTTGGCTGGCTTAAGTCATCGGCTGTCTTCTTCGTAGATGAACAAAGGAGTTTTAGGTTGGCCTAGTTCGATTTTGTCCCAAGGCTCCTTTGTTCATTTCCGAAGAAGCCAGCCGATGACTTAAGCCAGCCACATAAGCGCTTTATGTATTCCAAGCTTCAGCCAGCCAAATAAGCGCTTTATGTATTCCCAGCTTAACACCTCGAAATATTGGTTTCCCACATAGGAAAGTATATATGGATCTTCCTATCTCGCGAGCTGAGTCGATCTAGCTATGTATGTCCGTCCATCCGTCTGTCCATGTTAATTTGTAATCCGATCTTCACGAAATTTAGAATGGAAGTGGGGATTGGGTCAGAATAGAACCCTATTTCTTTTGGAGATGATCGCATAATATTTAGGGGTTGAAATGGACCAAAAACTGAAAAAATCCTGAATTTGAAGTTGCTCTACAGGTCGCAATTATAGACCAATCGACGCGGAAGTTAGTGTGGGGCTAGAGCTTAGGGCTGGGCAGAAGCTTTCCAATTTTGATGGTCATTGGGTAATATTTAGTGGGTGAAATAGGCCACAACATTTGTGTTAAATAACAGTCAAATTTTCCATTAAACCGCGAATATTTTTAATCCTGGCGAAATCACTAATAGACGAACAGGTCAATTCTGACCGTTACGTAGATGCCGCTAGAAAATATATCGGATATATATATAGCGAAATATACACAATGTGTATGTACAAAGGAAGGGGATTTTGACAAATTTTGTCAAATCAGAATGCCCTCTTGACATAAAAGTATAAAATCTAAAAAAATCGCAGAAAAATATGCCAATAATGATGTTAATATAGATTTTGTAGTATTTTGTGACATTTTTTTATTTTTTCATAATTTTTATCGCATGCGATTTTTTCAATTTGACTTATAATATTTTGTAATATTCTTTCATTTTCACAAGGGTAGGGTTGGGCTCAGAAGAGCTAGGCCTATTGTTTTCAAAGATGTCCGCAATATATTAGGGGTTGAAATGGACCAAAAACTAAAAATTTTCCTGATTTTACAGCCGTTATAAAGGTCACAAATAGAAACCAAAGGACACGAAATCTCGCATAAAGTTAGAGTTTTGGACATCGGGTAGAATGGACCACTACTTTTGTGTGAAAAATACCAGCATTACTTACACGCGATATCCGAAATACACAAAAGGCGAACTTCTGTTTTTTTATGCTGATTCCGTTGACGAATATAGCAAAATATCGTAGACAAGCAATTCATATAGATGAGTCTTAATTTAGAGATACAGAGGGGCCTCTTGCTTTTGGAGATGATTGCAAAATAACAGAAACAATTTCCTGATCACACAATTGAAGCCAATCGACACGCCTGAGGAAAGAGTTAAGGACAGGGAAGAATTCTAGCATTTTGGATGACCATTGCATTATATTTAGCTGTAAAATCGACTAAAACAACTAACAGCACGACGGAGTGCATAAATATTGGGCAAATGACTAGGGACATTCCAAATCCTAATTTCAAAAGGATCCTGATTTCAAAAATTTCCAAATTTCAAAAGCGAAAACTTCCAATATGGATTTGGACATAAGGGGGCTTCTAACATATTCTAGTGTTGTAGGGTATAACATATTCGGCCTCGCACGACTATAGCCTTTGCTTACTTGTTCAATTTGACTTATAATATTGATGTGTATATTTTGTAATATTTTTTCACCTTACAACACAGGTTGGGGTTATTTTATACAGATTGCAATTATCACGGAAATTTTCATAAGGGCAGGGTTAGACACAGAAGGGCTAGGCCTATTTTTTTAAAGATGTCCGCAATATATTTAGGGGTTGAAATGGACCAACAACTAAAAATTTTCCTAATTTTGCGGCAGTTATAAAGGTCACAAATAAAAACTAATGGACACGAAATCTCGCATGAAGTTAGAGTTTAGGAGAGCGGGTAGAATGGACCACTACTTTTGTGTGGAAAATTACCAATATTACTTACAGGCGATATCCAAAATACACAAAATACGAACTTCCGGCTTTTTATGCTGATTTCGTTGACGAATATAGCTAGATATCGTAGATAAGCATATCATATAGATGAGTCTAAATTTGGAGATACAGAGGGGACTCTTACTTTCGCAAAATATTTAGGGTTTCAAATGAACCAAAAGCAAAAAAAAAATCGTGATTACACAATTGAAGTCAATCGACACGTCTGAGAAGAGAGTTAAGGACAGAGAAGAATACTAGCCTTTTGGATGACCATTGGATTATATTTAGCTGTAAAATGGACCACACAACTAAACGCACGACGGTGTGCGTAAATATTGGGCAAATATCCCTGGTGACATAATTTCAAAAGCGAAATCTTTCAAAATGGGTTTGGACATAAAGGGGCTTCTAACATATAGCCTTTGCTTACTTGTTTTCATTTAATTTTTAAAAACGTGGACAGACGGACACTTGTAGCTAGATAGACTCAGCTCAGCGAGATAGGAAGATCCATATATAACATCTAATGTCCAGCACCAATAGTTGGAGATGTTACAAAATTTTTGGCCCAATCAAACTTATAATACCTAGTTTCTTATTTTGTAACTCGATGTTAGATATTTTAAGTATTTTCCTACCATATTGGTATGAATCGATTTGTAGATCACATTAACAAAATCATAAATATAGGTCAATTTTTTGGTGCAATTTACATCTGTAATAGCTTTTAAGAAAAGACTATAACATTTTAACATAAATATTTTTACTACCTTAGTTTTTTCTGCTAAATATCGAATTCAAAATCGAATTCTGAATTACGGTACTTTATTTTTAGCAACATTTAGAAATATTTTCAGCTTTTATTTTAAATATTCTAACATTAAATTTACGGTTCTCTATAGATGGTATGCTAACTCTTCCATATTCAATCCAGTTTCTGCATCTTTCACGATAGATGGAATTGTATGATTTCAAACATGTTTGATTTCGGTTTTAGCCATACCGTTAATGTTGGCAAACGAACTGAAACTTAAAGTTCATTCATAAAAATTCTTCCAGACAACTTCAACTTATCGAACTAAATAAATGTCAAAATGAATTCTACAAAAAACAACCTGTTGTAATGTTGAGAGAATGCAAGCATTTTGATTTCAAATAGAGTTTATCTTTTATAAAGGGAAGAGACAACTTTAATATTGACTACACAAACAGATTCGTTAAAAGAGTCATGTTATTTGCTATAAAATGTGGATGTTAATTTATCACAGCAAATATCCTTTATCCGCATATTGAACTATTTGCTTCCTAATTACATGTTGTTAAAAAATCTTGTATAACTGAAAAAAGATTTGCTTAGTCAAATTCAAAGTCTGGAAACATTGCTGTAGTCAAAGCAAAAAATATAAATTAAGAAGTAGTAATAATAATAATAATAATAAAATTAATACTAATAATGATAATAATAATAATAATAATAATAATAATAATAATAATAATAATAATAATAATAATAATAATAATAATAATAATAATAATAATAATAATAATAATAATAATAATAACGCACTGCATTTTATTTCGCGAATTATCTAAAACGTTGTAATCCTGGTTGGATGATTACTTTTTACTATTAACTATCGAAACCCTGATTCACAAATTTAATATATTCCGAAAGTGCGTACTTTTACAAATTTTCTTAATTATATTCTTACTGTAGTTTTAAGGGTATATTCATTTTGTATATCCATTTGCTACACTTCTGTCAAAATCATGATGCAAGATTACCAAAGGTTATATCTTTTTTGACATTAAAAACGAGTACAGTTGTAAGTAGGTGACAACTCTGTCCATTTTTTTAGTCCACGTTACTATTTTAATCCCTTGAAACCCCACCGACATATGATGTTTCCCTGGCAATGAGCTACCAAATAAAACAGATCGCTAGTTGTGGAATAAAACCTACAAATTCCAGGATATGAGGAGTTAAAAATATTAATTTTGTGGTCTTAAAACAAAAGTATTCTGTAAGAATACAGCTTATATTTAGGGATACCGGATATGAAAGCTAATGCAACATTGTGGAGTTCATCCGGTCAATCCCCAGTCTTCCAAATGTCTATGATTTTTGAATAAACCTTTTAAAATGGCTGGATCAATTCTATGCCTCAAATGTTTGAATTGGACTTTCTTAATTACAATTGAAATACATAAATAACATTTCAAAACCAGATACTTTATACTTGTTCTATGAAAATATGAAATGAAAAATATTTCCTTTATAAAATTTTTCATTTAACATTTCTTCCCTTTATAAAAGTTTTCATTTCACATTTTCATAGAACAAGAAATGAGGCCCAGAAGCTTTATTTGAAAGTCAGATTTTCAATTAACTAGTTATTTTTAAAAATACAATTTTTAGCTGATATTTGTTGTGTCCAATGCTTTAAAAATTTTATGATGTTTTGAAATATGCTAGACTTGTCTTTGTAACAAATATCACTATTTCAAAGACTTCAATCAGCTGTATTGATTCCCAAATGTTTATGTCCTTGAATGTACCAGTAAATTTTGTTTACCATTCAATGAATAACCGTTCGTTAGATGAATGTCCCTAAGAAATTTCGATGCTTACCATTGACTTGACAAACAAAAACTTACCAAAGTTCAATGAACTCAATGAACCCTTTGACAATAAAACAGAGATTGTTAAAATTTCTTTTCATAAAATTTTGCATAGGGGACAAGACAGTCTTTAAAATTCCTTTTTATGCTTCAAATACGATACTATACCTTTAACATTTTATGTTTGCCATATGTACGTAGTCCCTTTTAAATATCTAACACATATTGTACAAAAGATAGAAATATAAAATTAATAAAGACGAACCAAGCGCTTTAGAACCTCTGCCATGGAATAACAAATAAAACTATAAAATTTAGGATTACAAAGCCTGTACAAATATTAAATAATTCTGGTAACTCCAAAATATCTGGTTTATATTGATTATTTTTGAAATATCCTGTATCAAACATATCAACAACCATACCTTAAATTTTGTAATGTGTTTGATTTTGATGCCTATAAAACGGAAACGTACTTTCCAATAATTGGATTATAAGCCTTTTTGGCTGCGAATAAAATATCTAATAACAGGGGCTAATTGAGAAAAAAAAAGAAAATGTCGTGTCTTATGATGAAGATGTTTTATGTCGTTAGGAATATGTCAAAGGTAGGTAATTTGATTTGTTAAGTGAATATTACGGCTTCCTGTATTTTCAGAAATATTGTAGGAAGCTGTAATATTCACTTAATAAATGAAATTACCTACCATTTAAAGAGGTTTATTTTTTGAAAGGTGGGTATGGATAAATAAAGACGAAAAACTTTTTCGTGTTAAATTTGTTGTGTTTGTGAACATTTCAAAGGGCTGAATAAATAACTGCTTCAAACATTTAACCGATACTCCATCAATTTTCTCACCTGTATGAAGTGTGCTAAAGTTATTAGGTTGTGCCAAGTATGTGTAATACTATTTTCAATATTTCCTTAAATATTATCTAAAACAGTATTGGTTTGTTGGTTCGGTATTCCATAGTATTTTGTTGTTGCAAAATAGCCTGACCATTTAAATAAGTTCGTTGGTGATTTATTCCAAACTAACTATAGTTCCAATAAAAATTGTCATCCGATTTGTTATTTTTGTCCTCCGCAGCCGTAATATGCACTCTGTAACAACGATACTCAGGGAAATATATCAAATACAGCTCAGAAATATCTTTGCCAAATTTTATCGAGATCGATTTAGATTTGGATATAGCTCCCATATATATATATTTATCTGATTTCAAATTAATTTTGCACCAAATGGGCAATACAAGTCCGAATTTAGAAGATACAAATGCTTCGGCATGTTTAGTCCTTTGAACTTTAAATTATAGATATAATCATAGCGTGTATGATTGAATTCTCCCATAAAAACTTTTAATTGTTATGCGGAGCTCTACTAAATTAGCAAATTGGTGTAGGGTAAAAAAGGTAAAGAAAGTCTTATACCCTACACCACATAGTGGTAAGGGTATTATGTCTTTGTGCATTTGTTTGTAACATGGAGAAGGGAACGAGATAGACCCATAGTTAGTTTTGAGAACCTTCATAGAATCACTTTCTGAGTCGATTTATGCATGTCAGTCCGTCTGTCCGTCCGTCCGTCCGTCCGTCTGTCCATGTATTCTTGTGAACAAAATGCAGGTCGCATTTATTATCCGATTGAGATGAAATTTTCCAAACAATATTTTTTTGGCCCAAGGACGAACCCTATTGAAATTGGTGAGAATCGGATCAAATTTAGACATAGCTCCCATATATATCTTCATCCGATTTCGGGTTAAATGTGCACCAAATGTCCACTGTCAGTCCAAATTACCTGAATTTTGGCACACCGAACCGAGTTCGGTCTAGAAGCAAGAATATCAAATTTGGAGAAAATCGTTGCAGATATAGCTATAGCTCCCATATATATCTTTCATCCGATTTGATCTTTAAGTCCCTCACATTCCTACTATGCACTCCACAACCGTGATATTTGGTACTAGGTATTAGATGGAGCACAGAAATAGCTGTTTTAAATTTTATCGAAATCGGTTCAGATATGGCTATAGCTCCCATATATACTTTTCATCCGATTTGATCTTTAAGTCCCTCACATTCCTACTATGCACTCCACAACCGTGATATTTGGTACTAGGTATTAGATGGAGCACAGAAATAGCTGTTTTAAATTTTATCGAAATCGGTTCAGATTTGGATATAGCTCCCATATATATCTTCATCCGATTTCGGGTTAATTGACCACCAAATGGCCAATATCAGCCCAAATGGCCCGAATTTTGGCACATGTGACCGAGATTAGCCTTAAAGCAAATACAACAAAATTGGAGAGAATCGGTTCAGATTTGGATATAGCTCCCATATATATCTTCATCCGATTTCGGGTGATTGACCACCAAATGGCCGTAATAGCATCAATTTTGGCAATTCCGACCGAAACCAGCATATAAGCAAGTACATCAATTTTAGTAAAAATCGGTTCAGATATAGCTATAGCTCCCATATATATGTTTCATCCGATTTCGTCTTTAAATCCCTCACATTCGTAATATGCACTCCACAGGAATGATATTTGGTACCAGATATCAGATAAAGCCCAAAAATATTTGATTTTGATTTTATTAAAATCTGTTCCGATGTGGATATGCCTCCCATATATATCTTCATCCGATTTCGTGTTAATTGTGCATCAAATGGCCAATATCAGCCCAAATGGCATGAATTTTGGCAAATCCGACCGAAACCAGCCTATAAGCAAGTACACACATTTTAGTAAAAATCGGTTCAGATATAGCTCTAGCTGCCATATATATGTTTCATCCGATTTGCTCTTTAAGTCCCTTACATTCGTAATATACTCTTCACAGGAATGATATTTGGTACCAGATATCAGATAAAGCCCAAAAGTAGTCGATTTTAATTTTATCAAAATCTGTTCAGATTTGGATATAGCACCCATATGTATCTTCATCCGATTTCGTGTTAATTGTGCAACAAATGGCCAATATCAACCGAAATGGCATGAATTTTGGCATATCTGGCCAAATTCAGCCTAGAAGCAAGGACACCAATTTTAGTAAAAGTCGTTTCAGATATAGCTATAGCTCCCAAATATATCTTCATCCGATTTCGGATTAAATGTGCAGCAAATGGCTAATATCTGCTCAAATGACCTGACTTTTGGTAGTCTAGAAGCAAGTACATCAAATTTAGTGAAAATCGGTCGGATACAGCTATAGCTCCTATATATACCTTTCATCCGATTTGTACTTAAAAGTCCCTCAAATTCGAAAAATGTACGATGCAAGAATAATATTTGGTATCAGATGCAGCCAAGAAATATCTTCTTTTTCAGTTTTACAAATATCGGTTCAGATTTGGATATACCTCCTATATATATCTTCATCCAATTTCGTGTTGATTGCGCACCAAATGTCCAATATCAGCCCAAATGTCCTGGGTTTTGGCACATCTGACCGAATTCAGCATAGAATCAAATACATCAAACTTGGTGAAAATCGGTTCAGATATAGCTATAGTTCGTAAAATGCACGATGGAATTAGCGGCCCCGCCCGACTTTTGAGCTTTCCTTACTTGTTTTTTTTTTTTTGTAAATAGCGAAATTCGTTGAAAATTGTGGAGGGTATTCAAAGTTCGGTACGGTCGAAGTTACAGCTTTTTACTTGTTTTTTAATTAACTGGTTAGTTTTGTGCCAGAAAAAGCCATTTTAATATGATACTTAATAGACTAAATATTGAATTCGTCATGAAGTTCTAAGTTTTCTTATTAGTTTATATCGGGTGTGAACTTTTGACAAACTAACTGACATATGTAGGAACTTTAGAGAAAATCTTACAAGGGTGCATATTTAAAATCAAAGGGTAGGGCTTCAGCACCGTCTCCTTATTGATAATTTTGTGTCCTCTGCTGTTTAGTTGCATTTTGTTGTTTTTATTTAGTTTATCTAAAAACCAGTAAGGAAAGCTCAAAAGTCGGGCGGGGCCGACTATATGATACCCTACACCACTATGCATATTTAGTAGAGCTCTCGTAAAAAGGTTTATACAGGGCATTTCAGAGCTCTATGAGATATTTGGTACAAAATCAAAATCTATCTAATTCTATCGTGCATTTTACGAACTATAGCTATCTCTGAATCGGGTTTCTCCAAAATTTTACGTATTAGCTTCTAGACTGGTGATTTGGGCTGATATTGTCCATTTAGTGCACATTTAACCCGAAATCGGATGAAGATATATATGAGAGCTATATCCAAATCTGAACCGATTTCGATAAAATTTAAAACAGCTATTCCTGTGCTCCATCTAATACCTGGTACCAAATATCACGGTTGTGGAGTGAATATTACGAATGTATGGGACTAAAACTGTAAATCGGATGAAACATATATATGGTTGCTATATCTATATCTGAACCGATTTTCACTAAATTTGATATACTTGCTTCTAGGCTGAATTTGGTCCGATGTACTAAAATTCAGTCCATTTGGACTTATATCGTCCATTTGGTGCACAATTAACCCGAAATCGGATGAAGATATATATGGGAGCTATATCCAAATCTGAACCGATTTCGATAAAATTACAAACAGCTATTTCTGGGCTGTATCTTATATCTGGTACCAAATATCATTCTTGTGGAGTGCATAGTAGGAATGTTTGGGACTTTAACACCAAATCGGATGAAAGATATATATGGGAGCTATAGCTATATCTGAACCGATTTTCTCCAAATTTGATATACTTGCTTCTAGGCCGAACTCGGTTGGGTGTGCCAAAATTCAGGTAATTTGGACTGATAGTGAACATTTGGTGCACATTTAACCCGAAATCGGATGAATATATATATATATATGGGAGCTATAGCTGTTTCTGAACCGATTTTGTATTTGCTTTAAGGCTTTGTTGTTTTTGCTTTAAGGCTAATCTCGGTCACATGTGCCAAAATTCGGGCCATTTGGGCTGATATTGGCCATTTGGTGGTCAATTAACCCGAAATCGGATGAAGATATATATGGGAGCTATATCCAAATCTGAACCGATTTCGATAAAATTTAAAACAGCTATTTCTGTGCTCCATCTAATACCTGGTACCAATTATCACGGTTGTGGGGTGCATAGTAGGAATGTGAGGGACTTAAAGATCAAATCGGATGAAAGATATATATGGGAGCTATAGCTATATCTGAACCGATTTTCTCCAAATTTGATATACTTGCTTCTAGGCCGAACTCGGTTGGGTGTGCCAAAATTCAGGTAATTTGGACTGATAGTGGATATTTGGTGCACATTTAACCCGAAATCGGATGAAGATATATATGGGAGCTATATCTAAATTTGATCCGATTCTCACCAATTTCAATAGGGTTCGTCCTTGGGCCAAAAAAATATTGTTTGGAAAATTTCATCTCAATCGGATAATAAATGCGACCTGCATTTTGTTCACAAGAATATATGGACAGACGGACGGACGGACGGACGGACAGACGGACTGACATGCATAAATCGACTCAGAAAGTGATTCTATGAAGGTTCTCAAAAGTAACTATGGGTCTATCTCGTTTCCTTCTCCATGTTACAAACAAATGCACAAAGACATAATACCCTTACCACTATGTGGTGAAGGGTATAACGAGGTCCGATATATTCCAAAACTTTTATTTCATTTTATGTAATTAAATAAGCTATATTACCTAATTGGTTGACATTATTTTAACAGTCTTAATAAATAGAACCTGCCTAAAAACATTTGACTTTTGCTTTTCCATGACTTAAAGATTTCTTGACAAACAATATATTCTTTATGTATTTTCTTTTCATTTCAACATTTTACTTTTCTATTGTATCTGGGTAAGATTTTTAATGGTTATTTAAAGATGTTGCCAGCAGCAGATAAGACCTTTAATGTAATCAGAAAAATATGTTTGTTTAAAGAAAAATATTATGTGAAAATGTGGTTGTAGGAAATCACTTTTGGCATTCTGCTAAAAGTGGAAGAAGTGTTCTTTGTTTGCATTTAACGAATAATTTATCAAATTATTTGGAAGAATTACTTTAGCTAAGCAAAGCAGAAAAATGTGCCGCAGTGTTAGGGTGTTGGAATATTTGCTATATTAGCTAATTTTTTAAGAGATTATGTTTTGCTTGCCAAAGTAGGCGATTGTTGAAATGCATAACTGAGGGTGATTCATGAGCACTTCAGTTAATTGGCATTTCTATATTTTCTGAACAGTTGCTTTGTTAATTTAAAGTAATCTATCTTATAATTACAAACCAGGTAAGATGAGGTTAATACAATTAAATTGGGTTAAATTCGATTTTGACTCAGTTAGGCAATTTGTCCCAACGAACCTAGAACTTACGATTGGCGTGGGTATTGTCACTGGTCAATGCAAAAAAACGAGCTATAAAGTTCAAATACTATTTTTTGGAATTGAATAAAAAACATTATGTTGCCACATCTGTTATATGAAAGTCGGGCTACTTTATATAATTCGCCAAGATAAAATGTTCAATTATTTACAATAGAAGATATTTTTTCATAAAACTTGCCTTTTACGTTAAAAATCTAAGAACACAACAGCAAATGTTGACTTTTGACCCCGAATACCTTTTGGCTTACATGGGATTTATGGCGACTATTGACATTTTGTTTGTAAAGGTAAATCCTAGCTTCAGATCTAAATTCTGATTTTTTCCAATTTTGGGCAATTTAAATGTATATTTTTTGATACCCTCCACCTTGGAAAGGAGGGTATATTAACTTTGTCATTCCGTTTGTAACATCCCTAAATATTCGTCGTAGACCCTATAATGTATATATATATTCATAATCAGCATAAAATTCTAAGATGATTTAACGATGTCCGTCTGTCTGTCTGTCTGTCCGTCTGTCTGTCTGTTGAAATAACGATACAGCCCACATTATTTGACGTAGAGCGTCAAAATTTAGCAGAATAATTTTTATTGTGTCTAGGATGGTTGGTATTGAAAATGAGATACATCGGTCTACGTTTCGGTATTTTGATGATTTTTGCCACATTTCTTCATTGATTTGTCTAAAAATTGGAATTTGTTGGTAATAATAAGTTCTAGTTCCTTTGGCGAAATATTGTATGTATAGGTCCACGCTTTTGTATAGCCCTATATAGCGGTACCTCCCGATATTAGGTATTTTGATGATTTTTGCCACATTTTTCACGAATATGTCTAAAAATCGGTATTTGTGGGTCATAATTGGTTCTAGTGTTTCCATTACCCTAAGATGGAGGGTATTAAAAGTTCGGCACGGCCGAACTTGATGTTTTTTACTTGTTTAGGACTATAATGGATCCATCCAATTTCAAGTTTTCTGAAAACTCTTACAGATATTGTCATTGTACTCTCAGCCATGTGTCTACAGAGGGTATTCGTCCGTCTGTCTGGCGCACGAAAATCCGAAGGGTGTATCCGATTTGATACAAATTTGGTACATTGTAATATTATTGTCAAACTTAGATAGAGTTCGGAGATCGGCAATATTCGTGCACTAATTCTGGTATCTCCCCCACAAATGGCCAAGAAAGGATCTTTCGATGATGTGGAAACTTTGCAAATCCTAATATTTTTGTCAGATTTATTTTAAGTGTGTACAATACAATAGAATTGTAAATAAGTGTTGTTTTTTCGTTAAAGTGTGGAAATACCAATATTTTATCAGTATTAGATGAAGTGGAATAGTTCGGTCCACTTGTACATTTTTAATAAAATTATTTTTGTGCATTCTTAATTTTACCTTAAAATTATGAACAATTAAGAATTGGCAACTAACATGAATAAAGGTGACTAATTTGTTAAGTAGCGGTTAATAAATAAATCAAAACAACGCATTTTGTCTGACACGCAAACACAATTTACGAGGAGAAATGAGGCCGGAATTTTTAGTGTATATTAGCTAAATAAAATTCTTAACACATAATATATTAGGAATGATAGAAGTAGGAGTGAAGTAACAACGTAAAACTAGGAAAGTTGTTGTGAACAAGTTGAAGAGAACTCAAATACATTTTGACATAGAGTTTGAATCTGTTACTTTATATGAATAAAAAACCAGTAAAGAATGATGATACCTACACCACTTTGCTAATTTAGTAGAGCTCTACATAAGAATTAAAAGTTTTTATAGGAGAATTTCATCATACACCCTATGATTATAATTATAATTTAAAGATCAATGGACTAAATATGCCGAAGAATTTGTATATTTTTAATTCGGACTTGTATTGCTCATTTGGTGCAAAATTAATTTGAAATCAAATAAAGATATCCAATCTGAACCGGTCTCGATAAAATTTAGCAAAGGTATTTCTGAGCTATATTTGATATATTTCCCTGAATATCGTTGTTACGGAGTGCATATTATGGCTGTGGGTAACAAATACAACAAATCGGATGAACAATATATATGGAAGCTATAGCTATATCTGAACCGATCTTCACCAAATTTGACAAACTACCTTCTAAACTGGTCAGTCGTATATGCCAAATTCCATCCCATTTGGGCAAATATTAGACGTTTGGTGTACAATAAAAGTTAAATTGGACGATGTTATATATGAGAGCTATATCCAAATCTGAACCGATCTCGATAAAATTTAGCAAAGGTATTTCTGAGCTGCATTTGATATATTTTCCCAAATATTGTTGTTACAGATTGCATATTACGGCTGCGGAGGACAAAAATAACAAATCGGGTGAACAATATATATGGGAGCTATAGCTATATCTGAACCGATTTCGACCAAATTTGGCATACTTATTTTCAGGCCTAATTTGGTTGTATGTGCAAAATTACATACTATTCGGGCTGATATTACACGTTTGGTGCACAATAAAAGGCAAATCGGGCGAAGATATATATAGGAGCTATATCTAATTTTTTTTAACGATTATCTCCAATTTCAATAGGATTCGTCCTTGGGCCAAACAAATGTTGTTTGGAAAATTATATCTCAATCGGATAATAAATGCGACCTGTATTTTGTTCACAAAATACATGGTCAGACGGACGGACTTATATGCATAAAACAACACAGAAAGTGATTCTATGGAGATCCTCAAAAGTAACTATGGGTCTATCTCGCTTCCTTCTCCATGTTACAAGCAAATGGCATAATACCTTACCACTATATGGTGTAGGGTATAAATATTACATATTAAGAACGCCTTAAAACGGCCGGGCCGAACTTTGAATACCCTCCACCATTTGATACAAATTTGGCAATTTTCAAAAAATTAAAATAAATTACAAATTCTGTTAAAATCTTAAAAATACCGAATATAGTAATATCCATTACGAACATCAAATGCGAAATTTGAAACAATTCTGTCATAGGCTGTAGTATTTATTACGAACTTCAAATGCTAAATTTGAAATAGTTCCGGTAAATAATGTCGCTAAAATCATCAAAATACCGAATATCGGGGGAACCGTTATATGGGGGCTATACGAAGACGTGGACCTACATGGCCCATTTTCTGTCTTATGCTGTAGTATCCATTACGAACGAATACCAAATTTAAAACAATTCCGGTAAATAATGTCGCTAAAATCATCAAAATACCGCATTTCGGAGGTACCGTTATATGGGGGCTATACGAAGACGTAGACCTACATGGCCCATTTTCTGGCAGACATAATACACATTTGAGTAAATTTTTATTAACTTACTTCATTTCCTTCCCTACCCTTTTATGTCATCACCATTTTAAGCTTTAATTTCACTACGAAATATCATTTTCTACGATTTACAGAAAATTAATTTTGCCAAATTATATTGCGAAGTGATTTAAATGCCGTCGTACCAGAAAACAAATTATGTCAGAAATAAACGGTTTCACATTCTCTATTGCCATTTGCGTGTTTTGCAAAATATTTCCATAGTTAAGAACATTTACATATAAATATCTGATTTAGAGTTTGTGTTGCATTAGTTTTGCATATTATAGCGAAATTATGCGAAATTGCAGAAGCTATTATTGTGTCGAATATGGAAAAAACATTTTTTGGATAATTGTTAATCATTTACATCTTTTTGACAAGTAAAATATTTTGGTATTTTCAGTTGAAAATTAAATATTCGTGATGACATCATCCATCCATCTGCATGTGGGGATAGTGGAATTTAGTTTATTTCGCACTTGTTTTGCATAGGTATTGCAATATACATGTCTAGAGTTCAATGGTGTTTTGGAAAATACAGAAAAGAAAAACAAAATGAAGCTCAAAGTGCAAAATTCCCTTGGGAATGAATTCCTTTTTTATATGCATTCAACATTTTTTATACGAAAATTTGTCGTTTAAAAAAATGTAAAACAAATTCAAAATTAAAAAAACGTAATTATTGTAATTGTTTAATGGCTTACTAACGCATGAACATGCCATGAGAAAAGCAGGAACATGCCAAATTTAGATTTAGATTTATTAATTTTATAGCAAATACCAAGCGTGTAGGAAACTGCAATCTTTGAAGTTGAGCGGCATTTCTGTTGCAATTAGAGAATTCGAGGTGTTGCAATTACGCTACAGTCAAAACGAATTAAGATAGAAAGCTAAAATTTTGCACAGGTCTGTCTTTTGTATGCAGGCAGGTCAAGTTCGAAGATGGGCTATATCGGTCCATGATATCGTATAGCCCCCATATAATGATACCCCCGATATCCCGGATTTTGGCGGGGGTACAACAGTACCCCCGTTTTTTGTTTTGTTTTTATAAAATCCGATGTCATATTATGGCAATGTAATTTGATACGAGAGGTACAAATGCATCCGTTAAATTTGGTGGGCATCGATTCAGAGGTGAATATATATCCCATATATAATTTTCTACTCATTCCAAATTATAACTGCTCTGAAGCTATTATACGCATTCAAAAAAGGTTCATGCCTGGTATGATCTTCTTTAATAAATTCCCAATACAAACGTCCTTTTGTTACGGATGCCTTTACTAAATATGCATATTGGTGTAGTTTATCATAAAATCGGGACTGCCCGACTTGTGACGTTTCTTTACTGGTTACATATAGATTATTTAAGTTAAACTCATTCCCATTAAAGTAGGCTTCATTAATAATGACAAGACCACATTCATCATCTTCTTCTTCCAATACCAGCAGGTTATTCCTCTGATAAAAGTTGTGTGTTTCTCATAGTTATTATTTTAGTGTTCAAATCAGCATAGTGAGCCAAAATTAAATTATTGTTGATTTCATTGACATTCTTGATAATAGAAAAGTTGTAATTGACAGCATAATTTTAATATTTGACCAAACATTTGTCTTAAACTCTGTCTTCGCAGAATCACCAACAACCGAATAATTAAATGCCCAGCATTCTGCACTTAATGTCAAAAACATCCCCATGGCTTTTCATAATTTGTTCAGTTTATGGAGATTAGCATGAGCAAGTATAATGTCATTCAAAATAATTTCCAGCGTACTTAGCCTAGAATAATGGCATTGTCACGGTTACCATGACAATTTAAACGAGTTCGTTTAACAGCTAATCTGTAGCATCTATCATCTGCTGCTCACAGCTGGCGGTAGAAAAAATATTCATAGAATTGGCAGTACATAAAACAAACTGGAAAATTATTATTTGCTTTTTATAAATAAAGTTAGTGGAAAATGTTATGACAAAAATACATATTCGCCTTTAGTTACAGTTTTATATATTGATATGATTTCAGTTGGATTAATATGTGATATGTTTGTGGATATCACAGCTTTTTTAATGAGCGACTAATAAAACCTCAAATATTAACCAATGCAATTTAATAGCTCTATTTTTTGACGCCAGGGCCTATACAGAAATGTCATTCGAAACTATTTCTTCAAATAGGTTTAGCCAATTTGAAATTATTCATAGCCAAAAAAATAAAGAAATGATCGCCTCAATACAACATAGGCTACATAAAATTTTGAAATTCCACTTGGAACTGGAGATATAGCGTCAGAGTCGGAGGTACCCCCCATAAAAATTAGTTATTTTATGGACATATCTATTGATCGGTTATAGATAAAGTCTAACCATTTGACGGAGATATTTTAATCTTTTATACCAAATAACGTTGCTATAGAGTGCATGATATCACTTCGAGAAGGATTATATTTAAAAATATATATATTGGAACCGAGTTCCACAAAATTGGAACGTACGTCCCGAAATTTACTTCATTTGGATTGATATTGGCCAGTATTTGCACAACAAACTTCAAATCGGATTAAAGATATATATAGGTGCTATATCCTAATCCGAACCGATCTTGATAAAAATTGGCAAAGGTATTTCCGAACTCTATAAGATATCTGATACCAAAGATCATTGTTGTGGAATGCATATTACCCGTGTGAGGGACTTTAAACCCCAAATCGGATAAAACATATGCATGGGAGCTATTGCTATATGAACCGATTTACACCAAATTTGAAGTACTGATTTCCAGGATTAACCATTTGGTGCACAATTAACCTGATATCGGATAAAGATATATATGGGATCTATATCCTAATCTGAACCGATTTCAATAAAATTTAACAGAAGTATTTTCGAGTATATAGAATGTCCGGTACCAATTATCACTCCTGTGGAGTCGCATGTGAGGGACTTAAACCCCCAAATCGGATGAAACATATATATGGGAGCTATAGCTATATCTCCAAATTTGATGTACTTGCTTCTAGACTGAATTTGGTGAGATGTACCAAAATTCAGGTCAATAAGACTTATATTGGCCATTTGGTGCACAATGAACCCGATATCGGTTGTAAATATATTTGGGAACTATATTTAAATCTGATCCGATTATCACCAATTTCAATATTATTCTTCCTTGTGCCAAACAAATATTGTTTGCAAAATTTCATCCTAATCGGATAATAAATGCGAACTGCATTTTGTTCACAAGAATACATGGACAGACGGACGGTCATTGCTAAATCGACATAGAATTTTATGCTGATCAAGAATATGTTGGGTCTAAAATGTATATTTCGAGGGTTTACCCTCCATACTATGGATACGCAGACGTGGACCTGCATAGACAATTTTTCGTCATTGGTTGTAGACTTCATTACGAGCCTTAAACTTTTAATTCAAAATTTGAAAGAATTCCGGTCACTAAAAGTATCAAATGACACTAAAATTATCAAAATACCGAAAATGGGGGGTACCGTTATATGGGGGGTATGCGAAATCGTCGACCTATATAAACAATTCTTATCCAAGGGATAAAGTGCTCACAAGGAAATCTTTGCGTGGATTTTCAGACAATTCCAATAAAAAATGATTGGCTACAATCATCAAAATACAGAATATCGGAAGGTACCGGTATATGGGGTATACGATATCGTGGACATATTTAGACAATTCACTTCCAGGCGTTAAAGTACTTAAAAGTATCTACTGGTGTGGATTTTGAGACAATTCCATTGAATAATTTGGCTAAAATCATCAAAATTCCGAATATTGATCTGCCTGCAGACAAAAGACTGATCTGTGCAAAATTTTAGCTTTCTATCTTTAATCGTTTTGACTCTAGCGTGATTACAACGGACGAACTGAGGAACAGGACTTAATCGTCTTAGAATTTTACGATGATCAGGAATTTATATACTTTGGTAGGTCGGCAATTATTATTTCGATGAATAACAAACGGAATGACGAACTTAACATACCCTCCATAATATGTATATAGAGCATAAAAAGAAAATACACGTACAGTGGATCCAGCCTTCCCATGCAGATTTTTTATGTGTATGTTTTTAGGTACAAACTTATAGTTTTGTGCAATATATTGGTTAAATTTGAAAGTCTGCATATCAATATTATATAGACAGTACCGCTAGCGTAGTGTAAAAAGAATGTCATCAAATGTAACAAGTAAAAAAGTTGTAACCTATTAAAATATCGAAACTTGAAACAAAATTGTTTATAATGTAGCTAAAATCATCGAAATACCGAATATAGGAAGGTACCATGGGGGATATAGAACGTGGACATCCATTACGAACTTCAAATACTAAATTTACAAGAGTTCCGGTAAATATTGTCCCTAAAATCATCAAAATACCGAATATCGGGGGTATCGTTATATGGGGGCTATACGAAGACGTGGACCTGTACAGACAACTTTCTGTCATAGGTTGTAGTTTTCATTACGAACTTCAAATACTAAATTTGAAAAAGTGCCGGTAAATACCATCAT
This sequence comes from Musca domestica, assembly GCF_030504385.1. Classification (NCBI taxonomy): domain Eukaryota; kingdom Metazoa; phylum Arthropoda; class Insecta; order Diptera; family Muscidae; genus Musca; species Musca domestica. The sequence continues at coordinate 5,296,899 of NW_026712326.1, forward strand.
TAAAATCATCAAAACACGAATATCGGGAGGCACCGTTATATGGGGGTTATACGAAGACGTGGACCTGCACAGACAATTTTCTGTCATAGGCTGTAGTATCCGTTACGAACTTCAAATACTAAATTTACAATAGTTCCGGTAAATAATGTCCCTTAAATCATCAAAATACCGAATATCAGGGGGTATCATTATATGGGGGCTATACGAAGACGTGGACCTGCATAGACAATTTTCCGTCATAGACTGAAGTTTTGATTACGAACTTCAAATACTAAATTTGAAATAGTTCCGGTAAATAATGTCGCTAAAATCAACAAAATGCCGAATATCGGGAGAAACAGTTATATGAGGGCTATCTGAAGACGTGATGGGCCTGTATGGCCCATTTTCTGTGCTAGGCTGTAGTTCCATTACAAACTTCAAATATCAATTTTGAAACAATTCCGGTGAATAATGTCGCTAAAATCATCAAAATACCGCACATCGGGAGGTACCGTTATATGGGGCCTATACGAAGCCCTGGACCTACATGGCTCATTTTCAATACCAAAAGTCCCGCAGACATAATACACATTTGAGTACATTTTTATCAACTTACTTGATTTTGTTCAGAAGCTAGAGTGATTTCCACAGACAGACAAATGGATAGATGGACAGGCGGACGGACATTGTAAAATCGGCATAGAATTTTTTGCTGATCAATGTACTTTTGGGGTCTATGATGATGTACTTTGTGGGGTCGAAAATGTATATTTCGAGGTGTTACAAACGGTATGACAAGCTTAATATGCTCTCCATACTATCGTGGTTAACAACAATAATCTCAAAAATAAATGTTTAAAATTTTGTAAGGATCGGTTCAGATTTCGATAAAGCTTCCATATATATCTATATGCGGTTTCAGGTTTTTTGTGCACCAAATGGCTTATATCAGCTCAAATGGACTGCATTTTGGCAAATACGACTTAATTTATCCTAAAATCAATTGCAATTTTGTTTAAAATCTGTTCACATTTTCATGTAACTTTGATATACGTCTTCATCCGATTTTATGGTTATTATTCAACATATACATAATATCAGCCCAAATTGGATAGATTTTTTTGAATTCAACCGAATTTTGCCGTTTGGTAAAACTCGGTCCGGTATATCTGCAATAAAAATTTTAATATAATTTTTATCGAAGTCATATCGTGCATATAAACTGCAATGTTTTTTACATAGTTGGTATGATCTACTTTACATAAATTCCCAATACAAACGTTTTTGTTACGGAAACTCTACTAAATACGCTCTTTTTAGCTAAAATTACACATTTAATATTTTTTTATTTATCTACTGTTACACGATAGGCGTCATGTAGAAGAAGTGGTTGTCAATCCTATTGATTCTTTAATTTTTCATAATTACGAATAACACGCATAAATCAAAAGCCACAAGGCGTAACTGTACGAGTTAATTGAAACATTTCAGCACCTGTCGTGAGATTACGCAACGGCATATAAATATTTCACAGATTGCTATAGCAACAGATGTGTTACTTGTTTCTTTTTTTTTTTTTTTTTTGTAGCTTTGACAAGTGAAGCCGTATTGAAAATAAATTAAACTAGGGAAGGAGATTTCAGGTGTAAAAACGAAACAAGTTAAAATGAAAAATCAAAAAAAAGATAAAGGCAAATCGCATGTATAACACTTAGTGTCCATTTTCTGCTTCTCATGCCATACTTGAGTGTTCCATTTGTCTCTTAATTACACAGAACCTTAGGATGTATACTATATAGAATTTAATATAAATGTATCATAAACTTTATTTCTGGATTTTATGACAGATATCTATATCTCAGTCTCTCTGTGACAGTCATTCTGTGCAGACGTACTTTTTGTGCTAGCAAGACCTTTGTATATTTTTTCCTCAAAAGTTTAAACATTGCACTTTGTCACCAGATTTATTATAATTGAAACGGTGAATGGTAAATATTACCAATAAATTCAAACTTTTTTTCGAAACCCGAACAAACGGACACATTCTACAACAACTCCACGTACCCACACTCAACTGCTGAACCAGCAGCATGAGTGTTGGCAACAACAAAACCACAAGTGCTAGTACCTCCAGCACTAACCATGTCAGAGACCTCGATTGGCAGGTAGTAAAATCCAATAAACGTCGAAGCGAAGATTCCCCAATTCGCAACAACACAAAACGTTTTGCATTAAATGACTGTCCATCAACAAGTGCAAATAAGTATCATCTACTTTTGAACAATGATGTTGAAGAAACGCAAGAGATAGAAGAAGTCGCTGAACCCAAACCACCACCTATAATCATACCTGATGTTGCTGATATCAAGAAAATGTTAGAGGATATTTCAACGATTATTATGCCTCAAGAATTTACATACAAATCAGTGAAGAATGGTCACGTAAGACTAATGACAAAATCCACAAGCGCCTATCGAACTGTTGTCAAATATTTAGACATAAAAAAGAAAATGTTTCATACTTATCAGTTGAAACAAGAAAGAGCATATAGAGTCGTTGTTAAGAACTTGCATCATACAACACCTCCACATGAAATTAAGACTGCTATTGAGAAGGAAGGTCATAACGTGAGGAATGTCATGAATGTAAGAAGCAGAATTAGCAAACAGCCAATGTCAATTTTCTTTGTGGATTTGGAACCAAAAGCTAACAACTCTGACGTTTATAAAATTAAATACATAGGCAATGCAGTAATAAAAATCGAAGCCCCTTTGAAATCGAATGATATTGTACAATGTCAGAGATGCCAAGGACATGGCCACACAAGAAAATACTGCAGATACACTCCTTTTTGCGTTAAATATGGTCTTAATCACCTAAGTAGCGAATGTAAAAAAGATAAGAAAGATCCACCTAAATGCGTAAATTGCCAAGGTGAACATCAAGCAAACTACCGAGGTTGTACTGCTTACAAATCACTTCTGCAATTGAGATCTCAACAGAAACGTCAAAATATTCGCCCTGTTATCGACCGGGAAATATTAAGAAATCCCAATGAAGACTGCAACGAATCTTCCCCAAACTCCTATGCAGGCATTCTGAAAAATAACGAGCAAACGACTTTCGGCAAAATAGAAGAGCTGTTAAACAAACAAATAGAGTTAACAAATACCCTCCTTAATATGATGTCGTTACTAATCTCAAAATTATGCAATTAAACCTGCGAATAGCGTTATGGAATGCCAATGGGCTTCTAAATCATACAAGAGAAGTTGAAATCTTCCTTAAAATTAACTATATTGATGTGTTTCTCATTTCCGAAACACACTTTACAAGTCGTTCATATTTTAATATAAGTGGTTATGACCTTATAAAAACTAACCATCCTGACAACAGCGCTCATGGTGGATCTTGCATATTGGTGAAAAATACAATTAAATATGAAACACTAGATGAAGTAAAGGAAAATTTTGTTCAAGCTACATGCATAAAAGTTAAAAGTAATGATGGAGACATGGTAATCTCATCAATCTATTTTCCACCTCGACATCAAGTTTTATACCGGCAATATGTCGATTTTTTCAATAAGATGGGACACAAATTCATTGTTGGAGGTGATTACAACGCTAAACATCCTTGGTGGGGCTCGCGTTTAGTTAATCCCAAGGGAAGGGAATTGTACAAATGTATTCAAGACACAAATTTATCAGTTCTTTCATCTGGTTCACCAACGTATTGGCCATCCGATCCAGGTAAAATTCCTGATCTTCTAGATTTTGCTGTTTATCGTGGTATTCCATGTACCAGTTTAGACATATCAAACGTGGACGACCTGAGCTCGGATCACATACCAATATTGATAAACATTTCTTTGTCTATTCGATATACACATTTAAAAAATAAACTGATAACCCCCGAAACTGACCTCCGGACTTTTAGAACGAGTATTGATCGCAAAATAAGTCTAAATACAAGTTTAAAAACTAAATGTGAAATAGATAATGCTATAGATCATCTCACGAAAACAATTCATGAATCTGCTTCTCTGGCAACACCCACAATTTCGAACATTCCGAGAGACAATTTGAAATTATCATTCGAAATAAGGCAACTAATAAGTGATAAAAGAAGGCTTCGAAAAATCTGGCAAGCAAGTAGACAACCCACCGATCGTATACGGTTCAATAGGGCATGCAGACTGTTGAAAAAAGTTCTTTCTGATTATAAGAATGACGCCACAGCTACCTTTCTAGAAGCGATAAATAATTCAAAGTATGAACACTTATTGTGGAAATCTACTAAATATTTGAAAAGACCTGTCAAGAAAAATTTCGTAATCAAGAACGCTGACGGAACATGGTGTAAATCATCTAAAAGCATAGCAGATGCTTTTGCAACTCATCTTACAGAAATTTTTCAACCCTTCGATTTCGTTAATAGAGAAGATTACAATGAAACTTGCCAATATTTGGATTCAGCTTGTCAAATGGATCGGCCAATTAAGCACATATCATTGAATGAAGTAGCAGATGAAATTAAAAGCTTAAAAACAGGAAAATCACCAGGGCATGATTTGATAGATGCTAATGCCATTAAAAATCTTTCCCGCAAATGCTTAATTTTTCTAACCAATATATTTAACGCGATCTTGCGATTGGACCACTTTCCAACAAATTGGAAAACCGCCGAGGTAATTATGATTCCGAAACCAGGTAAACCTGAACACATCCTGTCCTCATTTCGGCCGATTTCACTTTTACCAATATTCTCGAAAATATTTGAGCGAATTTTTAAAAAAGATTGTTACCGCTGTTAAAAAATGAAAATATTATTCCCGATCACCAATTCGGTTTTAGACAAAAACACGGCACTCCTGAACAATGCCACAGGATCATCAACACCATAATAGACACTTTAGAAACTAAAAAATATTGTTCGGCTGTTTTTCTAGATGTCCAGCAAGCCTTCGATCGTGTGTGGCATGACGGATTATTGTACAAAATAAAAAAGCTACTACCAGCTCCCTACTTTCTCTTTTTCAAAAGCTATCTTGGTCATAGAAATGCTTACGTAAAAGTTAAAGATGAAAAATCGCCCAAAATTGAAATTCGATCAGGAATTCCCCAAGGCAGTGTATTAGGCCCTATCTTATACACCCTGTACACTGCAGATATGCCGATATCTCCAAGGGTTACTATTGCGACCTACGCCGATGATACTGCCATTGCTGCAGTAGATGAATGCCCCCAAAATGCCTCTTTCGATATACAAAGCGAATTGAATGATCTTGAAAATTGGTATAAAAGATGGAATATCAAGGTCAATTCTGAAAAATCAAGTCATATTACTTTTTCACTACGAAGAGGAGACTGCCCCCCAGTTATTATTAATAACGAACCAATTCCCAAGCATAACACGGTGAAATATCTTGGAATGACGCTGGACCGCAGTCTCACCTGGAAACCGCATATTAAGGCTAAACAAAACATGCTAAAAATTAAAAGCCGCAAGCTTTATTGGCTACTAGGACCTAAATCTAAACTTAATTTAAACAACAAAATTCGCGTGTATAAAGCTATACTAAAACCGGTTTGGACGTATGGCATCCAATTATGGGGAACATCTTGTAAATCGAACATAAATATTATACAAAGGTTTCAATCGAAGATGTTACGATTAATTACAAATGCCCCATGGTATGTCAGGAATAGTACGATATCAAGAGATCTGCAAGTACGCACAGTGGAAGAAGAGATTAAAAGACTAAGTAGAAACTACAATGAAAGACTTCAAAACCATCCAAACCCTCTTGCCAAATCTCTATTGGACAACATAAATGAAACAAAAAGACTGAAGAGAAAGCACGTACTAGATTTAAGTAATTGAGGAATTGCATTTATAAAATATATATCTTCTTTTTAATTATGTCATTTACAATTATGTATCTTACTGAAGTTACATAATTCCTGTTAACTTTACTTTATCTAATTTGCTTATTGTCTAGTTTTAAAGATAGATTGCAAATAAAGAAATAAATTTATAAAAAAATTTATATTAAAGATATCTTCTATATCTATAAAAGAGGAAAATGTTTGTATGTTTGTTTGTTTGTTTGTTTGTTTGTTTGTTTGTTTGTTTGTAATTTATGGACTCGAAAACCGCTGAATAGATTTTCCTGAAAATTTCCATATATACTGCAACATCGCCTGAAAGTAACATAGGCTATATATATTTTTGAATTTCCACTTGGAACTGGAGATATAGCATCAGAATCGGAGGTACCTCCCAAAAATTTAGATTTTATATGCACATATCTATTGATTGGTTGAAGATACAGTCTCCAAATTTGGAATACGTAACGGAATTTTGAACAAAAATAAGTTTGCCAAATTATATTGTAATCGGTTCAGATTTGGATATAGCTCCCAAATATATTTTCGACCGATTTCGTTCATTTGATGCCTCAAACACAATATGAATGTTCGATTCCAATGAAATTTGGAATGTGTGACGGGATTTAATCCGAAAATAAATTTGTCAAATTATATTGAAATCGGTTCAGATTTGGATATAGCTCCCATATATATTTTCGGCCGATTTCAAGCATTTGATGCACCAAACACGCTATGTATCCCCAATTTCAATGAAATTTGAAACGTGTAATAGATTTTATATAAAAAATTGATTTCCCGAATTATATTGAAATCGGTTCAGATTTGGATATAGCTCCCATATACATTTTCGGCCGATTTCATGTATTTGGTGGACCAAACACGACATGTATTTCCAATTGTAATGAAATTAAAAATAAGTAAAGGAATTGGGAGCCAAAATGAATTTGTCAAATTAAATTGAAATCGGTTCAGATTTGAACATAGCTCCCATATATATTTTCGACCGATTTCATGTATTTTATGCACCATACACGATATGTATGTTCGATTCCAAAGAAATTTGGAATATGTAACGGGATTTTGATTAGAAAATAAGTTAGTCAAATTATATTAAAATCGGCTCAAATTTGGATATAGCTCCCAAATATATACTCAGCCGATTTCACATATTTGATGCACCCAAAGCGAGAGAGACAATATCTGGCACCAGCAAAAATTGCCAAATTATATTGAAATCAGTTGAGGTTTAGATATAGCTAACATATATATTTCGGCCGATTTCATACATATTATGCACCAAACACGATATATATGACCGATTCCAATGAAATTCAGAATGTGTTGTGGAATTTGGTTATAATAATAAATGTGATAAATTAATTGGAAATTAGTTAAGATTTGGATATAGCTCCCATATATATATTCTCGGCCGATTTCACATATTTGACGCACCAATTTCAATGAATTATGAAAGGTGTGGCGGAGTTTTGTGTAAAAGTAATTTTTTTAAAATTATATTTAAATCGGATCAGATTGGGATATGATTTTAATAAGAACCAAGAACCACTAAAAAACAACACAACAATTTATTTGAAATACGCTTATTACGACGAAGTATGTTGCTATCTCGATTTCACTAATTGCAATAGAAAAACCACTCTACTTAAAAAAAATCAGTTTCCTGCACGCTTGGTATTTGCTATGAAATAAATAAATCCAAAGGACAAACCCTTCGTGTATGCATGTCATGTTACTGCTTTTGTAATGATTTTGTCGTCCTAAAAGACTCCTTCTCTAATTAAACCAGTAAGGAAAAGTCAAAAGTCGGGAAGGACCGACACTATGCATATTTAGTAGAGGTCCCATAATAAATGAATTTATTTGTAGTAGTTCAAACCACCTGTCAACATTTGGCTTTAGAGCAGTTACAGTTTGGTTTCAAAGGCAACTAATATATAGGCGACATATCCAGTTTTGAATCGATTTTTTACTAAATTTGACGGAGACATTTTATTCTGTTATACCAAATAACTTTGTTATAGAGTGCGTGATATCACTTTGAGAAAAAAATGGAAACGAGTTCTACAAAATGGAAACGTACGTCCCGAAATTCACTCCATTTGTGCTGATATTAGCCATTATTTGCACAATAAACTTGACATCGGATTAAGAATATATATGTCAGCTATATTCAATTCATAGCCGTTCTCGTTAAATTTGGCAAAAGTATTTCTGAGCTCTATGAGATTTCTGGTGACAAATATCATTGTTGTCGAATGCATATTACGAATATGAGGGACTTAAGGACTAAATCGGATGAAACATATATCTGGGAACTTTAGCTATATCTGAACCGATTTTCACCAAATTTGATGTGCTTGCTCCTAGAGTGAATTCGGTCCGATGTATCAAAATTGTAGAAATTTTTGGCCATTTGGTTCAAAATATTGGCCATTTGGTGCACAATTAACCCGAAATCGGTTGAAGATATATATGTGAGCTATATCCAAATCCGATACAATTTTGCAGTTTTTTTCGAGCTCTATTAAATATCTGGTACCAAATATCATTGTTGTCGAATGCATATTACGAATGTAAGTCTCTCACAAATCGGATGAAACATATATATGGGAGCTATAGCCGTATCTGAAAGCTAAAACTATATATGGGAGCTTAATCCTAATCTGAACCGATCTCGATAAAATTTGATGGAGGTATGAAATCATTTATCTGAAGTGAATATTACACATGTAACAAGAATACATGGACGGATGGACTGGCGGGCATAAATCGACTCAGAAAGTGATTCTATGAAGATCCTCAAAAGTAACTATGGGTCTATCGCGCTTCCTTCTCCTTGTTACAAACAAATACGCAAAGACATAATACCCTTACCACTATGTGGTGTGGGGTATAACGATTAATTTAAAATGCTGTTAAATTTTTAATGTATTACAAATCATTCAAATTCTTTAGTTTGGTTTATTTAGTGCCGGAAACTAATGATGTTTCAAAAAATGTGAAGAACACAAATATTTTCGTTAAGCAGTTTAATGAAAAATCGTTTCCGGGATTATATGGGCAAAAATTGGAGTTTGTAGCACGTGGCAAATTATGAACAGCAAATATTGAAATGGTAACCTAACTGCGCAAATGCTTAGCAGCGAAAATTTTGCCCCAAAGCATTTCCGGTACAAATGCTGTCCATGTTTCGACGCAAATATTTTTGTGTAATTTCGTTTTATTTGCGAACTGGGTTTTAAGCTCTTCCCTTTTGCTATGATGTTACTTTTGATAATATTGCTCCTTCCTCATATACATATACATCATCATTTAGTTTTTTGCCTAGTTCCTGTTATTTTAAATAATTCCGGTTACACTTCTTGTTTATAAATTAAAAAAAAAAAAACATTAACAATTCATAAACAAGAAGTGTTTAAAATAACTCGAACTATTAAAAATTTAAGTAAGCATGTATCTAATTTTGAGAAAGAAATAGTACTATCAAAATTTACATCATTGCCATAGTGAAGAGCTCTGTTCGCAAATAAAACAAAATTATATAAAAATATTTGTTACGAAGCGGAGAATTCCGAAAGGAATGGTATTCGGCCAAACGGCTACCAAATGATTGACGTCAAAGAAGTTGTTGAATCAAAAGTACGATCCCGGCCTTCATCTTTGTGTGTAAGGAATCAAAGCAGCAAAAACCTCATAAAAATCTAACAATAAACCAATGAATATTACTAAACATTGTTATTTTTGGGCAAGAAATAGAAAAATAAGACGAAATGGCTCTATTTTTTAAGTAGATTATCTGACTGTACATCATTTTCGTAGAACAATTTGGTATATATGTCAAAATGAAGATAGATATGAGTGTGTTTTAGAAAAGTGACTTGATTTCACGTGTTTCCAGAAAATTTAAAAAAAATCTTGAAAAATTAACATTAAAAAAACGATTCCAAGTTGGAAATCCTATCGAACTTGTCTAACTTTCATTGTTTTTTGGGAATTTTTTTTTTTTTTTTTGAGATCAGAATGTGGATGCTTGTCATCGCCTTGCTGTGCTGATCAAATAAATTTCCTAAGACAGCGACTGTGATGTATTGTTTCCTCTGATCTGAAAAAAAATTTCAAACCGTATAAATTCAGGATTCACTTGAACGAGTTTTATTTTAAAATACCATTTAAATCAGTTAGATAATGCATTAAATATCTTCAAATTTGTATAATGTGGACGCTACCGTTATATGTTGGTTATACCAAAACGTAGACCCATATAGATGTATATATTTCTGTCATAGGAGATAGAACCTATTGCAAACTCTAAATCTCAAACATTTCACTAATCCATTGGAAGCTGTGGATAAAATCATCGGAATGCCGAAAATCAGGATATGCCATTATATGAGGGCTACCGGAAAACGAGGAGCAATGGAAATAATTATATGCTACTGTGGTTAGTATTGAGACATAAAAAAAAAACATTTGAAATACTGTCGTTTAAAAAATGTGACTGAAATCGTCAATGTACTCAATACCTAAAACTGATCGAACTTCTCAGGTTCTACTTATTTTGTAAACATTAAACCTTTTTTAATTTATACTTATAATTAAAATGTTAAATTTTTCCACATTATTTTTTAATAGATAACAATGTATACTTTCACTTGCTTACAACTTGGTATCGTTGGTAATATTCCTAACCTTGAAGCATAGTGTTTATTTTCTATTGTCAACAATATTGTCACGCGGTTTTTCTAAGCAGTGAAATATATAATTTCACACAGCTTCTGTTACTGTCAGATGCCATTGGATTTAAATAAACGCAATGCAAATGAAAAGGCACCAAGGATAAGAACGTTGAAAATGAAAATCTACAACGAGTTTCAAAGTAAATTCTTTAATACATAACAAAAACAATAATGGTCGGTGACAGCAGGACTTCTCTTTCCGTATCATAGTATACAAGTTATATAAATAAACCTCAATGAAGTAAAATTCTAAGAAAAAAATAAAATCGAGCACAGATTGTTCAATAAACAAATAAGCAAAGGAATTATTCGTCCAAGACCGACCATGTGATACTTTAATTTTCGGTTAGGGTTCTGTATTCCTAAAACCCTTTTAAATAGAATGAACGAATCCCTCGAGACATAGATAACCCTATATCTAATGCCTAAAAATATATTCTTAGTTAATACTACTCTTAATTAATAGAAACATAACTGCAGTATTGGTTTTGCATTTCATTCTGCCTTTACTGTTTGCCTCCGTTCATCCTCAAAGATCTGATATCTAATATTTTCTAGAAAACTAAGTTCACTAGATTATTATTTCATGTATGGCCTATTGAATCTCGGTAAAGGGTTATTTTGGTGTTTGGCCGAACCCACTAGATTATGAGAAATAACGTGGCAATTACCCAATATTTACGCCATCTGCTCATGTAAAAGGAATTCAAAAGGATATTTTAAAATTTCAATTCTTGTCTATTTATGTTTCTACATTTTCATTATCTATATTTCTACACGAAATTAGCACCTCTTTTATGTGTCTGTGATTTTGTCAGGAAGTGAAAGGACGTTTTGGTATTTTTCTCTGAAAAGTGATTATCCGTTCAAAAAGTTATGTTTCTGTCCTGTTCTAAACACTAACAACGTGGTAAATTATGTACCAATCGGTCTATAATTTTGACATGTGAAGCGACTAAAAAATCGGGAATATTTAAATTTTTGCTTTATTTCATCCCCTAAATAGTTTTCCAACAAAATCAAACTTTATAAAATAATATAACCAGACGGTCGGACACACATAGCTAGATCGACTCAGTTCGCCGAGATATGAAGATCGATACTCTAGATGGTGAGCCAAGGATCAAGTTTCTATTTGACAATTTCCCAATAATGTGAGGTGCTGGGACAAAATTATAAATATAGTGTTTAATTTTTCGGTGGGTTTTTGTCTGTTTTTATAGTTTGTCAGATTCTTTACGGGTATCAAATGAGTAGTATTCTTGGTCCTCCATAATACCTTAGGCACATTAGTGTAGAATAATTAATTTTGAGATTTTGTTCACAAAAATCACAGGATTTGAGAATATAAGGCAAAAGTAGTCCCAAAAATTAGTTTGCTAGGAATCTTTAAGAGATCATATCTCTTAGACAAAGAAGTACCAGGTATTGTATGTCTTCCCAAAGTCGATTAACGCACCAAACTATACTGCCTTTGTTTTGAATATATCTGCCCTCACGATTTTTCGCTTTTTTAAAATATGTATTTCATTTAATACTCACTGTCTACAGCGTCCTATTCATAAGGCACTTGAAGCATGGATCTTTAAATTCTTGATGAACAAATTATTGAGAGTTGCATAATGGTGAAATGCTTCTCGTTTAATTGATAAACAGCCAACATCCTTTTGACATAATTCTTGAAATTATTAAAGGACCATATCTAAGACCAAGACCAAACAAAAATAAACAATTTCTGCCGATATCCTTTTAAAATTATCTGCGATATCCTTGTTGTAAATCAAAGCAATATCCTTTCAAAATTCTTTAAAATAATTTTAGGCTGCATCTTTTCCAAAATTGTAGATATTATCTTCTTCAAATTATATGAGTATTCTTTCGAATTTCGAAACGATTAATTGCAAATATATGTATCAAATATAAAATCAAAACCATTTCCAAAAACATATTTTCCTAAGGTTCCTATAGCTTGAATTGTAATTATTAAAAAAAAAAAAAAAAATCAAAGTGCTCACATTACTCTTCGGATTATTCGAGGCACTTATAATCTCCAAATGCTGTCGTTTGTATCAACATTAGGTTCATTTTCGTTGCTGTCGACACTAAGCTTCTTACTCGCGATTCAGAGCATAAAATTCAATTTCAGAAAATTATCCACACTATTTACATAAAATGAGGAGGTTACATGGGGCTTTTTTGAAAAAGGTAAAGTTTGTTGTTTTTTTTTTTTTAAGTGAGCCATTTGCCATATGTTATGAAAAAGGTCATATATGGCATAATACAAACTTATAGGTCAATCAATTTCTCAGGAATCCTACAAATATTTCAGAGTTGGGGGAGTAATAAAATTCTTCTTGCTCTCTTCCAGAGCTGCAAGAATGTACAAAATTTTAATACGATAACCGACGTTTCCTTTATACTCCTTTATGGTTGAAATGATAATTTTACTTTCATTCACAAAATCCTGTTTAAAAAAATAATATTGTAGCTTTATAGAAATATCTCACATTATTATCTTGCGGCTTCGGGATTAAAACTGAAATTTACGTCAGTATAATTTGATTTAACATTCAATATTTCTCAATAATTACATTTCCAGTATGCTGCTTGATTCTATACGATAAAATCAAAGCACAATACCTTAAAACTTCCTTTCAAAATGAGATTACTTTCATCTCAGTCCGTCCGTCAGTTACTAAATATTGCGTTGGAATAAGGGATGAAACATCTGTACAATGTTGTGACCAAAGCAAGAAATCAAAAGAAAATTTATCTTTCAATTTATTTCACAATAAATACGATATTGAGGAAATGATAAAGTTTATTATGTCATTGTTATGATGAATTCGCATCGAAAAATCGTATGGTGCAGTAAAGGAGTGTAATGAAGATAAAATAGTTAATTTTCTTTTCAATATTGACCTTCAACATTTTACTTAGATGCATACACGTTAGTAAATATAAAAGACATTTTATTATTTTCGAACTATGTATTCATAGAGTTCTTAAGTAAGTCCTTATTTATAATTTCCTCTTGCTAAATCAGGAAGAACTCGTTACGAACTCTAAATGCCGAATTTCAAACAAACCAGTTAAAAATGTGCCTAAAATTGTCAAAATGATGAATATCTTAGACTCATTTAGTTAAATACAAACTAGCTTCGTAGCTTAGCTTAAGCTTGGACTCGTTATCATTATCGGGTGTTGATACTAATTGTCATCGAAACGAACTGTAAATGATGGTTAAGCCGGTTTTCCTCAATTTTGCTAGGCATGCCAAAAAACTTAAAAATATGGAATAATTCTAACCAAATATGTATGTTAATTTATATAGGTGCTATTCTATGGGCGCGTTCTGTCAATAAAGACTTCAAAATACAATGAAAAAAGTAAACCCCGCTATGACGAGATAATGTTAAAACGATGACCAGTATTAAATACTTTTTTAAGGCTGGTTGATCATCTAAAGTGCATAATTATAGCTGCTTCGATGAAAATTGTGTCTGAAAACTGCAAAATACCCACAATGTTTCAAAGCGACAGTTTTTTTTATGGAATCTTTATTATGTATCTGCGCTAGGAACATACTTTAAAAATACCCAAATTATAGTGGACACTAATACATCTTTTCCAAAATACTACAATATGTGTTATTATCTTTCCTGGATCCAGAATTGTGGGTCTTTTGAACCCAGTCGAGCTGATTATGTTCAGTATATTCAAAGTATGTTTTCAGTATAAACAACTTAACTTCGCGTAGCCGGTGTTTGACATGCCCAGAGGAGAAAATCTCAAGCCCCGGACCTAAGGCCGGCTACTTGAAAGGAGTATCCAATTTAGAAAAACTTTAGATCGCATTCAGTATTTGCACATGTTGTCCACGAGAATTTTTGTAATTTTGGGACAATAGTAATGAGTGGAATTTCATTACATATGAAAATTTAAGATGGTAAATTAACAATTACTTGCAACTAACAAAATAGTAAAAGTACAAATTCACCTTCCTAACAATATTCTCTATCCAATTGTCTTTACAGGGTGAGATAAAAAAAAAACTGCAACAAAGCCAATGTCCATCATTTTTGTTTATTTTTAAATTTATTGAATGAAGGCAAAAATGTCGGAGATAGCATCAAACTTTAGAAAAGGTCTAGATTGATCACCTTTGGCACGAATTATGGCCTTCAAACGGCCAATGAAACCACGTCACACTCTGCCCGTATGTTGTTCTGCGGTATTTTGGCACATTCCCGGCGAAGAGCTTGCTTGAGGTGATCGACACTTTAGTATTTTTTTGGTGCCAACCTTACTTTCCCAAATACTCCAGACTCAATAGTCCTACGGATTGGTATCCGGAGATTTTGGTAGCCATTGTGCGCTGGAAATGAAGCGAGGAACCTCATTTTGTAACAATTCTTCGGTGGGGCGTGCTGAGTGCGATGGCGCTGAGTCCTGTTGGAATGTCCAATGTCTGCGGCCAAAATGTTTGCGTGCCCAAGGCTTTAATACGCCCTCCAGAATATTTTCGCGATAATGTTCGGCATTAATACTAGCGGAGAACGACCATCGGCTGTTATGTCGGCCCACACCATCACCATGGCCGGCGCTTGAGTTCTGGTGGGCCACCGAAGGTGCACATTTTCAGCTGACTTCTTTGGCAAGTAAACACGATCATTTTGTTTGTTTACAAACTGCTGGACAACGAATGTTTTCTCATCGGAGAAAACCAAATTCGGCAGTTCACCACTTTGGGTCTTTAGCTCTTTTGGCCCTATTTTCTTTCTGTTGCGGTATAAGTTCTTGCAATTTTTGGAATTTCAATGGCTTTACTCCGAGCTTATTTTTTAATATTTGCCAAATGGAATATTGCGATATGTTCAGCTCAGGAGCCATTTTTCGGCCACTGCGACGCGGGTTTCGATCAAGTCGCTTCTTTACTTTTCGAACCATTTCTGCTGATGTTGCTGTTTTTTCCGCCTACTTCCTTGACGTCGGGCTACGGTAACGAGTGATGGTACGAGACAAAAAAATATTTGTTCACATTTATATGCTGGAGTGCTCTAATGATAGACACTTGTGGTTTTTCAGCCAAGTATAAAGAAATCACACTATCAGGCTTGAATTCCATCACGAATAACGTTTTTTCTGGAAAATTCTCACCAAAAATAATTTTAACAGCTGTCGGACTAGAGGCTTAGAAATGATAGCAGTCTGAAATTGGTTACAGCTTTTTCATCTTACCCTGTATTTTACAGAGCAAGAAAAGCCGGCACAATTCATATTATGATAAAATATTGGTCTGTTCCAGAACTGCAATAATGTTAAAGTGTTTACCACAATAGAATTGGTAGGCTCTTGCAAGTTCTGGAACAGACCATATGCTTATTACACTTCATATCTTTGCGTTAAAAATTACCTTTTCGATAAAAAATTATTTTGTTATTCATCCATTTCTTCTTCTTTATTATCTATTATCTATTTGCAAAAAAGTTGCCTTCGTCTTTTAGCCCTTCTTCTTTATCCGGCACAATAAATTCATTTGAAAATCCTACGTTCTATTGTATCTCGGTTTTATGTTTTTTTTTTTTCTTTTTTTTAATAAAAAAAACTGTAAATAACATATCACGACAGGAAATAACATCTACTATTATAAAAATGATACTATTGTTACCCTAAACAAAACTTTACTAAATTTAGGACAATCAAGATGTGAACAAGGCATTGGAGTTGGAAGACAAAATAACAATAAAGAAAGCATTGAATGATCTGTATATTGGCCGTGAAAAGGTATTGACCTCATCGCACAAAATCCTAAAACCGTAACAAATTTATTATGAAGAAGTAAGAAGGAATGGAACCTTTGCCAACTTGGGATATCTTTGTTTGCCGGTACATTTCACAATTCCGTAATTGAGCATTGCCAAATTGAGTACATATGACCTTTAGATGGAGCGGAATGTGCAATAACATATATTTTCTATTGTGACACCCTATTTTCGAAGTTAATGAAATTATGTTAAAAAACCAACTTTTTTGTAACACTTATGAACTGAGTCAAACGTTTATTTTATCCTTTGTGTTTAGGAATAATTTGAACTACAAAAATCTTGTGCATTTTGAAAAAGTAAAAGCAAGAATAAATTTTGAGAAATATTTTTCGGCATGTATTTTAATATGTGGCAAAAAGTGTCAAATGTTATATCAGTCCACGATATCGTATAGCCCCATATAACGGTACCACCCGATATTCGGTATTTTGATGATTTTAACCACATTTTTCAATGGAATGGTCTGAAAATCCACACAACGGCCTTGTGAGTACTTTATCCCTTGGGAGATAATTATCTATATAGGTTCACGATATCGTATAGCCTCATATAACGGTACACCAGATATGCGGTATTTGGATGATTTTAGCCACATTTTTCAACGGAATTGTCTGAAATTGTTGAAGATGTACTATACCCCTAGACAAAGATTTATCTATATAGGTCCACAATATCGTATATACCACCATATATCAGCACCTTCCGATATTCGGTATTTTTAAGATTATAAGAGAATTTAATTGTTTAAAGCTTTTTTTGGTAAGTGAAATACACAATAAACATATTTTTATCTACTTTTCTAAAAAATATCCTTAATAGAAAATATGTTTTAGAAAGATTTTCCAAGCCCAATTTTCAGAGAATATATCGGATACTTCCAAAATTTAAATCGCATGCTTAAAATACATACATATTATTATAAATTGTTTTTCTCCAGACATACATGTATTACACCTTTCAAACAACAAATTATAGGGAGTAGTAGCTGAAAATGTAATTCGCATTTTATTTGTTAAATGACGATAAATAATCAGGAATTCAAAAAGGAATTGCAATTTGCAATCTAAATATGTTATTACATGTATTTGTGAGTTTTGTGAACATCTTCGTGACATGAATGTCATTCGCTTACTTTTGCGGTAATTGCAAATAAAATCAACACCCCTTCATTATTGACTTGAAACTGTGTAACAGGCATCAGACAATGTCAACTGAAAGTTACATATGGTGTGTGTCTGCTCAATGATTTGAGATATTAAAGCGAATTGTCATGGTGTTTCAATTTTTCAACATATTCGTAAGATTTATTTATGGGGATTTATGTTAAAAAAAAATATTTTTATTAAATTATAAAACATTGTTTTATTCTGTCAATAACTTATCAGAATATAAAGATTCTGCAGAGCAATGTTTAGTGTGTATTCTAATTGTCTTGTCTCTGAATTCTTCAAGGTGATCATTAAAATTATAACTAGGTCGCCTTTACACTCTTGATATGATGATCTGTATCCTAAATCGTGGATCTGGGGCCAATATTTCGAGATTGTAAAAAGTTTTCTGCCATATAAAACATATATCACTCTCTCCATAGGTGTTATAGGGACATGCAGCAGTTATATACAGGGTAAGATACAATAAACTGCAACAAAGGCAAACGCCATAATTCTTACATTTTTTTAATTTTTTTTTTTTTTTTTTTTTTTTGAATGAATGAAAAAATGTTGGAAATAGCATCACATTTTAGAATAAGTTTAGATTTGTTCGTATTGGTCACTTTTGGCACGAATTAGGGCCTTTAAACGGCCAATGAAACCATCACACGCTGTTCGGTTTCGCGAAACGCTTTGGTATTTTTTAGTGCCAATCTTGCTTTCCTAAATACGTGTCTGGAGTATAGTCCATATAAAGCGGAGAGCGACCATCGGCTGTTATGGCGGCCCACACCATCACCATGGCCGGTGCTTTAGTTCTGGTGGACAACCGAAGGTGCACATTTTCAGCTGACCTCTTCGGCAAGTAAACTCGATCATTTTGTTCGTTTACAAACTGCTGGACAACGAATGTTTTCTCATCGGAGAAAAACAATTTTGGCAGTTCACCACTTTCAGCCAAGCGAAGCGAAGAAGTGTAAGTTCTTGCACTTTTTGGAATGTCAATGGCTTTACCCCGAGCTCATTTTTCAATATTTGCCGGATGGATTATTGCGATACGTTCAGCTCACGAGCCATTTTTCGCCCACTGCGACGCTGGTTTCGTTTGAATTCCATCACGAATAACTTTTTTCTGGAAAATTCTTACCAAAATGCTTTTGTTCCCTTGTAAATAATATAATTAGCTGTCACTGGAAAATTTTAAGAGCTGTCGGACGAGTTGCTTTAAAATGACAGCAGTCTGAAGTTGGTTGCAGTTTTTTCATCTCACCCTGTATATTCTGCATCAGCATAAAATTCTATGTCGATTTATCAATGTCTGCCCGCTTGTCTGTCCGTTTGTGGAAATCACTCTAGCTTCCGAATGAATTGAAGTGGGTTAATAAATGCTCATAAACTCAAATGAATGTTTGGTCAGCAGGAATTTTTGGTATTGAAAATGGGCTATATAGGTCCAATATATTTAGTATTTTGATGATTTTAGCTTCATTATTCACCGGAGTTCTTGTTAATTTTATAAAATTTCATACATAAAATTGTCTATGGAATATTATCGGAATATTATTTTTTTGCGATATTATTTCCCGGAATTGTTTAAAGTTTTGTATTTATTTGGGGTCTTTTTCTTATGGACCCCAATATAATGTAAACTCCCTATATTCTGCATTCTTAACATTTTAGATATAAGATAAACTCTCTAGGAAATTTTATGATACTTGAATCCATGGTACAATGAAGAGAAGGTAGACTAACTTTGAAAAAATTGCAAGTATAGAGGCCTACCTGTTTGGCTTGTAATGCCAGAATTAGTATCAAAACAATAAAACAATCAAACAACTTGTTGCATTTATTTTGAATAAATAATTGAAAACCGCGAAATCTGAATGAAAGGTCAACACTTCTTTTTAAAACCAGGTTCTATATATCTCTAAAGGATTATTTCGCTACAAAAACTCTAGATTTTGTCGATGCATACGATGAAATAAACATTTTGAAAATATCCGAATTTGAATGTTTTCTGAACAATTTTTTTGTTATTGAAAAGAAAACACATACATAAACAAATAAAAATGACATATTAAGCCAAGAAAATAAAAAAATTTAAATCATATGGTATCATAGCCCTACCTTGATATCATTGTACCATGCTTGAATCGTTCGTATTACGTTCTTTTTTTTTTTTTTTTTTTTTTTTGTTACAAATTAATTAAATCGAACAGAGTCTAGTTGGTCAACAAACTTCTTAAGGTTCTATTGAGAATTTGAGAACATTTTTTTTGGGACATCGAGAGTGAGCTCAATTTATTCGGTCTTTTTAAGTGTGACGCAATAAAGTTCCATTGAGTTTTAATTGGGTTATAGTAAACTAATGAAATAAACAAAATGTTTTGTACTTACCATGTCAATGCAATTCTTTAAAAGGTCAAATAAAATATGAAATTAAAAAATAAACAAGTAAAAAAGCTTTAAGTTCGACTGGACCAAAAAAATTAAATCCATTACAAATTCTCTTATAATCTTAAAAATACCGAATATCGGCACCTTCCGAGCTCACTCTCGATGTCCCAAAATATATGTTCTCAAATTAATTAATTAAAAATTAAATTTTCAGCTACTACTCCCTATAATTTGTTGTTTGAAAGGTGTAATACATGTATGTCTGGAGAAAAACAATTTATAATAATATGTATGTATTTTAAGCATGCGATTTGAATTTTGGAAGTATCCGATATATTCTCTGAAAATTGGACTTGGAAAATCTTCTTTCTAAAACATATTTTCTATTAAGGATATCTTTTAGAAAAGTAGATAAAAATATGTTTATTGTGTATTTCACTTACCAAGTACACAACCACCAATAAATTTTGAAATCATTAGAATTTAATAGGCATATTCCTCTTCTTCTATCAAAAGAAAAATTACATTTTCTGTTGATTGAAGTCAACAAAAGTGTAGTTTTTTTGCAATAAAATGATCACATCAATTAACTGCAACTTAAACAAAAACCACAACTTTATATAGATAAAAAAGTTTTTGAATGACATGCCAGAAACCAACAAAAATACCAGCAGCTTAAAACTGCGATTCTATGAGGAAATCATGCCATTTAACACAATTTCAAGTACAACAATGAACATTATTGACATTTTCCAGTTGGTTTGGTCCTTTTGGTAATTAGGGAGGCTGGTGCAGATAACTCATTTTATACATTCTCATTTTGTACCATTTTGAATATCTAAAAAACTATACAGTATGGAAGCGTTCATTCATATTTTGTCAATTGCGTCACACATATAGATTGTATCATGGTACAATGAATTCAAGGTAGGGCAGAACTACCATATGATTAAAATTTTTTTTATTTTTCTGGCTTAATATATCAACTTCATTTGCTTATGTGTGTGTCTTCTTTTCAATAGTAAAAAAATTGTTCAGAAAATATTCAAATTCGGGTGTTTCCAAAATGCTTATTGCAACGAATGCATCGACAAAATCTATAGTTTTGTCGCGAAATAAACCATAAGAGATATATAGAACATGATATTGAAAAGAAATTTTGATCATTCATTCAGTTTTCGCGGTTTTAAATTATCTACTCAAAATCAATGCAACAAGTTGTTTGCTTTTTTATTGTTTTGATAGTAATTCTGACAGTACAGGTAGACCTCTTTACTTGCAATTTTTTTAAAGTTGACCTACCTTCTCTTCATTGTACCATGGATTGTATTATTTACCCGAAAAATGTTATGTGTGAATGCAAAAGCTTGTCTCGAAAGAGAAATAATCAAATAAATTAAAAATATATGATTTTCGTCATAACAAGGCAAAACTAAAAAAAAACAGTAAAGAAAGTCTTAAAGTCGGACGGGGCCGACTTTATGATTCCCTACACCACTTTGCTATTTTAGTAGAGCTCCGCATAACAATTAAAAGTTTTTATGGGAAAATTCAATCATACAAGCTATGATTATAATTATAATTTAAAGTTCAAAGGACTAAATATGCCGAAGCATTTGTATCTTTTAAATTCGGACTTGTGTTTCCCATTTGGTGCACAATTAATTTGAAATCGGATAAAAATATATATGGGAGCTATATCCAAATCTGAACCGATCGCGATAAAATTTGGAAAAGATATTTCTGAGCTGTATTTGATATATTTCCCTGAATATCGTTGTTACGGAGTGCATATTACGGCTGTGGGTAACAATTACAAGAAATCGGATGAACAATATGTATGGGAGCTATAGCTATATCTGCACCGATCTTCACCAAATTTGGCATACTAGTTTCTAGACTCAATTCGGTCGCATGTGCCAAATTCCCATTTGGACAAATATTAGATGTTTGGTGCACAATATATGGTAAATCGGACGAAGTTATATATGGGAGCTATATCCAAATCTGAACCGATCTCGATAAAATTTAGCAAATGTATTTCTGAGATGTAGTTGATATATTTCCCCAAATATTGTTGTTGCAGAGTGCATATTACGGCTGCGGAGGACTAAAATAACAAATCGGATGAACAATATATATGGGAGCTATAGCTATATCTGAACCGATTTCGATCAAATTTGGCATACTTATTTTCAGGCCTAATTTGGTGTATATGCAATATTCCATACAATTCGGTCTGATATGTATGGGAGCTATGGGACGAAGATATGTATGGGAGCTATATCTAAATTTTGACCGATTATCTCCAATTTCAATAGGGTTCGTCCTTGGGCCAAACAAATGATCTGTGCAAAATTTCATCTGGATCGGGCAATAAATGCGACCTGTACTTTGTTTACAAAAATACATGGACAGACGGACGGACGGACATGCATAAATCGACTCAGAATGTGATTCTATGCAGATCATCAAAAGGAACTATGGGTCTATCTCGTTTCCTTTTGCCTGTTACAAACAAATGCACAAAGACATAATACCCTGACCACTTTGTGGGGTAGGGTATAAAAACTATAAACATGGATCTATATGGACGGTTATTGCGAGGAGGTTTCCTATATATAGGGAACAGAAACTACCAAACCACCAAAACACCTTAACTTTGGCGGTGCAGTTATATTAAACGGATCTAAGCTCCTTATCAACGGATTTTTTAATCTACTTAATTTCGTTCGAAAAAAATCTTAAAATCTTCCGCTGATCGTGAACATATATATTTTGTGGCGTCTGCAATTCTTATTTCGAGGAGTAACAAACGGAATGGCTTACCTAATATACCCTCCTTACTACGTATAATCTATGATATAAATTTCACACAGACAACCAATCCATATCCCAATAAATAAAAATTACCAAATCAAAATTTTCGCTTAAATTTGTTTTGCACATGTAATCTGGTCTTTATTAATTATTCATGAACGAACATGTTTATTAGTAAATTTAAGCACAAAAACATGTCCCCTATTTGTATCGCTTAATACGAGTCATGAATTAACTCATTTTATTTCAGAAGAAGATGTAAACATATTGCCTAAAGTTGAAGGGTATAATCCGTTTTTACGTAGCACATAATATGTTGGAACATTTCCAAAATTATTTCAACGCCTGGAATTTCTGTTTTACTTAAAGTTTTATTTAATTTCAGAAATATTTTACTCGAAAGACAATATTTCCAAGGAGCTTTGCTATGTTTGCCTCGTATATGGCGATGTACACGAAACACAGGAAAACCTTATATTCACCAGGATAGAACTTTTGATATTTTTTCAATACAGAATCTATATCTATAAAAGAGGAAAATGTTTGTATGTTTGTTTGTTTGTTTGTAATTTATGGACTCGAAAACCGCTGAATAGATTTTCCTGAAAATTTCCATATATACTGCAACATCGCCTGAAATTAACATAGGCTATATACATTTTTGAATTTCCCATTGGAACTGGAAATATAGCATCAGAATCGGAGGTACCTCCCAAAAATTTAGATTTTATATGCACATATCTATTGATTGGTTGAAGATACAGTCTCCAAATTTGGAATACGTAACGGAATTTGAAACAAAAATAAGTTTTCCAAATTATATTGTAATCGGTTCAGATTTGGATATAGCTCCCATATATATTTTCGACCGATTTCGTTCATTTGATGCCTCAAACACAATATGAATGTTCGATTCCAATGAAATTTGGAATGTGTGACGGGATTTAATCCGAAAATAAATTTGTCAAATTATATTAAAATCGGTTCAGATTTGGATATAGCTCCCATATATATTTTCGGCCGATTTCAAGCATTTGATGCACCAAACACGCTATGTAACCCCAATTTCAATGAAATTTAAAACGTGTGATAGATTTTATCTAAAAAATTGATTTCACAAATTATATTGAAATCGGTTCAGATTTGGATATAGCTCCCATATACATTTTCGGCCGATTTCATGTATGGTGGACCAAACATGATATGTATTTCCAATTGTAATGAAATTTAAAATAAGTAACGGAATTGGGAGCCAAAATGAATTGGTCAAATTAAATTGAAGTCGGTTCAGATTTGGATATAGCTCCCATATATATTTTCGACCGATTTCATGTATTTGATGCACCAAACACGCTATGTATCTCTAATTTCAATGAAATTTGGAATGCGTAGCGGAAATTAAAACAAATATACATTTGTCAAATTATATTAAAATCGGTTCAGATTTGGATATAGCTCCCATATATATTTTACGCCGATTTCACATATTTGATGCACAAAACACGGTACGTATTTCCGATTCCAATGAAATTTGGCATGAGTGGCAAAATTTGGTACAAAAATAAATTTGACAAATTATATTCAAATACGCTCAGATTTGATTATAGCTCCCATATATACTCAGCCGATTTCACATATTTGATGCACCCAAAGCGAGAGAGACAAAATCTGGCACCAGAAAAAATTGCCAAATTATATTGAAATCAGTTGAGGTTTGGATAAAGCTAACATATATATTTCGGCCGATTTCATACATGTTATGCACCAAACATGATATATATGACCGATACCAATGAAATTCAAAATGTGTGGCGGAATTTGGTTACTATAATAAATGTGACAAATTAATTGGAAATTAGTTAAGATTTGGATATAGCTCCCATATATATATATTATCGGCCGATTTCACATATTTGACGCACCAATTTCAATGAAATATGAAAGGTGTGGCGGAATTTGGTGTAAAAGTAACTTTTTAAAATTATATTTAAACCGGATCAGATTGGGATATGATTTTAATAAGAACCATTGACCCACAACGCCTTAGGCTAACACTAAAAAACAACACAACAATTTATTTGAAATACGCTTATTACGGCGAAGTATGTTGCTATCTCGAATTCACTAATTGCAATAGAAATGCCACTCAACTTCAAAAGATTGCAGTTTACTGCACGCTTGGTATTTGCTATGAAATAAATAAATCCGATGGACAAGCCCTTCGTGTATGTATGTCATGTTAGTGCTTTTCTAATGGTTTTGGTTAATTACGCATTAAAGTAGTGCAATATATATTTTTTTTTAATTTTTAAATTTGTTTTTTTTTTTTTCAACCAACATATATTCGTAAATAAAATTTTGAATGCATATAAAATCAAAAGGGGTAGCGAAGCGCACCGGGTTCAGCTAGTACAAAATAAAATGGGGTTGTACGAAATCGTGGACGTATATATAGCCAAACTTATTCCAGAGGAGTTAGTATAAAAATGTTCAAGGTCCAGTAAATTAAAGAAAGTTGAGAGAGCAATTTTGGCACATATTTCCGATGGGAAAACCGTGAAAATTATCTGAATCTTATTGGGATGTATTAAGTTTAATTTATATACTATAGCTATAGCTTTCTATTACTTCAGAATAGCATGTCATCTACATCGATTTTTGTCAAAATATGGTTTATGGCGGTTTTTTTTTTTCAAACATAAACAGATATTTCCAAATTAGTTTTGTACTAATTCCCTTTAATTTTTCACTACTTCTTTCATCAAGAATCAGTGTTTTCATACCTCCTCACACCTCAGGTATTTGGGTATTCCAAGGCCGACATGCTGCAATGTTGTCTCTTAAGTAGCGGCGACATAACTTTGTAACTGATTAATTAAACCAAAAAACTATTTCTATATTTTTATTCCGTCACTCAACGTTTAAAACCACAAAATTACTTCATAACTTGTCAAATAAAAATTTAATTACAACATCAAAAGGCCAAGTCGACGGTATTTAACATCGCTATCTAACTTGTATGGGTGACAGACATTAAAATTTACCCAACCATTTAATTGTCATTTGAAACACAATTAAAATGTTCATTAGTCACCTGCCAGTTGAAATTAATGATTCTGGTCACAGGAAATTTTGTTTTCAATCATGAAACTCACTTCCGCGTATTTTAATTAAAGCACAGATTTTTGCAGCTTGATAAATGTCAGGACATTGTAAATATACATAATTACACTTCTGATGGAATGATATTAAAAATCGGTTAATTATGACGACTTCATTGATTACTTCAAACAGCCACAAATTCAAAAATTTCATAGTATCTCTCGCAGAATATCCTAAACACAATTATTTAACAATTTATGGAAGATTTTGAACAAACTACTGAGCTAATGAAGTTGTAAAAGTTCTTTAGAGAACTTGCCATATTGAAAAGTTTCGAAACAAATCTTAATTGACACTTCCTCGAACGTCGACTATTGTTTTCGACGGAAAAAGGCTACAGAAATTCTTCTCACTTCTCTGGTAAACACGTGAGCACAATATGAATGCATCTGACATGTCATTAACCACATTTTTCCACCTTTGGATTAACAATCATTCAGATCTCCTCAGTGTTGATATTTCTTCGTAGGAGTCTGTCAGACAAGACACGTGGCAGATTATGAATTCAAATGTCATGTTCATGAAAAACTGCCTGGTATCGATTAAGAAAATCAGAAGTCAATTTGTTTTTAACATTTACTTGCTACCTTTTATATTGTTTGCACAGAACAAAAGGGAAACAATAATTACTTATATAGCTTCGAGGAATTTTACTTTTTAAATTGTTTTTTACATAAATTATTTTTTCTGCATGGTGCAATGAATACAATGTACCAATAAATTCTAGTTTTTTCCTTTTATTTGTATGGCATTTCATGTCGAAATATTTTGTGTTCGCGTGTACTATTTTAAATCATATGATAATTGTTTTAAAATATTAAATTCAATTGGAAAAAATGTTTATTGCAACTTATACATGGGAAAAATATATCAATTTTGTGTCGAAATAAATCTTAAAAGACATTTAGAACATGTCAATTGTTCAAATATGTATTATTCCTTATTATACCCTCCATCTTCGAAAGGAGGGTATATTAACTTTGTCATTCCGTTTACAACATCCCTAAATATTCGTCGCAAACCCCATAAAGTATATATATTCATAATCAGCATAAAATTCTAAGTCGATTTAATGATGTTCGTCTGTCTGTCTGTCTGTCTGTCTGTCTGTCCGTCCGTCTATCTGTCTGTTTTTTGAAATCACGATACAGCCCACATAATTTGACGTAGAACGTCAAAATTTAGCAAAACAATTTGTGTTTAGGATGGTTGGTTTTGAGACTAAGATATATCGGTCCACGTTTTGCTATAGTCCCCATATAATGGTACCTTCCGATATTCGGTATTTTGATGACTATTGCCACATTTTTTCACAGATTTGTCTGAAAATTGGAAAAATTAGGTCATAATTGGTTCTAGTTCGTGTGGCGAAACATTGTATGTATAGGTCCACGCTTTGGTATATCCCCGTATAACATTACCTCCCGATATTCGGTATTTTGATGGTTTTTGACATTTTTTCACGGATTTGACTAAAAATTGGTATTTGTTGGTCATAATGGGTTCTGCTGTTTTCTTTGCTCTAAGGTGTAGGGTATTAAAAGTTCGGCTCGGCCGAATTTAATGCTTTTTTGCTTGTTTTTATATAAAATTGATAAATTGCACTCGGTTTTTCATTATGTAAGTTTTTTTTCACTTCACATGGTGCTGTAGGTGTCATATAAAAACGCTAAACGGCAAGGTAAGGAGAATTTCTCCGAAAACTGATTCGATTAACTCAGTGACAAGCAGACATTGTGTATATTAAGAGTATAGGTATGGGAAATATGTACAGGATTTATGCCACTTCTCACCTTTATCTTCTTTAGGATTAACAGTCTTATTGGGTAAATGACATCACTCATCACATGTTGATGCAGATGCAGATTTGTTGTTAGTGTTAAGATATAAAGCCGGAAATAAATGCATGGTTATTGGTGTCAATTCCTAAATATGCAAGGGGAAAACACGGTTATCAACTAGTCTAACGTCAAAATATGCAAAAACGAATTATTTGGTATTTATTTTGTCTAGGGGAAGTAAAATAACCCCAAAAACTAGTTATTGTCATTGTGTTGACGCCTAAAGCGAGCTAAATATCTTACATTTGTCACACCAATACTTACTCAAAACATTTACAAATCTCATAATTCAGTAGCAACATCTGTTTCCTTATCTTTACTTGGAAGTAGCGGTATACGTTATTTCTTCAATACCGAATTTGAAATGAATGGAATGAAACTGAATTGACTTCAATTGACTGAAAGACGGAATGTTCACTTGTTTTTAAAATTTCTCCTGATGAAAAATACACATACATCCATACATACATACTAAAGGGCTGCAAATGCGACAATTTTCTCTATTTATGCCATGGAGAGAAAACTCTCGTCATGTTGTGCCCTGTTTGATAAAATGCATAACAGTACGTGACATCCACCCAAATGCTCGATGTCTCGTCATGTCGGTCACACTCAAACCCATCGTCATAACATGTAATGACCAATAATAGGGAATGTTGAATAGTGTGCCATACAGAAATGTTCTTTCAAAAAAAAAAACAACAACAACAACAATTATGAAACAATTGCCAACGAAAAAGACACACACGTGATGAAGACAAAGCGCAATCGCTACCTGCTTTTCCAATATGTGAAAAAATTGTAATAAAGAATTTCTTGGCGAATACTAGAATATTAAAGGTACTTCTAATTGGTCCACACAAAATTTTCACATTTCGTTGTTATTGACGAAACAATCTAAAATGTTAATCCTTATTAAAAACAATAATCTCTGTCCACCAACTTTAATTTTAAAATAATACTTTATGTAGATAGAAAATAGGCAAACAATATTTACCTCTTTTTTATGACCAACATTTTATGATAATCACCAATAAATTGGGATTGTTCAGCATATATTTCTTTTTTTTTCTATTTATTTGTTGATGTCTATGCACATTTTGTTATTGAACTCAATTTTACATTTATGCGGTGTTTGTTACTTCAAAATTACAGCGTACACAAAAACACATCCTCACTGTCGAAAGTAACACACACACACCCTCAATATTTAAGCACACGTACACAAATGACACACAATTTGACGATGACACGATTCGATGTCATCGTTGACACCTTGCATTTATGGAAAACACCATGCAAATATTCGAGTCAGTCATGCCACGATCGAACCTTTGACAATGGCACACATGAATCAAAATGGGGGATCCCAGTAAACAATTTTTTCCGACTGCTCTGATTTTAGATTTTTTTCCGAAATTTCTGACGTTTTTTTCAGAAATTTCTGATAGAAATTGGTCCGATTTTCTAAACGTTTTTTTTTTAGAATTTCTGCACATTTTCCTGTGTTTTTAAGCGAAAAAAACTCGAAAAATGTACAAACGGAGAGAGTAGATTGTCTATTGCTCTGGCATATTCTCTCTCACATGTAAACGGATGGTGGTGGTTTGACACATTCTCTCCCATAGTAGTTGTTGTTGTGATCATTCATTTCAAGATCTCAACAACAACAAAGCGCAAAGCCAAAATGCTATTTGTTATTGTTATTGTGAACTGTTAGATTTTCCGTTGTAAAAATGTGCGTTTTGTTGTTGTCGTGAATCAGCCTCTTTCTCTTTCGTTCCCAAAAAAATATGATGGAAAAAAATTGCAAAAACAACTACATACCGGTTTTCTGTGTGCACTGCTTTTTATTTTTAGTTCTTGTTTAGCAGTTGAAACAGATACAGCAGATACAGTGAATTACAATTGAATTATATATATATATATATATATATATATATACATTTTTACGAAACCCGAAATAAATTGTTTGTTTTTTAAATAAATATGTGTTTTTTTTTTTTTCATTTTTAAGTGGTGTGACGATTTTTTCGATATTTCTTCCGAATTCTGAACGATTTCTTTCAGAAAATCGGAACTTTCTCCCGAATTCTGAGCGTTTTTTTTTTCAGAAAATCTGAATTTTATTCCGAATTTTCTTTCGAATTCTGACCGATTTCTTTTAGAAAATCTGAATATTCCGCCGAATTTCCAGACGAATTCTGCCCGATTTCTTTCAGAAATTCGGAGTTGTCCTCCGAATCTTTTCCGAAAATTTAATTTTTTCTCCTATTTTTTCAAGAATTTTCACCGAATTCGGACCGAATTCGTCCAGAAAATCTAATATTTTTTCAGATTTTTTTCAGAAAATCTTTCCGAATTCGGTGACCACGTCCATACAACTTTCGTACCGAAATCGGAAGGAATTCGGAATCAGAATCGGACATTCAGAGATTCTGACAGAAATCGGACCGAATTCGGCAAAAATTGTTTACTGGGATGTTGTTGGTTGTCATTGCCTATCAAATACATAGCGCATGATTGAATAGACAAAGTCAGTGTGTCGTAAAACGCATTATTCATACAATTCGTCTTGTGCAGGTCTTTAATACATACATAAAATAAATAAATTTCGCTAAATCACCAACTGTTTTTCACTAAGATTTTTTAGGACTTTACACATACCCCGTAGACACGTATATCTCATCTTAAATTTGCTGAAACGGAATTTAATTATTAAAGTTTTTAAGACATTTTACATCTGTTAAAGTTGTCCGACAGGCCAATAACCAGTGTACGTTTAACACATAAACATATCTTAGGAATGCATGAAATACATAAGTAATGAGAAGCAATGAATAAACAAAAAAGAAAACAAGCGAATGTTCTATTTAAGGGAAGGGAAGATGTGATAGTTGCGGTGGTAACAAATTCTACAAATTATCCTATTAAGAATTTATGAGATTCTCTCTGTTAGGAAGAGTTGGAAACAACGACGAATGAATGAATAGTTTGGTACTGAAACTACGTTGAATATGGAAGGAAACAATGATAATGAGGTTTCCCTATTAGAGGAAAATGACTTTAAGCTAACCAGCACGTGTTATGTTGATTTTGTGTATAGAAAATCTTTGAAATAATGATAGTTATATTTACAATAGCTTTAAAATTCTGTGTAAAATAATTGAATTGAATAGTGTGTTCTGATTTCTCCAGAAAATAGTCATCACTTTTGCTTTCATGTAATAGCACAATCTACATTATTTACACTATAAATTCCTTTTGTAATATTGTTTTATTCTCCATCAGTGGACATTTATTTTTTCGGTATATCAGAAATCAAAACGTCGAAACATTTCTTTCTTTATTTCAATGACATAAATACATATTTGTATGCTGCAATTCAATTGTTGGTAATTTAATACCTTCTAAAAATTAAATGCTTATTGAAGTCAAAAAATATTTCAATTATCCAAAAGAAGTTAGTAAAGATTTCTTTACTTTTAAATGTTGCAAAATAAAATTTGTACACGATATCTTTAGAAAAACTTGTAGATGATGTGAAGATGTAGAGAATACAATACTGAAGATGTTGGCTTTTTTTTGGTATATTTGACAATGTATTTGGAAAAATACAATGTGCACTTTTTTTTCATTAGCAAAATAATATTTTATAATTTTAGAATATTCTATGGGTTTTTATAATGATATTTATACAAGTCTATTTGTATGTATTCCTTAGCAGAAACCAAAGCTCTAAGTGGATCAATGTATCATATTTTTAGACTAAATTTCATACTGAGTGTGAAAAGACAGAGACCTGACTTCGGTCAGATGCAAATATTGCGTTGGACAAAGTTAAGGATTCAAATTACCAATCATTTGATTTATTATACCCAACACAGAATTATTTAAAATTCTGTACTCAGAGCTTTTTTTAATTTTTTAAGAAAAAAATTGGCATAATCGGTATTTGCTATTTGAAAAATTGGGAACGTGTAAATTGTTAAATAACTTCTTAGTTTTTGCTTTATAACAAAACGGAACTGTTTATATTATCTAAAGAACAGAATATGAATATGCACAACTATACATTTCATAAATAAAACAATTAAAAAAGTAGCTGAGTTCGGCCGGGCCGAGCCCTTCACCATTTTGAAGGATCTTGAATAAATTCAAAAAAATCCGTCGAAAAATCGTCTTAATTGAAAACCGTTATATGGGGAACATACGAAGTCGTGGACCTGCATAAATAATTATACCCTACACCACAAGGTGGTCAGGGTGTTATGTCTTTGTGCATTTGTTTGTAACAAGCAAAAGGAAACGAGATAGACCCATAGTTCCTTTTGATGATCTGCATAGAATCACATTCTGAGTCGATTTACGCATGTCCGTCCGTCCGTCCGTAAAGAATTTCCGTCTGTCCGTCTGTCAATGTATTTTTGTAAACAAAGTACAGTTCGCATTTATTGCCCTATCCAGATGAAATTTTGCACAAGTCATTTGTTTGGCCCAAGGACGAACCCTATTGAAATTGGAGATAATCGGCAAAAATTTAGATATAGCTTCCATATATATCTTCGTCCGATTTGCCTTTCATTGTGCACCAAACGTGCAATATCAGTCCAAATAATATGGAATTTTTCACATACAACCAAATTAGGCCTGAAAATAAGTATACAAAATTTGATCTTAATCGGTTCAGGTATAGCAATAGCTTCCATATGTATATTGTTCATCCGATTTGTTATTTTTGTCCTCCGTAGCCGTAATATGCACTCTGTAACAACAATATTTGGGGAAATATATCAAATACAGCTCAGAAATACATTTGCCAAATTTTATCGAGATCGGTTCAGATTTGGATATAGCTCACATACAAAGGTTCGTCCGATTTACCTTTTATTGTGCACCAAACGTGTAATATTTGTTCAAATGGGATGGAATTTGGCACTTTCGACCGAATTGAGTCTAGAAGCTAGTATGCTAATTTGGAGAAGATCGGTTCGGATACAGCTATAGCTCCCATATATACTGTTCATCCGATTTGTTTTATTTGTTACCCACAGCCGTAATATGCACTCCGTAACAACGATATTCAGGGAAATATATCAAATACAGCTCAGAAATATCTTTGCCAAATTTTATCGAGATCGGTTCCGATTTGGATATAGCTCCTATATATATTTTTATCCGATTTCAAATTAATTGTGCACCAAATGGGCAATACATGTCCGAATTTAAAAGATACAAATGCTTCGGCATATTTAGTCCTTTGAACTTTAAATTATAATTATAATCATAGCGTGTATGATTGAATTCTCCCATAAAAACTTTTTATTGTTATGCGGAACTCTACTAAATTAGACAAAGTGGTGTAGGGTATCATAAGGTCGGCCCCGCCCGACTTTAAGACTTTCTTTACTGGTTTTTTCATTATGTAGTATCGATTCTGAAGTTACAATACGAAATTTAAATAATATCGCTAAAATAATCAAATTTGAAACAATTCTGGTGAATAACGTTACTAATATCATAAAAAAACCGGATAAAGGAAGATACCGTTATATGTGGGATATACGAAGACTTGGACCTACATGGAAAATTTTCTGACATTTGTTGTAAGGTAGAGGGGTGTAGAATACGATACGGCAATACGATCTCGTTGAACTATAAAAACAATTCTCTTCCAGGGAGTAAAGTGGTCAGAAGGAACTCCTTGTGCCGATTTTCAGGATTTTCCACATTGAAAAATGTGGCTAAAATCATGTAATTACAGAATATGGTGGTACCGTTCTATGGGGGATATACGATATCCTGGATCAAAATAGAGCATTCTCTTCCAGGGTGTGAAGTACACAGAAGGAACTCCTTGTGTGGATAGATATGGGGGCTATACGATGTCGTGGACCGATTTTGCGCTGATCAAGTATACATATACTTTGTTAGGTCTAAAATTATTATTTCGATGAGTTACAAACGGAATGTCGAACTAAATATACCATCCATATGATGTATGGTGGAGGGTATAAAATGGAAAAAATTTTTGGTAGATTTCCTTTTTGATATTAAGCCATTCTGTCCTGCACAAATGTTACGCTTGGTTTTTGACCGGAAGCATTTGCCCCATATTTACGCTTCTATCGGGCTGATACAATTTCAAACATTTACCCGCTAAATATAATGATCATCTAAAATTATAGACTTCTGTCCTAACCTAAATTCTAACCTTATGCAAAACTCCGTGTCCTTTGGTTTTTAATTCTGATCTATAAAACGACTGCAAAATCAGGAAAACTTAATTTTTTTTTTTTTTTTTTTGGTCCATTTGAACCCCTAAATATACATTTTCAAAAACAATAGGCTTTTATTCTGACACTTATCTTTCTCTCTTGTAAAATTTCGTGAAGATCGGACAATAATTGCGATCTGCATATAATACACACAACACATAGTGTTGTAGAACGTAATTCAAAATATAATTCAGACTGTAATTTAAAATTGGAAGTTAAATTGAAAAAATCGCACGCGATAAAAAATGACAAAAAATATCACAAAATATTACCAAAAATATTCGAGCTTTTAGTGGCACATTTTTACGCCAATTTTTACGATTTTGTCTTTTTCTGTCAAGATGCCATTCCGAATTGGTGGCAATTGTCAAAATCAGTGCAGCGGTTCTAGACTTATAAGCCTAATTAATTCATCAATTTCATGATGACCAAACAAAACGGTATTTCTCTGCCAAGGCCTAACACTAGCTACATGCTAAATTCTATTGTATTATAAATGTGATCTCTGGAACAAGTACAAAGTCAAGATTTTTTATTTTTCCTAAATATTTTGCGATCATCTCTCTTATAGATGTGATTGAATTGAAAACCCCACCTCCATGCAAAATTTCGTTAGGACTTGGCCATAATTGCGACCTCTAGCTTAATTACAATTTAACATGGACGTATAGCTAGATAGACTCAGCTCGGTGAGATAGGAAGATCTATATATAGTATTCTATATCTTGGGCCAATATTTCGAGATTTTACATAATGTTTGACCCAATCAAATTTATAATACCGCCAACAAATAATGTTGTAGGGTATAAACATATTATCATATAATACAGCTTACAATGTATAATAAAATTATTTAAAACGCTTCTACGAATTAAAAAATCGATACATTTAATAATTTTTATTTATGCTCTACCTACAATACATATAACAATACTAAGTAGATATACTTTAAGTTTTCTCTAACATCACTTGAGCAGCTTTGTCAATAGGTAACATCCATAACATTTTTGTTTACCTCACAAACACAAATGTTTTCATGGTCAAATGCAAACCAGTTCATGGTAAGTCTTTACAAGTTTTAAATCATTTTGGTAAAATTTTGTTTGAACATAAAAGTTGCTAAAATTTGTTCTGCATAACAAGAAAACCCAACATCTTTTGTTAAAAATTTACACAAAATAATCATAAGTCAGGAACTTTCGTTTTGTGATGGCACACCACCCAACCTTAGAAATAAATAATTATAAATTTTCCACTGTAACTTTGTAGGCAATGATGAATAAGTTTTGAAACTTATCGAGGTAGAAAATGTATATTAAGATTATTTTACAAAATTTTAGCAGTTTTACAATGCCATACTTTGTGAGGCAAACTTGTAACTTAATTTTATAATTAAGTAGATGATTAGAAGACATCCAATTAAGTGTCTGTTATACTTCGAGAGCAGAAGGACAACAAATTGAAGAAATTTGTAAGTAATCGCTAATTTCTAAAATGTTTAACAACATAATGTTTTCATTAGGTTTAACAGAATAATAAATGCATTAGCTCAACTTGCAGTAAAAAGAAATTAATTAATTTTGACTTCAATCTTTAAATATGCCCCTGAGTTAATTAACTTTGACGGTTGTTACAGATTAAACACAATAAATATTATTGGTGGACAATCGTGGTTTATCTCGAAATTCTCATCAAATTTTAAAAAGAAAAGCTCAGTTTCAAGACTCGGTGTCGGAAAGCAAAGAAAAATATTGCAAAATACGATAACTTGCTGATGTTAGACTTAAAACAATTCTACAATTCTGAAAATAAATTTTTAAACTATTTTGATGTATTGTATTATCAATTGTTCTTATCAATTTGATCTATTATTAGATTTATTCCTATAAAATTGCAAGAAAATTTCTTTTAAATATAATAATAATTTTAAGAGGATTTGAATTTTAGAAAAAGAAATTAATTTTAGAAATCATTTCGATTCGAATATTTTTCTTACTTTTTCATAGAGAATGTTTGTTTTCTTATGCCAAATTCTATTTTACCATATCACACTTTCTTACATATATTTTGAAATAAGCAATTTCGATATATTGTAATTTAATAAGATTCTAACAAATGGACAATATGACTGCCTAAGCTCCTTACCGAGGTAGAGAAGAAGATTTAATAAATAACAAGTAAAAAAGGTGTAAGTTTGGCGGGGCCGAACTTTGAATACCCTCCACTATTTGGAACGAATTTGGCAATACTCAAAAACAATGAAATCCGTTAAATATTCTGTTTAAATCTTAAAAATATCGAATGTGGCTGTCATATTAGGGTCTATACGACGACATGGGCCTGCATAGGTAACTTTTTTCATACGCCAATACAAAATTCTAATGCGAAACTTAAAAAAAGTGGAAATGTTGTCGCTAAAATCATCAAAATAGCGAATATCGGGAGGTACTGTTATATGGGGCCTAAACCAAACCGTGGACCTACATAGCCCATTTTTCAAACCAAAAGTCCTGTAGGCATAATATACATTTGAGTAAAATTTTATCAAACTACTTAATTTCGTTCGGGAGCTAGAGTGATTTCCACAGACTGGCGGACATTGCTAAATCGTAATAGAATGTTATGCTTTGTGGGGTCTAAAATGTATATTTCGATGTATTACAAATGGAATGACAAACTTAATATACCCTCCATAGTATGGTGGAGGGTATAAAATGGAGAACATAATGGAGAACTTCTATTTAAATATAATTTTCCTATCCAAAATTTTATACTATTGACATTAAAAATATCGATATTATCTGTTAATACGCCATACAAATCACAATGTATTGAGTGTTTTTAATCCCCAAATTCATGTGTTTAGGGTCAGAATTGTTGAAAGACTTTTGAGACTTATTAGAATTGTTAGAACGAGGAAAGTCAAAATGACAATATCCAATAATAACATTGATAGTTAATACGGGTTGCCCATATTCGACGGACCCATGTTTTGTTATGCGACTTGTGTGCGGTGGAGCGCCGTCTTGTTGAAACCAGAACTGCCTCATACGCTTTCGACGAATAATTGGCATCATAAAATTAGTCATCATGTCGCGATAACGCTCCTGATTGATGTTTTCGCACTAACGCCGCACCAAACTGTGACTTCTTCGTCATGAAGAGGCACTTCTTGAATCTCCTGAGGATTTTCAGTTGCGTAAAAACGGCAATTTTGCTTATTTACGGTCCCTTAGAAGGCGCACTTCTCACATTTTTTTAATGTTTTAAAAGCACGTTCTGTTGAATGTAAATTTCAACTATTTCAGAGCGCTCGCGTGGCGTGTATTGGTTCATGGTAAAAATCTGCTTGGACTGATGCTTCAAACGCGGTATGTCATTAAGTGATGTGACATCTCTGTCAAAAGTTATGGCGTTGCCAGATGGGTCCGTCAAATATGGGCAACCCTGTACATTATTTATAACACCGAACAGTCGAAAACGAACCTTGATATTTGGAATTGATTCGTTCATTCTAGTTAAAAGAGCATCAAATCTAACTTCACCTGACCTTCTAAAATATTGCACCGATTGTTAAAATTAGATAATTTCCATTGTAAGTTACATTTACAAAATCTGTTTTTGTTACAAGCACGTGTTTTAGCATTTAATGCCAAGTTAATGGGAAATGTTTGTGGTAAAGATATTAACTTCTTGAGAGTTAAAACAACGACCAATGAATAAATTATCATACTTTCTATATATTTCTATATATTCACAACATAGCATTATTAATAATAATGATGAAATAATTTACTCAAAAGTGATTCCAAGGTAGCGTATGTTTTATTTCATTCTCTCTGCGTTACTTATACGCAGGGGTTTTTTCCACAAGTAACGAATACTTTGATAAATAGAGATTAATTAAATTTCTAGGACTAAAGGTGAACAATACTAATCTCCTACTCAGAGAGGTGTACGATTTAAAAAATACGATTAAATTGATACAAATATTTTATTTCAATAACTGTTGTTTACATCTTAATTTCCATGGATGACTGACGCAATGTCGAGAATGTAAGGAACTTGAAGTTTTCGATATCAAAACCATTAGTTATATGAGTAGTGTTTTGATATTCTTCGAATAAAAAATCGAAAATCTTGTTTTATTTTTTTATTTCGCCATAAATATTGTACCTTTTTGTTTATGTCTGTAGAAAATAAATTTAGCTTAAAATAAGGTAAAATATTTCCAACAAGAATTACATTGAAATGGTTTCCGTCGCTTTCAAACTAGTTCTTCCAGTTTTTTTCTGTTCTCGACATTTTGGAAAACGATAAACACGAGAAAATATTTAATAGAATTTAAATTGGGTTCGACTCCAATTCGGTCACAAATATCCCGCTCCGTACCCCTGTAAGGGCTTTAAAATCAAACATACAGACCAAAAAATATTGTAACACATTGAATGAAAAGCTAATGAGCGAATTTGAGGTGCTGATATTTTTAGCTACTTCCCTTTCTAACTAAAACAAAAAATTGCTATTTTTAGATTTATTCCAGAACATATGTGCATTTTTGGATTCACATTTATTTATTTCTCTTAAATATATAGTACGTACACATACTAGCTATTGCCACATAATATTTAAAGCAACAGTTTGCATCAGAAATTTATAAAAGATTGAGAACTTGTATTAATTTCCCTAAATTTGTACATAATTAACTTTAAAGTCTCTGTTTTTCTACAATACGTCACAATATATTGGAAACATGAGGAGACGAAAAATGAAAATGCCTATAACTATCGAGCAGTTTTAGTAACTGGATTATAAAGGGTAGGAGAAGTGTGTAATACTAGCATACGTCTGGGGATAGAACAGTACATTGTTATTACTCTTTAATGAATAAAAACTTAGTTCATCTGTGCTTGGTTACTTTGCTTTATATCAACCGTGGGTTGCGAACTTATTATTTTTAGATTTTCTTCCCAAAATACATTCATATTTAATCATTGTTTTTATACCCTACAACACTATGTGTTGGGGGTATTATAAGTTTGATTGGGCCAGAATTTATGTAACACCTCGAAATATTGGTTTCCCATATAGGAAAGTATATATGGATCTTCCTAGCTCGCCGAGCTGAGTCGATCTAGCTATGTATGTCCGTCCGTCCGTCTGTCCGTCTGTCCATGTTAATTTGTAATCACTCTACAGGTCGCAATTATGGCCCGATCTTCACGAAATTTAAAATGTAGGTGGGGTTAATGTCAGAATAGAACCCTATTTCTTTTGGAGATGATCGCCAAATGTTTAGGTGTTGAAATGGACCAAATACTGAAAAAAAATCGGATTTTGCAGTAGCTATACAGGTCGCAATTATAGGCCAATCGACGCGGAATTTCGCAAGTGGCTAGAGTTTAGGGCGGGGAAGAAGCTTACCAATTTGCGTTGTCATCGGATTATATTAAGCGGGTAAAATAGACCATATCTTTTGTGTTGAAAAAATTCAAAATTTTTCATTAAACCGCGAATATTTGAAATCCCGGCTAAATCACAAGGCCATGACAAGACTACTTCTGATCTTTACATTGATGTTAACATCCAACAAATCGGATATATAGCAAAATATGTGCGATATATATGTCTATCAAAGAAGATATGCTTGAAAGATCTCTTATATGTCGAGAACGGCTGAACTGATTTCGACAGTTCTCATTAATTCAGAATGGCCTCTTGGCAGGAAAGAAAACACGTCTGAAAAAATCGCATAAAAATATCTCTCTAAAGATGAAAATATTGATTTTGTAAAATTTTCTCATATTTTTTCAATTTTGTCATATTTTTGGCATATTTTCATTTTGAATTAAACATTTGGTAATATTTCTACAGCTAACAAAACTAAGTAGTTAGGATATCAGGATATCATATACAGATCGCATTTATGGCCCGATCCTTACGAAATTTTTCATGGTGATAAGATGAGGGTCAGAATAGAAGCCTACTCTTTTTGGAGATGATCGCCATATATTTAGGGGTTGAAATGGACCAAAAAATTGCAAAATTGTCAGCAGGTCGTAATTATCGAATGAATGGGGGTTACCGGGCATTGCAAAAGCCAAGCAGTTTTGGATGGCTATCCAAAAATATTCAATGTGTGAAATAGTTTGCCAACTTTTGTAGCCAAAATACGAAAATGTCCATTACGGTGATTTCTTGGAGAATTCACAAATACAGGAAAGACGCACTTCTGACTATTTCGTTAACGCTGATTTCTTTGAAGAATATAATCAAATGTCTGTATCTCATATAGATGCGTTTCAGTCAAAAACCAATAATAAATGTTAATCTTATGCCACTTCTGAGAGATGATAGGTCTTTGGGTAATATTGGTTCCAGATCTAGGAAGTCCATTTACGTGCAACATCTACCAATAAATTGGAAATGAGCAAATTAGTTTAAGTTGCTATTATTCGAAAATCAGAGAACGGAACCTGATGGTTTTCTTTTATTATTTGTCACAATATCTTGTGGAATTCTTTCGAGTATCTCGCCTATATAAACTGTATCGTTTATTGTAGTGTTGTAGGGTATTCAACGGTCGGCCCCGCTCGACTGTAGCCTTTGCTTACTTGTTTTTTTTTTGAAAATGTGTACCTTTTGTAGGGGAGGTACCAGAAGGAGTGGACCGAAGTTACCCATCTCCTCGATCTAAGTTTGCTAAAAAAATAGGATGCACCAAGTTTGGACCAAATCGGATACTCCCTTCGAGAGTTATCGTGCGCACCAGCCATCAGACAGGCAGACGGATTGGCCGTATCAAATGATATATACCATCTGTAGCCATATGGCTGAGGTACAAGTAAAAAGACATTGACTTCGGCTGGTCGAAACTTCTAATACCCTCCATTATTTTGCAAAGAAATTTTCATAAAAAAAGTATCTGGATTCAAACGTGCTTCACTTTTAACTACAAACTCCAGTTAGAGGTTTCAAAACACAACCGTTATATGGGGTCCATACCAAAACTGGAGCCTATATAGACAATTTTATACTACAAAGATTGTAATCTTTAGCGAGTCTTAAATAACAAATTTGACACAATTTCTTGGATAAATTTGACTAGGATCATTAAAATGCCGAATTTCAGTCTACTAATTAAATATCAAATACAGAACCGTTGTATGGAAACCGTTGCCCAATATGGACAAAGGTTTGGCACCGGTTGTTGAACGCATTATGAAATACAAATACCAAATTGACACAAATCTATTAGAAAATGTGGCTTAAATCTTTGGATTTGTTTAATGACATATCAATTGGTCACTGAGAACCTACAGGCAAAAGTGTGCCTTTTACGGGACTTGAAAAAATATAAATCAATTTGACACGTGCCAGTTATTTTTGTTTCTGTATACAAACAAATTGTTTTGTTACATTTTACAATTAATTTCATACACAAAATATCTCCTGTATAAGTGCATCTTATATCCGACTAGTTCAAATTTAATTGCGGGTTCTCCCAAATTTCATATTGAATTTCATTGAAAAATGCTTAAGTTTAATGATTGAAAATCATCTTATATTACACATTAAAGTCGTTGTAACTGATACAAACATCACTGTTGTATTCTTCAAAGGGGTTATCTTTGGTCTGCCCTTTCTTCCTCTTCAATGATATTGTTTTGGATTAACTATTGACCTTTGAAATCAAATCTTCTATTGAATTTATATCTTGTAACTTAATCTTTAAGTAATAATATTAATTTAATGATGCGAAACCCAAAAATTGGTATAATAATTTAAGTGGATTAATGGGTGAACCAACGAAATACTGAAATTTTATATCCCAGCACGTGCTAAGAAAGTAGAACAAAAAATAAACAAGCCTAATGCGCTATTGAAGGTGATGTTTGTTTTGATAAATTTAAAAATAATAAGAGAATGGAATTATATGACACAATTTATTCTCTACCGCGAAACAATATGTAAGTAAATATTTTCATGTTTAAAATGAAAGGACATTTTGGAGACTTAAATGCAAGTGAAATATCTAAATCAGGTAAGAGTATAGCAAATGATGGGAAAATGTTATTATATTAATGTCTTGACCAGGGTCATTTACCCAATATTTACGCACTCCGTCGTGTTTTGAGGTATTTAAAACAGTTTCACAAGAAAGTTGTGGTCCATTTTACAGCTAAATATAATTCAATGGTCATCCAAAATGCTAGACTTCTTCCATGACCTTAATTCTCTTCTCACGCCAAATTCCATGTCGACCGGGTTTCAATTGTGACCTGTAGAGCGACTACATAATCACGAAAGTGTTTTTTTTTTTTTTGGCCCTTTGAACCCTTAAATGTACATCTTTAAAAGCAATAGGCTTTAATTCTAGTTGTACAGGGTGAGATAAAATAACTACAACAAAGTCAAACGCCATAATTTTCACATTTTTTAAATGTTATTAAATGAAAGAAAAAAATGTCGGAAATATCATCAAATTTTAAAATAAGTTTAGATTTGTTCGAATTGGTCACCTTTGGCACGAATTATGGCCTTCAAACGGCCAAAGAAACCGTCACACGCTGTCCAAATGTTGCATTGCGGTATTTTGGCCCATTCCCGACGAAGCACTTGCTTGAGGTGATCGACACTTTGGTATTTTTTAGTGCCAATCTTGCTTTCCAAAGTACTCCAGACACAATAGTCCAACGGATTGGTATCGGGAGATTTTGGTGGCCATTGTGCGTTGGAAATTAAGCGAGGAACCTCATTTTGTAACCATTCTTTTGGCCCATTCCCGACGTAGCACTTGCTTGAGGTGATCGACACATTGGTATTTTTTAGTGCCAACCTTGCTTTCCAAAGTACTTCAGACACAATAGTCCAACGGATTGGTATCCGGAGATTTTGGTGGCCATTGTGCGTTGGAAATTAAGCGAGGAACCTCATTTTGTATCCATTCTTGGGTGGCGCGTGTTGAGTGCGATGGTGCTGAGTCCTATTGGAAAGTTCAAGGTCTGCGGCCAAAATGTTTGCGTGCCCAAGTATACCTCAACCCTCCAGAATATTTTCGCAAAAATGTTCGGTATTTATTCTGATGCCACGAGAGGAGAACGACCATCGGCTGTTATAGCGGCCCACATTATCACCAGGCCGCCGCTTGAGTTCTGGTGGCCAACCGAAGGTGCACATTTTCAGCTGACCTCATCGGCAAGTAAACACGACAATTTTGTTTGTTTTCAAACTGCTGGACAACTAACGTTTTCTCATCGGAGAAAACCAGTTCGGCAATTCAACACTTTCGGCCGAGCGAAGCAACTATTTAGCTCTTTTCAGTCTATTTTCTTTCTGTTGCGGTGTAAGTTCTTTCACTTTTTGGAATTTCAATGGCTTTACCCCGAACCGAATGGAATATTGCGATATGTTCAGCTCACGAACCATTTTTCAGCCACTGCGACGCGAGTTTCAATTAAATCGCTTCTTTACTTTTCGAACCATTTCTGCTGATCTTGCTGTTTTCTTCCGTCCACTTCCTTGACGTCGGGCTACGTTACCAATATCACGGCAAAGAGCGATGGTACGAGATACAAAAGATTTATTCACATTTAAATGCTGGAGTGCTTTAACGATAGCCACTGTGGTTCCATCACTAATAACTTTTTTCCGAAAAATTCTCACCAAAATGCTTTAGTACGCTTGTAAACAATATAATGAGCTGTCACTGGAATAATTTTAACAGCGCCACTAGTGTCACTGTAATGGTCAGAAGTGACCTATTAATGTATTTGTGATTTTGCCGTGTTAAAAAATATTCGCAGTTGAGTGGAAATTTTCGTATATTTGACAACGTAGTAATAGTAGGCTTTTACCCAGCTCCGTGGCCTATAGAGCAACAGAAAAATCAGGAAATTTTTCTGTTTTTGGTCCATTTCAACCCCTAATATTTTGCTATCATCTCCAAAAACAATAGGCTTTTATTCTGACACAAACCCCACC
This sequence comes from Musca domestica, assembly GCF_030504385.1. Taxonomy (NCBI): domain Eukaryota; kingdom Metazoa; phylum Arthropoda; class Insecta; order Diptera; family Muscidae; genus Musca; species Musca domestica. The sequence continues at coordinate 5,340,993 of NW_026712326.1, forward strand.
TCCATTTTCAATTTCGTAAGGATCGGGTCATAATTGCGACCTGTAGAGTGATTACAAATTAACATGAACAGACGGATGGACATACATAGCTAGATTGACTCAGCTCGGCCAGATAGGAAGATCCATATATAGTTTCCAATGTCGGAGACCAAGATTTCGCAGTGTTACATAATTTTTGGACCAATAAAACTTATAATACCCCCAACACATAGTTTTGTAGGGTATAAAAATTCGGATTTTACTAAATAGACGGCATTTCCGAGAAATTAAAAAATATTTCCTTGATTACTTTAGACGATAAACAAAACCATTCATCTTAAAATTCTCTGAGGGAGATTTACCAGCATTTGGTAAGCAAAAGCCCAAATTTAAACACATGGAGATTATGAACCTAAAGCTTACTATTCAAATACCTTAGCAGCCAAATTGTTTGCCTAAAATATGTTTGTTTAAGTTACAAAGAATTCGGTTTCTTGGTATCTTTACAGGCTATTTACCTTTTAATAAACGAACTGTGAAAGTAGCATCACAAGTAAAAATTAAATCATATCTAGGCATTATACAATGGAATAATGATTTTATTACTTAACCACAATGAAAACCAGTAAGGAAAGCTCAAAAGTCGGGCGGGGCCGACTATATGATACCCTACACCACTATGCATATTTAGTAGAGCTCTCGTAAAAAGGTTTATACAGGGCATTTCAGAGCTCTATGAGATATTTGGTACAAAATCAAAATCTATCTAATTCTATCGTGCATTTTACGAACTATAGCTATCTCTGAACCGGGTTTCTCCAAATTTTACGTACTAGCTTCTAGACTGAATTCGGTCTTATGTACGAAAATTCAGGTGATTTGGGCTGATATTGGCCATTTGTTGCACATTTAACCCGAAATCGGATGAAGATACATATGGGTGCTATATCCAAATCTGAACAGATTTTGATAAAATTAAAATCGACTACTTTTGGGCTTCATCTGTTATCTGGTATCAAATATCATTCCTGTGAAGAGTATGCTATGCTATGCTATATCCAAATCTGAACAGATTTTGATAAAATTAAAATCGACTATTTTTGGGCTTTATCTGATATCTGGTACCAAATATCATTCCTGTGAAGAGTATATTACGAATGTAAGGGACTTAAAGAGCAAATCGGACGAAACATATATATGAGAGCTAGAGCTATATCTGAACCGATTTTTACTAAAATTTGTGTATTTGCTTATAGGCTGGTTTCGGTCGGATTTGCCAAAATTCATGCCATTTGGGCTGATATTGGCCATTTGATGCACAATTAACACGAAATCGGATGAAGATATATATGGGAAGCATATCCAAATCGGAACAGATTTTAATAGAATTAAAATCAACTATTTTTGGGCTTTATCTGATATCTGGTACCAAATATCATTCCTGTGGAGTGCATATTACGAATGTGAGGGACTTAAAGACCAAATCGGATGAAAGATATATATGGGAGCTATAGCTATATCTGAACCGATTTTTACTAAAATTGGTGTACTTGCTTCTAAGCTGGTTTCGGTCGGATTTGCCAAAATTGATGCTATTACGGCCATTTGGTGGTCAATCACCCGAAATCGGATGAAGATATATATGGGAGCTATATCCAAATCTGAACCGATTTTGATAAAATTACAAACAGCTATTTCTGGGCTGTATCTTATATCTGGTACCAAATATCATTCTTGTGGAGTGCATATTACGAATGTGAGAGGCTTAAACATCAAATCGGATAAAACATATATAAGGGAGCTATAGCTGTTTCTGAACCGATTTTCTCCAAATTTGTTGTATTTACTTTAAGGCTAATCTCGGTCACATGTGCCAAAATTCGGGCCATTTGGGCTGGTATTGGCCATTTGGTGGTCAATTAACCCGAAATCGGATGAAGATATATATGGGAGCTATATCCAAATCTGAACCGATTTCGATAAAATTTAAAACAGCTATTTCTGTGCTCCATCTAATACCTGGTACCAAATATCACGGTTGTGGAGTGCATAGTAGGTATGTGAGGGACTTAAAGATCAAATCGGATGAAAGATATATATGGGAGCTATAGCTATATCTGAACCGATTTTCTCCAAATTTGATATACTTGCTTCTAGGCCGAACCCGGTTGGGTGTGCCAAAATTCAGGTAATTTGGACTGATAGTGGACATTTGGTGCTCATTAAACCCGAAATCGGATGAAGATATATATGGGAGCTATATCTAAATTTGATCCGATTCTCACCAATTTCAATAGGGTTCGTCCTTGGGCCAAGAAAATATTGTTTGGAAAATTTCATCTCAATCGGATAATAAATGCGACCTGCATTTTGTTCACAAGAATACATGGACAGACGGACGGACGGACGGACGGACAGACGGACGGACATGCATAAATCGACTCAGAAAGTGATTCTATGAAGGTTCTCAAAAGTAACTATGGGTCTATCTCGTTTCCTTCTCCATGTTACAAACAAATGCACAAAGACATAATACCCTTACCACTATGTGGTGTAGGGTATAATGATGATTGTACAAATAATCCACAATTCAATAAAATAAGTTATAATTTGAAAAGAGTTATCAGTTTTAATTAATATTTCGTATCACAATTGGGTTTCACTTAATTTATTTAATAATAGATAACCACATTGAAATGCATTCTAATAAATTTATAACTGAAATTGTTGTAATTGAAATTTTTAAAATCATAAAAATGTATCAAAATAGTCTTAATTACATAATTCAAACCATACCAACCGTCTTATATCTATAAAAGAGGAAAATGTTTGTATGTTTGTTTGTAATTTATGGACTTGAAAAACGCTGCATAGATTTTCCAGAAAATTTCCAAGTATACTACAGCATCGCCTGAAAGTAACACAGGCATCCGAATCCCAATAATTTAGATTTTATATACACATATCTATTGATAGATAACAGATACAGTCTCCAAATTTGGAACAAGTGACGGGATTTGGTCAGAAAATATATTTACCAAATTATGTTGAAATCGGTATAGATTTGGATATAACTCCCATATATATTTTCAGCCGATTTTATGTATTTGATGCATTAAACACGCAATTTGGAATATGTGATGAAATTTGTCTAAAAAATTTGTTTGCCAAATTATATTGAAATCGGTACAGATTTGAATATTGCTCCCATACATATTTTCGACCGATTTCGGTTATTTGATGCACCAAACACGAGATGTATGTTCGATTCTAATGAAATTCGGGCAGAGAGACGAAATCTGGTAGCACAAAAAAATTGCAAATTATATTGAAATCGGTTGAAGTTTGGGTATTGCTCCCATATATATACTTCGGCCGATTTCATGTATGTTATGAAATTCAGAATACGTGACGGAATTTGATCAAATAATACATTAAACAAAATTTGGCAAAATTTGAAAAAATCGGTTATGATTTGCATATAGCTCCAATATATATTTTATGCCGATTTTACATGTTTGACGCAATTGAAATATGGAAGATGTGACGGAATTTGGTGTAAAGGGAATGTTGTCAAATTATATTGAATGCTGTTCATTAAGAAGCATTGACCCACAACGCCTTTGCAATGGCATTAGGCTAACAGTCAAAAAGTACACAACAATTTAATTGAGGATACGAATATTACGGGGAAGTATGTTTCTATCTCGAATGGACTAATTGCAACAGAAATGCCACTCAACTTTAAGAGATTGGCATTTTGGCATTTGCTATGAAACTAGTAAATCCGAAGGACAGACCCTTCGTGTATGCATAGCATGTTCCTGCTTTTCTCACGGTTTTGTTTATTTACGCATTAAACTAGTGCAATAATTTTATTGTACATTTGTCGTTCTTTTAGCCAACATATATTCCTATATAAAATTTTGAATGCATATGAAATAAAAAGCTGTAGCGAAGCGCACCGGGTTCAGCTAGTTTATTAAAAAATTGCACAAACATACATGGTTTCGAAGCAATATCATGTTTTCCAGAAAAAGTTTAATATAGGTCAACGCTTTTAAACTCATCTATATAAGATAGAAGTCACATTAAGTTAGAAACTCCATTTACGACGTCCCGAAATGTACGTCGAAGACCCCCAAAGTAATTCCGTTTGTAACTCCCCGACGACGGCCATCTGTCTGTCTGCCGTTGTAATTGAATTGAGATAAAAATAAAATTTTGCTCACATGTGTATTATTTTGCCAGTAGGCAAGTCATATAGCCACCCTATAACGGATCGCTCAATATTCGGTACTTTGATTATTGTAGCGATATTTTTACGGAAATTATATCAAATTTCGTATTCGTATTTGCATATGCATATGCAGCTACACGTCTTCGTGTAGTCCCCATATAATGATATCCTCCGATATTCGGTATTGGAACAATGCATGTATATCGAATCATATGCCAATAAATTTACACATACTTGAAAATGTAAAACTGAACATATGTGACTGCATCAGATGAGACAATTAGGCAACTCCAATTTTTTGCTTATTCATGTTTATTATTCAATCGCATAAGGTATAGTAAAAGCATGGAAATGGCTACTAATTAAAAGCATAATCAGATTAAAGCCATATGTAAAATAAACGCACATACCCATACATTTGAAATAAATTGAATCGTATTAAATTGGATTAAATGAAATACAATTTCACTACAAATTGTAAGCTTTTTCTTAAGAATTAAAACACAAACAATACTGTCAGTTTACCGATTTATTTGTTTTATCATGCCAATTAAATGAACGCCGCAAACAACGGACATGCTCTTATGCTGGTGTTGAGGTGGATATCACAATATCAGGCTCGTCTTCCTAATGGTTTTCTAACATTGTCCTAAGAAATTTATCACCTTCTCCAGGTATTGAGAAATAAAAATTTTGAATTTTTACTTCCCATTGAAACGAATAGATACATAACATTTATTGATTTTCATAATGTTTTCTTTGCTTTACTGATCTTTGCTTAAATCGCTTTACTTAAAATCGAAAATTTAATAAATACTTTAATGTCTCTTTGTGGGTTCCCCTTTTGATAATAATGGAGCTGTTATTCCCTCACTCAAAGAACGTGATAATATTTTTCCTGGTTTGTGATTGCCATTTTGGTAACTAAACTAAAGATAATCGGATTTATAAATGTCGAAATTCTTCCAATTTTCCCGAAAAATCACACAAAATAATATATTCTATTAAGCCCTCATTAAGCCCTACATAACTATGAGATGAAAATTGAGAAATATGATGCTGCAAAATCAAAAAAGTTGCGATATTAATATTACCCTACTATCTCCACTCAGTGTGAGATAGACTCATAGTTCCTGTTGATGATCTTCATAGAATCACAGTATGAGCTGTTTATGCATGTCCCTCCGTCTGTCTGTCTCTCAATCCATCTATTTTTGTGAACAAAGTACAGGTCGCATTTATTGTCTGATTGGGATGAAATTCTCTACAATTCATTTGTTTGGCCCAAGGACAAAACCTATTGAAATTGGTGATAATCGGATCAGACTTGGATATAGCTTTCGTATATAGTGTCGTTCGATTCCGTAAGTGTTGTGCAATAATTGCGTAATATCAGTCCGCATCATATGAATTTTAGCACACATGGTCAGGTTCAGTTTAGAAATACGTCTTGCAATCTGGTTAATATCGGTTGAGATTTAGATATAGCTCCCATTTATATTATCGTCCGATTTCAATTTCATCATGGGTCATATGTGTAATATTCCTCCAAATGGGATGAATTTCGACACATCCGTTCGAAGTACTTCAATTTTGATGAAAATCGGTTTAGATATAACTCCCATATACATTTTCCATACGATTTGGGGTTTTAGTACATCACATTCGGATACAGCTCAAAACATCTCTGCCAAATTTTATCGCGATCCGTTCTGAATTGGATATAGCTCCCATATATATATATATTTATCCGATTTGATGGTTATTTTGCACGAAATATGTATCAGCCCAAATTGGATGACACTTTGCGCATTCAACAGAATTTATTCCGGAAAGGACAGAATTTATTCCGGAAACAATAGGACATTTGTTTAAACTCGGTTCCCATATATCTATTGCTCCGACAAATATTATTAATATAATCCTCCTCGAAGTTATATTCTGCGGTCTATAGCAATGTTTTTTGGCAGGAAATGTACAAATGTATCTGTCAAATTTGGTGGAAATTATTTCAGAGTTGAATATACCTATCTTATATTGATACCCTCTTTTTCCCAATTATAACTGCTCCAAAGCCATGATACACATTTAAATAAGGTTCATAGTTGGTGTGATCTGATCCACATAAATTCCTAATATAAATTTTTTTGTTACGGAAGCTTCATCAATCAAATAGTCGGTAGTTAACGTTTTTATTGAATTTTGTTTTATAACTTTTTTCACTAATGAAATTTCAGCACTACTTTTGAACATCCATTTGAAAAGACATTTTATAAACTACAGCTACACATTTCAATAAATTCCGCATTCAATCGTTACCATTCCCGTTTGCTATCATAACAGTTTATAAATGTAAAAGGCCAGCACATCCTTCATAAGGATAAGGCCAGCACGTCTTCCCCTTTAACGCGCACAAAGAAATAAAAATTTAGCCCACCCAAAAAAAAAATCATAATGGCTTATAAAAGACCATTATTGAACGTTTTTACATTGGTTTCTGGAAGTAACAAACAAATTTCATTTCGCACTTAAATTTCTCTGTGCTTTTAATATTTGTTGTTTCTGTAGTAAACATGGTATGAAAACTAATAAATCTTATCATGGGTAAGTGATTTTTATGTTCCAATCTTGACTTTCGGAAAAAAATCGCCCAATTATGATAAGGAAGGAGATGACTTTAAAGTTCAAAACAAAACAATAATTTACCCATTCCATTTGCCGAAAATAAATTAGATTTAGCAGGCTACTGATATTGTAATGTTGATGTCGGAAAACTTCAAGTTATTTTATTGATTTAAAGGGGGAGGAAATACTATTGCTGTAAATAGGATAGGCAGCAGTAGTAGGCTGAATGAAATAAGTATACATTCAAATATGAATTAAACTTAATTAAACTTAAAAACTGAAAATCCAAGTTAACGGTTATTTAAAAATGCTCATTTCAGTTATCCCATTTTTTGTTTTTAAATACACCCTTTTTATTCAGATACTCATGGTGATGAGCTAATAAAGATTATTGATGCAGAAACTATAGCAAATAACTCTTTACAAATACAATATTGTGTCTAGACTATATTTTTTACAAAATGCATTAGTAAACAACAAGTTGTGTTGTTATTATTTTGCTAAAAGTAACTTAAGTAGTTACCATAGGTAGCTTAAGCATTAGAAAAATGACCTTGCAAACATCTTTTGTGTGCATTGTTTTGTAACCATATAACACCTGTTTGCTTGTGAGAACATTAGCAAAATCTTTAGAAAATATTTCCAAATAACCAACTGAAATCAAGGCCATGACTAAAAAGTTGGCAAATCTTTTTATTTGGGTATATTTTGTTAATAAATCATTTTTGCAAACAAACTTTACTTACGACTTTTGTCATTTTCACATTCAAACATATGAAATACATTGCGACTTTGGTCTAATGGTGTTCGGTATGAGTATAACATGAAAATTTCCTGAGAATACGAGAATTGGCTATCAATATGATTACCCTTTCATTGAATGGAATTAGTATTTTTTATACCTTCCACCATAATATGGAGGATATATATATTAAGTCTGTCATTTCGTTTGTAACACCTCGAAATATACACTTAAGACCCCACAAAGTATATACATTTTCTGATTAGTATAAAATTCTATATCGATTTAGTGATGTCAGTCCGTCTGTGGAAATAACTCAAATTTCCGAACGAATTGGAGTAGGTTGATAAAATGTTTAATGTATATTATATCTGCAGGACTTTGGATATTGAAAATGGGCTATGTAGGCCCACGTTTTGGTATAACCACCATATCATGGTACGTCCCTATTTTCGGTATTTTGGTGAGTTAAGCAACATTATTTACCGGAAATCTTTCAAATTTGATATTTTAAGTTCGAAATGGATACTACAGCCTATGAAAGAAAATTCTCTGTGGGTATTTTGACGATTTTATCGACCATATTCACCGGAATTGTTTCAAATTTGATATTTGAAGTTCGTAATGGATACTATAGCCTATGACAGAAAATTGTCTCTGAGGGTACAGGTTTTGGTGTAGCCCCCATTTAATAGTACCTCCCTATATTCGGTATTTTGATGTTTTTAGCTATATTATTCACCGACTTTTTTTTTTTTTTTTTTTTTTTTTGTTTTCCAAGTTTCGCATTTAAATATTTTAATGGCTTATGGCAAAAGTTTTCTATGCAGGTCCACGTATAGACGCTAATATAATGGCTTACAGCTTTTTACTTGTTTTGATACATTGTATTTTTTATTTTATTTTTTATTTTATTTTTTATTTATTATTATATTATTATTATTATTATTATTATTATTATTATTATTATTATATTATTGTTATTATTATTATTATTATTATTATTATTATTATTATTATTATTATTATATTGTTATTATTATTATTATTATTATTATATTATTATTATTATTATTATTATTATTATTATTATTATTATTATTATTATTATATTATTATTATTATTATTATTATTATTATTATTATTATTATATTATTATTATTATTATTATTATTATTATTATTATTATTATTATTATTATTATTATTATTATTATTATTATTATATTATTATTATTATTATTATTATTATTATTATTATTATTATTATTATTATTATATTATTATTATTATTATTATTATTATTATTATTATTATTATTATTATTATTATTATTATTATTATTATTATTATTATTATATTATTATTATTATTATTATTATATTATTATTATTATTATTATTATTATTATTATTATTATTATTATTATTATTATTATTATTATTCTTATTATTATTATTATTATTATTATTATTATTATTATTATTATTATTATTATTATTATTATTATTTGCATTTGTTTGTAACATGGAGAAGGAAACGAGATAGACCCATAGTTACTTTTGAGAACCTTCATAGAATCACTTTCTGAGTCGATTTATGCATGTCAGTCCGTCCGTCCGTCTGTGAACAAAATGCAGGTCGCATTTATTATCCGATTGAGATGAAATTTTCCAAACAATCTTTTTTGGCCCAAGGACAAACCCTATTGAAATTGGTGAGAATCGGATCAAATTTAGATATAGCTCCCATATATATCTTCATCCGATTTCGGGTTAAATGTGCACCAAATGTCCACTATCAGTCAAAATGACCTGAATTTTGGCACACCCAACCGAGTTCGGCCTAGAAGCAAGTACATCTAATTTGGAGAAAATCGGTTCAGATATAGCTATAACTCCCATATATATCTTTCATCCGATTTGATCTTTATATTCCTACTATGCACTCCACAACCGTGATATTTGGTACCAGCTATTAGATGGAGCACAGAAACAGCTGTTTTAAATTTTATCGAAATCGGTTCAGATTTGGATATAGCTATCATATATATCTTCATAATTGACCACCAAATGCCCAATATCAGCCCAAATGGCCCGAATTTTGGCACATGTGACCGAGATTAGCTTTAAGGCAAATACAAGAAAATCGGTTCAGAAACAGCTATAGCTCCCATATATATGTTTTATCCGATTTGGTGTTTAAGCCTCTCACATTCGTAATATGCACTCCACAAGAATGATATTTGGTACCAGATATAAGATACAGCCCAGAAATAGCTGTTTGTAATTTTATCGAAATCGGTTCAGATTTGGATATAACTCCCATATATATCTTCATCCGATTTCGGGTTAATTGTGCACCAAATGGCCGATATAAATCCAAATGGACTGAATTTTAGTACATCGGACCAAATTCAGCCTAGAAGCAAGTATATCAAATTTAGTGAAAATCGGTTCAGATATAGATATAGCAACCATATATATGTTTCATCCGATTTAGTGTTTTAGTCCCTTACATTCGTAATATTTACTCCACAACCGTAATATTTGGTACCAGGTATTAGATGGAGCACAGGAATAGCTATTTTAAATTTTATCGAAATCGGTTCAGATTTGGATATAGCTCCCATATATATCTTCATCCGATTTCGGGTGATTGACCACCAAATGGCCGTAATAGCATCAATTTTGGCAAATCCGACCGAAACCAGCTTAGAAGCAAGTACACAAATTTTAGTAAAAATCGGTTCAGATATAGCTATAGCTCCCATATATATCTTTCATCCGATTTGGTCTTTAAGTCCCTCACATTCGTAATATTCACTCCACAGGAATGATATTTGGTACCAGATATCAGATAAAGCCCAAAAATAGTTGATTTTAATTTTATTAAAATCTGTTCCGATTTGAATATGCCTCCCATATATGTCTTCATCCGATTTCGTGTTAATTGTGCATCAAATGGCCAATATGAGCCCAAATGGCATGAATTTTCGTACATAAGACCGAATTCAGTCTAGAAGCTAATACGTCAAATTTGGAGAAACCCGGTTCAGAGATAGCTATAGTTCGTAAAATGCACGATAGAATTAGATAGATTTTGATTTTGTACCAAATATCTCATACAACTCTGAAATGCCCTGTATAAACCTTTTTACGAGAGCTATACTAAATATGCATAGTGGTGTAGGGTATCATATAGTCGGCCCCGCCCGACTTTTGAGTTTTACTTACTGTTTTTTTTTTTTTTTTTTTTTTTTTTTGTACACAAATAATTCATCTTACGTAATTTGAGTACTACTGCCTTTCAACAAGCCACATTATTGTGTGAGGTTGGGCACACAAAATTATACGTACACACAATTTATTAAGAAGTGTCATTTTGCCGAAAATAAGTATATTTTCCATATTATATTTTACAAAATATTTATCTTATTCAAATTTCTACAGACTCAACATAAGCATGTATTAGTAAGAAATAGTAAACAATCCGCTTACGGAAAAAATCAAAGAAGCAAATAATTTAATTCTAATTGCTTCGCTTGAATTTTATCGGTGATGTTATGTTATAGAGATATTTCTCTACATCAATAAAGGGTATAATAGGAAACATCAAATGATGCGTAATATATAAATTGATTTGATTAAATTTTTTAGTGGTTTGGATTTCAAAAAGCAAATGTAGAAAAATGATCTAATTCCTCGATTCCTAAAAACGAACCATTAAATTATAAAGTGTAAGTCTTTGCGGTAGATATTGTTGCAAATAACTTCAAAAACTTCAAAAATTGTAAAAAATACAATTTAAATTAAAACCGCTAAATGGCGGTTATACGAAGACGTGGACCTGCATACGCAATTTTTTCATATGATGCTGTACCCATTCAAATAAGAAATTTTAAACAACTCCGCCAAAATCATTAAAATATCGAATATTGGGAGGTAACGATGTATGGGGGTTATACGAAGACGTGGACAGACATGGCCCATTTTCGAAGTTAACCTGCCTTCTGGCAAAATAAACATGTATGCACAATTTTAGCCTTCTATCTCAATTCGTTCGAAATATAGCGTGATTACAACAGACAGACAGACAGACGGACAGACATCGCTAAATCAACTTAGAATTTTACGCTGATCAAGAATATATATACTTTGTCGGGTCTGATATGAGTATTTCGAACTTAACCTGCCTACTGGCCTAATACCCATGTATGTAGAATTTTTGCCTTCTATTTAAATTCGTTAGAAATATAGCGTGATTACAACAAACAGACAGTCGAGCATCCCTAAATCGACTTAGAGTTTTACTCTGATCAAAAATATATATATCCTTTGTTTGGTCTAATATGAGTACTTCGAGGAGTTACTTTTTTTTTTTTTTTTTTTTTTTTTCGTTCGTTCCCACGCCTCTCACTCCCACCCCTACCGACCGCGGGGGCGACCTCCCCATACGTAGGGAGCGCGTACACACCAAAGACCGGGAATGGTGGGTTAGTTGAGAGTTAGTGGTGCCAGCTACAGTCTAGTACATCAGCCGGCAAAGAAATAGGTAAAAATACATTATTGAGAAAGGAATTAGAGCAACACATATAACAATTATAACAAATATAAACAAATAACAGTGAAAATAATATGTTAAACAAATACTACTGTTCAAAGGCTGGTGTCTATTGTTTCCGCAAAGGGAATTGTAGACTAGGTGCCGTTAAAATGAACTTAAAGATTCTGGCAGGTAGTGCTCAAAGGCTGGGTCTACTAGTTCCGCAAAGGGAGATGTAGATCTGGTGCCGCAAAAATGAGCTTTTTAAATTAAAAAATAGGTAAGTGAACATAAACAATCACATATGGAGAATAGATTTTTTAATAGAGTTCAACGAATTGCTTAAACAAATACTATTACATAGACTATTGTAAATTACACATAAGGATCTCAATGGGTTACTGATTGCGAAATTAGTTCTTGCGAGAGATAACTTTAAAGGTTCGAAATAACGAGTTCTACGAGAAGGAATATTATAAGTTACTTCCCCAGTTAAAAAATGAGAATCAATCAAACCGCGTGTTAATTTAATAGTAAATAACGCTCTTAGCATAAACCGTCTCCTTTCAAGTGTTGGGAGATCAATTAACAGTAAACGATTTTCGTAAGGTGGAAGTAATTCTGACGGGTTCCAGTTAAGGCCCCGCAGAGCAAAAATCAGGTATTGAACTTGAACTGATTCGATTTTATCTGAGTAGCATTTATAAAAAGGACTCCACAGAATACATCCGTACTCCAATATTGGGCGAACTAAACTTACAAATAGTCTTTTGGTGACATATGGATCATCGAACTCTTTAGACCAGCGTTTTATAAAACCTAGTAAAGATTTGGCTTTATTAACACATGAGTCAATATGTAAATGAAAACGTAGTTTAGGGTCTAGAATAACACCGAGGTCAGTAAAGGAATCAACATTTTCTAATTTGTATGAACCAATAAAGTAGTTAGAATGTATTGGCTGTGATCTTGACAAGGAAATTTTTTTGCATTTCTTAAGATTAAGGGACATACCGTTGGCACTGCACCAGTTCACAAGGGAATGTAAATCGTACTGTAAGAAAGTCGAATCGTCAAGGGAATTTATATGCATGTAAAGCTTCACATCATCAGCATACATTAGTATTTTAGAGAATCGAATGTGATCCGGGAGATCATTAAGATACAGAACAAAAAGTAAAGGGCCCAAATGACTACCCTGAGGTACGCCAGAAGAAACAACTATATTTTTTGAAAACGAATCATTGAAAATAACTTTTTGGGTACGGCCCTTCAAGTATGATGAAATCCAGCTTAACAGAGCAGTCGGAAAACCCATAGTATCGAGTTTATATAGCAAAAGCTTATGCACTACGGTATCAAAGGCTTTACTGAAGTCTGTATAAATAGCGTCAGTTTGTTGTTTATTTATAAATCCGTTGTGAACATGGCACACAAATTCTAAAAGATTAGAAGTAGTAGATCTGCCTTTCATAAAACCATGCTGAAAAGGTGATAATATGCTTTTTATAAAATGTGACATCCGACGTGAGACTAAGAGTTCAAAAAGTTTAGGAATGGCACTTAACTTAGCAATACATCTATAGTTATCTATGAAACGTCTATTGCCTGATTTATGAAGTGGAATAACAAAACTCGATCTCCAGAAGCTTGGAAAATAACCTATTTTCAAGGAGTAATTAAATATTTTAGTCAAAGGTAAGTATAATTCTCTAGCACAAGATTTTAAAATATAGGATGGAACACCGTCAGGGCCAGGGGAAAATGAGGAGCGTAATGTCTTTAAACCCTTTAAGACTTCGTCTTCGGTTAAGATAATGCTGGGAAAGTGATTCAGTGAAGTTGTATGAATTTCGCATGGGCCTCTAGATGTGCCCTGGGTATAGGAAGACTGAAAAAAGTCAGCAAATAAATTTGCAATTTCTAGATTGTCTGAAGACTCTTTACTGCCAAGTTTCATGCTGGAGGGAAATTTCTGAGCTCTCCTTTTGGAGTTTACAAATTTAAAGAAATTCTTAGGATTGTTTAATAAATTCTGCCGTATTTGGGCTAAATGCTGAGAGTAACATTTGGAGTTTTCCGAATTATATCTATCGATTATTTATTCTCAAAAAAAGCCAGTAGTGTCCAAAGTTATAGATCGCAGCAATTGTTTGAAAAAATCTGTATATCCAACACCAAAAAAATTTTATTGTCCCACTATTAAAAATTACAGTGTGGCTTGTTTGTTCGGGATACCGTAGTATTTTGTTGTTGCAAAATGGTCAGGCTTTAACCCTTTTATTGTTGTTTTTATAAAAACAACGTTTGTTTATTAGTGGAGAACGATGGTAATGTTTACCAGGGGATAAGGCAGGGAATACCTAGATTTCGGAAAGAGCCACCAATCCTCATCAGTTCCCTTGTTTTTGTCTGGGATATTCTCCCCAGAAGTTATTTTAAAAATAACTTCTATGACAAAAAACATTTTTTACCCAAAAAAATTACTCAAAATTTGTTCGTGTTTTATAGTCGTGTATGCCAAATTATCATTACGTATAATTAATTTTTGGCATCTTTTGTTATTTATATTATTATTTATTTTTGAAAAAAAATATTTTTTCGCTAACTAAAAATAAAGTTAAAACGTCGAATTCCGCCAATTTCCGTTTTTTTTTAAATATATTTTGACTTGCACTAAGATTTTTCAAACTGCTGATCCTTAATTGGTGGAGGGGGGGTTTTGTTTTCTAAGGAGTATATTGTATCATAACTAAGTCTGATATAAATAAAAATACAACGTGTCAGATTTTGACTTTATCAACTACTTCCTACTCTTCACTGTTACTGTTTTATTTACACTTTCCAATCCTATTTTCTGTAATTTTTGGCAACGCACAATCTAGGTCCCGACTTTGAAATAGTCTCCATATAACGATATACCTAATTTATTGGAATTTCAACGGTTCTAGCCAAATATTGTTACAGGCATTCATGTTTAAAGTTTATAAGAGCTTAACAAATCTTTTATACATTTTATAGTAAAAAATCTTTTATACATTTTATATTTTTGACAAACTGACTAAAACGAAAAGAAAAACATGATACGAGAAAATCAAGATAAAGAAAGTCAAGATATTGTGTCTTAAATAGATATTTTTTCAGAAAATTGTTGGACAAAAATGGATGGGTGGAAGTGTATTGAAATCAAACAAGAAAAAAATAAGCCGAACTTTGAATACCCTTCACCATTTGGAAGGAATTCGGCAATTTTCCAAAAAAAAAAAAAAAACCGTTAAAAATTCTTTTAAAATCTTAAAAATACCGAATGTGGCCGCTATATTAAAGTCTATACGAAGACGTGAACCTGTGCAGACAATTTTCTGTCTTAATCTGTAGTATCCATTACGAACTTCAAATACCAAATTTGAAACAATGCCGTGGAACTGCACAGACAATTTTCTGTCAAAGTATCCATTTCCAACTTCAAATACCAAATTTGAAGCAATTTCGGTGAATAATGTCGCTAAAATCACCAAAATACCGAAAATAGGGAGGTACCATTATATGGCGGCTTTACCGAAACGTGGAGCCCACTTTCAATACGAAAAGTCCAGCAGACATAATATACATTTGAGTGAAATTTTATAAATCTACTTCAATTTGTTCGGAAGCTGAATTTATTTCCACAGACGGACAGACCAATAGACGGATGGACATCTAAAAGCTGATCAAGAATATATATACATTGTATAGTCTAAAATGTGTATTTCGAGGTGTTACAAACGGATTGATTATCTTAATATACCCTCCATACTATACTGGGTCGGCAATAGCTTTCGCTTGTATATTAAAAAAAATGATATAATTTCAAAAGTTAAAAAAGAGATGCACATACATTAAGGTTTGGGATGAATTCTGGTTAGAATTAAGTATTAGATTTACAATTTTGCATATTTTTTGATGGTTTTTTTTTTGTCCTTTTATCCTCGGAGAGTTGATTTGAAAATTTAAAACAAAATTTGTATATTGAAATAATAGTAGTTATTACAGCATTACCTCGGTCACACTTTAATAAAAAAAATCTTAATCCCAACGCAGTCGTAAAATGAGTCTTTTGTACTCCCTTTTACGCTTGACATTTTTGGGATTAAAATAACATTCTGATAAAATAAGACAAAGACTTTACTTTATCCGTTTTATTAAGTAGGATTATCCTTCCAAAAATAACAACGCAAGTAGATATGTCTGATAGCTATGACTATAAGTATACTCCGTCTTTCTATTATTGAAATATTTCCCCATCTTTTTGACCGGTTAAATGAATTCAACTGGAAATGCTGGATTCCATTGTACCGGTTTTTTTTGTGTTTTATATTTTCTTTTTCGAGTTATCTTTTCTTTTTTGCTGAGATGAATAACTACATCTACTGGAACTAAAAATGAAGATAACAGCAAGAAAGTGTAATTTACGGCTACTTCTAAAATACTTTACGAAGATGTGAGATTATCTTGATGAAAGAAGATTGAAAATGAAATATTTAAGAAACCCAGGAAGGGTTTTTACTTCATTGAATCCCAAAGGAAACAAAGTACATCGAATTGATTACGCAGAAAAAAGTGGGATATTTGCAAACATGGAACATTTCATTAAGAACAAGTAAAAAAGCAGTAAGTTCGGCCGGGCCGAACTTTGAATACCCTCCACCATTTGGAACGAATTAGAAAATTTTCAAAAAATATCTTTAAAATATCTAATATAAGAAGGTGCCGATATGTGGAGATATACGATATTGTGGACCTATAAAGACAAATCTATGTCTGCGTGTAAAGTACTCACAAGGAACTCCTTGTGTGCATTTTCAAAATACCGAATAAAGTGAAGTATCGTTATATGGCAGCCATACGTTATCGTTAAGCTATATAGAGAATTCTCTGTCGGGGAGTAAAGTGCTCACAAAGAACCCCTTGTGTACAAAGAACCCCTTGTGACCATTCCGTTGAAAAATATGGCTAAAAACATCAAAATACCAAATATCGGGGATACCGTTATATGAGGGCTATACGATATCGTGGACCTTTATAGATAATTCTCTGCCGAGTTATAAAGTACCCACAAGGAACTACTTGTGTGGATTTTAAGACAATTCCATTGAAAAATGTGGCTAACATCATCAAAATACCGAATATCGGGGGGTACAGTTATATGGGGGATATACGAAATCGTAGACCTATATAGACAATTCTTTTTGAAGAGGTAAAATGTCCACAAGGGACTCTTTTTGAGGAATCCCAGACAATTTCATTGAAAAATGTGGCTAAAATCATCAAAATACCGAATACCGTGGGGGTACCGTTATATGGGGGCTATACGATATTGTGGACCTATATATATAATTCTCTGCCGAGGTATAAAGTACCCACAAGGAACTACTTGTGTGGATTTTCAGACAATTCCATTGAAAAATGTGGCTAAAATCAGCAAAATACCGAACATCGAACATGGAGGTACCGTTATATGGGGGCTATACCAAAACGTGGACCTACATGGCCCATTTGCAATACCAAAAGTCCTGCATACATGACATACATTTGAGTAAAATTTTATCAATCTACTTCAATTCGTTCGGAAGCTAGAGTGATTTCCACGGACGGACAGACAGATGGACGGACATTGTTCAATCGACATCGAATTTTATGCTGATCAAGAATATATATACTTTGTGGGGTCTAAAATGTGTATTTCGAGGTGTTACAAACGGAATGACAAACTTAATATACCCTCCATACTATAGTGAAGGGTATAAAAATAACGTGTTCTTCCTGGAAATTATTATAAAATTTATATTTGAAATGATTTTGAATAGACCAATATCTGTATCTTGAGGATTCGTTCATTCAAGTCAAAAGAGTTTCATATGTACATAAATCATCACATGGTCGACCAGCCCGACATTGCCTTTGCTTACTTATTTACCTTTAAGCTACTTACCGATCTTAGGCATTTTGAATGAGTAGAAAACATATTTTCCAACGGAAGGCACTGAATGTTGATGTTTTTTTTTTTTCTCATTGCAGAGTGGTCAAAAGTTCATTGTCATCAAATTTAACAATTTTGTAAATTTTTCTTGTCTACTTTTCCGATATTGAAGCCTTTTTTGGAATTATAAGAATAAATTTACTTACTTTTTTTATCCAACGAAATAAAAATGTCAAAATGTAATTTTATTATATCTAGGTACATTAAAAAGGTAGTCTTGTCTGAAAATTTTATGCAAACCATACACGATACAACCGTTGATACAACCTGGAGGGTTGTCAAGTTGCATGCTTCGGCAACAAACGACACAATTTTGAATACAACCTCTTTGTACAACTTCACTTTTCGAAGTGTTCATTTGAGTTAAGATGACACCGGAAATTATTTCGTGCTCTATAATTTACTTAATAGCCTTTATTTATTATTAATTTTTGAAATTCCGTTTTATATATATTTTTATTTTTTTTATATTTTCATGGAAATCAAACATTTGTTTGGATTTCGTGTTGTTTTGATGTGCGTAACAATGGTATTGCCTCTTTGAAAATAAACTCAAAATGAAATTGTATGCGACATGCCCACAAATAAATGTCGGAACATTTCTAAAATGAGAAGCAGCGAATTATTATTGAGGCACAACAAATTATGAAATTTTCGACACGATATTTTTCAGAAGATACTCCAACAATCAATACAATTCCAACCAACTCAACCAACTTTTCTACCACACTGAGGTACAGTGAATAATATCATTGTGCATTTGTAAATGGACTGACATTGTGACATTCAAAAAGAAAAGAGGTAGGCCCATAATTCTATGTCTGTCCATACCCTATATATATATATATCTATATCTATAAAAGAGGAAAATGTTTGTATGTTTGTTTGTTTGTTTGTTTGTTTGTAATTTATGGACTCGAAAACCGCTGAATAGATTTTCCTGAAAATTTCCATATATACTGCAACATCGCCTGAAATTAACATAGGCTATATACATTTTTGAATTTCCACTTGGAAGTGGAGATATAGCATCAGAATCGGAGGTACCTCTCAAAAAATTTAGATTTTATATGCACATATCTATTGATTGGTTGAAGATACAGTCTCCAAATTTGGAATACGTAACGGAATTTGAAACAAAAATAAGTTTTCCAAATTATATTGTAATCGGTTCAGATTTGGATATAGCTCCCATATATATTTTCGACCGATTTCGTTCATTTGATGCCTCAAACACAATATGAATGTTCGATTCCAATGAAATTTGGAATGTGTGACGGGATTTAATCCGAAAATAAATTTGTCAAATTATATTAAAATCGGTTCAGATTTGGATATAGCTCCCATATATATTTTTGGCCGATTTCAAGCATTTGATGCACCAAACACGCTATGTAACCCCAATTTCAATGAAATTTCAAACGTGTGATAGATTTTATCTAAAAAATTGATTTCACAAATTATATTGAAATCGGTTCAGATTTGGATATAGCTCCCATATACATTTTCGGCCGATTTCATGTATGGTGGACCAAACATGATATGTATTTCCAATTGTAATGAAATTTAAAATAAGTAACGGAATTGGGAGCCAAAATGAATTGGTCAAATTAAATTGAAATCGGTTCAGATTTGGATATAGCTCCCATATGTATTTTCGACCGATTTCATGTATTTGATGCACCAAACACGCTATGTATCTCTAATTTCAATGAAATTTGGAATGCGTAGCGGAAATTAAAACAAATATACATTTGTCAAATTATATTAAAATCGGTTCAGATTTGGATATAGCTCTCATATATATTTTCGACCGATTTCATCTATTTTATGCACCATACACGATATGTATGTTCGATTACAAAGAAATTTGGAATATGTGACGGGATTTTGATTAGAAAATAAATTAGTCAAATTATATTAAAATCGGTTCAGATTTGGATATAGCTCCCATATATATTTTCCGCCGATTTCACATATTTGATGCACAAAACACGATACGTATTTCCGATTCCAATGAAATTTGGCATGAGTGGCTAAATTTGGTACAAAAATAAATTTGACAAATTATATTCAAATACGCTCAGATTTGATTATAGTTCCCATATATACTCAGCCGATTTCACATATTTGATGCACCCAAAGCGAGAGAGACAAAATCTGGCAACAGAAAAAATTGCCAAATTATATTGAAATCAGTTGAGGTTTGGATAAAGCTAACATATATATTTCGGCCGATTTCATACATGTTATGCACCAAACATGATATATATGACCGATACCAATGAAATTCAAAATGTGTGGCGGAATTTGGTTACTATAGTAAATGTGACAAATTAATTGGAAATTAGTTAAGACTTGGATATAGCTCCCATATATATATATATATATATATATATATATATATATATATATATATATATATATATATATATATATATATATCTTGCTATCTCGAATTCACTAATTGCAATAGAAATGCCACTCAACTTCAAAAGATTGCAGTTTACTGCACGCTTGGTATTTGCTATGAAATAAATAAATCCGAAGGACAAGCCCTTCGTGTATGTATGTCATGTTAGTGCTTTTCTAATGGTTTTGGTTATTTACGCATTAAAGTAGTGCAATATATATTTTTTTTTAATTTTTAAATTTGTTTTTTTTTTCAACCAACATATATTCGTAAATAAAATTTTGAATGCATATAAAATCAAAAGGGGGTAGCGAAGCGCACCGGGTTCAGCTAGTATATATATATATATATATATATATATATATATATATATATTTATAACCTCACCTCCAAACGTGGCTCATTGAAATATCGCCTAGAGCCTAAGTCCCTTTGGACCAAATTCGTTTCAAGACATTTGGTGCCGATATATATATATATATATATATGTTATAAGGTATATATATATATGTTATAAGGTAATTATTCAATTACCTTATAACATGTGGAACAAGACATAGGCCCGCTCGCTCGGAACCTCGAATTTCGAATTTATTGCAAAACTGTTCAGATATAGCTAAAACTTGTCTTAGAAAAGATATTATAGTTATGGAACACTTATTACTGCTGTAGGGAGCTTCAATGTCAGTTCAAATGAAATGTATATATGGAATATATACTCGTAGCTGTATTTGAACCTATTATAATCTAATTTAATAAACTCATATGTAGGTTGAATTCAGTCAAATAAAATACAAGGATAGACAAAGAGATAGACATGCATACATCAACTCTGAATTAGTATAAGAGTTTCTTTCATTTGAGCCACAATATATTTTTTTTAATTGAACCGCACACATTTCATAAGAAACCAAATATATAAGAAGGCGGATTTGATTCATATAGCGAAATGTTAAGTGTTGTTAACGACGTAATTGTAATTGCAGACACCTTCAAAAGCCTAATATATATTGCCAAAACTGGGAGAAATTCTTGATTTCACATATATAAGTCGTATCTTGTTCTTTTTTAAATAAGAAGTTTCAGGAAATATTTAACGTATTTTCGATATTTGTTAAATAGTTGCAACGTACTTAATAATCATCACGTTCAAACTTCAGGACTGTATCTTCTCCATTTTAAAAATAAAATAGCTAGGAAACTCATTATTTGGTAATGGAAATTTCAACTGGGAAAGTACGGAAATACAGCATATACATGAGACTTACATAAGAGACATACATGAGAATACATAATATACCTCATTTTGGCATAAGTCATCGCCTGACTTAAAATGTCTACGTCAAATTTAGTGAAAATTTGATGTACTTGATAGCTTGCTAGAATGAATTCGGCCGGATGTGCCATAATTCAGGTCATTTGGACTGATATTAGCCATTTAGTGTACAATTAATCCGAAATCGGATGAAGATATATATATAGGAGTTATATCTAAATTTGAACCGATTCTTGCCAATTTCAATAGAATTCGCCCTTGGGTCATTCGGGAAAGTTCATCTCAATCGGATAATAAATGCGACCTGCATTTTGTTCACAAATAAACATGGACATAATAATTCGAAAAAGTAACTATGTAAGTAACAAGATGGACTTGCTTCCTTCTCCATGTTACAAACAAATGCTCGAAGACATAATACCCTTGCCACTATGTGATGTAGGGTATAAAAATGAAATGTTTAATATGGAAAACATTGTTTAAGTGTACAATTTATTTTCTTTCCAAAAGAGTTAATTATGTAACACTGTTTCGTCAAATACCAATTGTTTAACTCAGGGGAGTGGGGAGAATGGCTTCGACAGCGGCAACAACAACGATAACTCCCCAGAGTTATTATGATGAGAGGTTCGGGTGATACGCGTGTGTGGTGTAGGATAAAAGAAAGACAAAATCAAGAAATGAAACAAAGATAAATTACTATTAATTCTTAATATAATTTATGCTTTATTGGTTCTTTCTTTTCTAACAACAAAATTACCTCTTTTCAATATGGTGTGTTGGCGACAGTGGCCGTGATGGGTATTGCTTCTGAGTGACCGCTGAGGGTCCCATGTCTGTCTACAATTACAACTACAACTACTTCCAATGAGAGCAAGGTGAGCCTACCGCCAACAACCAATACCCATCGGCGATCCGCTAACTACGGTATCCGCCAAGGGAATTGTAGAGGAGATGCCAGTGTGCCAATCAGCATCCGTGATTGACGAGTATTGGAAAGTTGTGGTGGAACGTATCGAACTTATACACCAATGCTTTTTTAGAGATCGTATGTTTTCGGAAAATATTGGTTCCAGATCAATGATGAGTATTCAACATTTAAAATTTGCTTTTACTGTGTAGTAGATATGGGGATGTTTGTTAGTGGAATCTTTCTTCTAGTCAAAAGGGTTTCGGATCTGCAGAAACTTTACCGTAATTTGTAGTGTAGTGTTGTAGGGTACGATATACGTTCCTTCTCTATTTATTTCTACTTTTATAATTATATTTATTGTTACATCGTGTTATTCTGAAAATAATTCAAATCATATTTATATACGTTTTCGGCTTTTACTTTCTCAATTTCAAATATTGTGGTTTGATATTTGGGTTTCCAAAATGTACTGGTGTGCCACCTCGACAATTTATCAATCCAGATACTGTATGTTTTATAGTGCACTGACTTGTATTACTTCATACATGTTTGATTTCACTTTCATCCATACCGTTGTTGTTATCAAACGAACTGAAACTGAAAGTCCATTCATAAAATTTTGCCAGACAACTCTAAACTAACGAATTAAAGAAATGTCAAAACAAAATGAATGCCATCGCAAAACAACCTGTTGTAATGTTGAAAGATGGATAACATTTTATGTTCAAACAAAATTTCTTTTTAAGAGAGAGTATTATTATTGGCTTTCTCATTGTGTATGCCTAGGTGAGCGATACTAATGTGCCGGTTGTGACAGTTGCTGTTAAATATTGACTGCAAATAACAGATTTGTTAACGAGTCATGTTATTTGCTATAAAATATAGATGTTAACTTATCCTTCATCCGCATATTTTAACTATTTGTGCTACAATAGCATTTTATTAACAAATTTTTAGAAAATTTTCAGTTTGATAAAGAGTCTGCTAAGTCGACTTCAAAGTCTGGACATATGGCTGGAGCTTATATAAGGAGCTTGCATATATAAAATAGTAGTAAAGTAACTGGCTAACTGACCGAAAATCAACTGCCAGAAAACTGAATACTTTGTATTTGACAAAATCTGAGCTACTGATGGTGTACAGAAGAGATGCACGAAAGGGTTTTTGGAAATTCGAACTTTGAGGTTAACAAAAGTTCTAAAATGGTACAAAACTTCTAAGATGTTAACATTTGGTATTATGCAAACGGATAGAGCTAAAAAATTGGTATAAGAATCAAGGATGGAAAATAAGTCTGCGAACTATACCAAATGGTACCAAATTTGAGACTGAACTGAAATTTGGCATTGGGGTACCTTTTGCTGGTAGGTTTGTGCTAAAGAGGTGGTTTGGGAAATCCCTACTACAAGTGCACTAACAGTACTACATGTGGTAAAATTTTGTATTAAGTGAAAAAATGGTGATTGAAATCTGAAAATTGGAATTAGGCCTGCTGTTCAGGTGTAGCCTGGACATATGGATTTGGTATTCAGAAATCTGTACTAAATGTGCGAACTGTCTTAAATAGCACAGGTTTAGGATTTAGCAGGAAATTCGAAGTGTTGTTCTTGGGATCCCTGTAGATGTTAGGTTTGAGAATTAAAGTTGGTTTTGGAAATGTGTACGAAACAGAACAGTGCTTGCAGTGTGTAATTGTGTATTAGGCTTGCTGTGTAGCCTTGACATATGGATACTTGTTCTATTACAAAATTTTTCATTTAACATTTTTTCCTTTATACAAGTTTTTTACTTTCCATTGTCATATTGGATGTCCAGGAGTTCCCTTTGACATTCAATTTTTCCATTTGACTAGTTATTTTTATAAAAAAAAAACCATTTAAAGCTGATATTTTTGTGCTCTATTCCTTGACAATTTAATGATGTGTTGAAACTTGGTTGAAACAGAAATCAAAGACAAAAACTTCAATCAGCTGTATTGATTCCCAAATGTTTATGTCCTTAAATGTAGCAATAAATTTGTTTACCATTCAATAAATAACTGTTCATTAGACGAATGTCGCTAAGAAATGTCGATGTTTTCCATTGACTTTGCAAACAAAAACTCATCAAGTTCAATGAACTTCCGAACAAAGTACTTTGTCACTTCCACAATAAAATAGAGATTGTTTAAATTTCTTTTGATAACATTTTGCAATGGGGACAAGACAGTCTTTGAAATTCCTTTTTATGCTTCAAATACGATGTAATACAGCTTTAACATTTAATTTTTGGTATATTTACGTTGTACCTTTTAGATATCTAACATGTATTGTTCAAGATATAGAAATTTATAATTTTTCAGAAAAAATATAAATTGAAAAACATGGCGTTAAGTAAGTTAAATTACGAAATTCGGGGTTCCAAAGCCTAAAAATATATTGAACAGTTCTGATAACTGCAAATTAACAAATTATAATCAATTTCGTGGAGATGGCCCGAAAAGACTAATTTACAACTTTGGTCAATTGAACAAAATTATTTTATGACTAAGATTTTTATGTGCAAAAGTTTGAAGTTAATTTTTAAATAATAATTTCTTTGAGGAATTTCTTTTTATCCTTACAATAAATTCTTTTTTTATCCTTTGCAATATAGCGTTTTTCCAATCACCTGCTGACTAAAATGTTATTTTTTAACTTTTCCCTCTTTGTTATGTTTGAGCTTTCTGGATTTTATTGATTATTTTTGGAATATCCTGTCTCAAATATAAAAACTAAATCTACAAAAAAACAATAAGTGTGAATTGAGCGAGGACCATAGATGGTCTGTCAGAAATTGTGACCCATATGACATACTTTTGCGACGTGTGATACATTCTTTAAAAATTAAATTATATTATAAATTTTTATTTGCCTAATAAGAGTTTTTGATAAAAAAAACACTGTGACTGAATATTTGTCAACTTTATTGTAATTTTTAACGACCGCATGCCTGCCATCTGGGAAAACGGTTTCACATGTTTCATAAACAACGGGGCCAAATAAGTCATATGCATCATTTAGACAAAATCTGATACTCTGTTCGATAATTATAGTACATCCAAAGTGTCATGGGGACTAACATCGCTCGCATTGCATCGGAATATCCATTTTATATATATGGCCACGAATTTATGACTTATGATGAACTTTAAATTCAAAATAACCATATTTATCACACCACAAGTAAAAAACAAAATAATGTTTTGAATTTATTCTTTATAGTTTATAATATATTTAAAACTAGCTGAACCCGGTGCGCTTCGCTACCCCTTTTGATTTTATATGCATGCAAAATTTTATTTACGAATATATGTTGGTTAAAAAAAAAAACAAATTTAAAAATTAAAAAAAAATTATTGCACTACTTTAATGCGTAAATAACCAAAACCATTAGAAAAGCACTAACATGACATACATACACGAAGGGTTTGTCCTTCGGATTTATTTATTTCATAGCAAATACCAAGCGTGCAGTAAACTGCAATCTTTTAAAGTTGAGTGGCATTTCTATTGCAATTAATGAATTCGAGATAGCAACATACTTCGCCGTAATAAGCGTATTTCAAATCAATTGTTGTGTTGTTTTTTAGTGTTAACCTAAGGGTCAATGGTTCTTATTAAAATCATATCCCAATCTGATCTGGTTTAAATATAATTTTAAAAAAATTACTTTTACACCAAATTCCGCCACACCTTTCATATTTCATTGAAATTGGTGCGTCAAATATGTGAAATAGGCCGATAATATATATATGGGAGCTATATCCAAATCTTAACTAATTTCCAATTAATTTGTCACATTTATTATTGTAACCAAATTCCGCCACACATTTTGAATTTCATTGGTATCGGTCATATATATCATGTTTGGTGCATAACATGTATGAAATCGGCCGAAATATATATGTTACCTATATCCAAACCTCAACTGATTTTAATATAATTTGGCAATTTTTGCTGGTGCCAGATTTTGCTTCTCTCGCTCTCATTTTTGCTTCCAATTCCGTTACTTATTTTAAATTTCATTAAAATTGGACATACATATCATGTTTGGTGCACCAAATACATGAAATCGGCCGAAAATGTATATGGGAGTTATATCCAAATCTGAACCGATTTCAATATAATTTGACAAATTTATTTTCGGATCAAATCCCGTCACACATTTTAAATTTCATTGGAATCGAACATTCATATCGTGTTTGAGGCATCAAATGAACGGAATCGGTTGAAAATATATATATATATATATGAGAGCTATATCCATATCTGAACCGATTTCAATATAATTTCGCAAACTTATTTTTGTTCCAAATTCCGTTACGCATTCCAAATTTGGAGACTGTATCTGTAATCGATCAATAGATATGTGCACACCAAATTCCGTTACGTATTCCAAATTTGGAGACTGTATCTGTAATCGATCAATAGATATGTGCACATAAATTCTAAATTTTTGGGAGGTACCTCCGATTCTGATGCTATATCTCCAGTTCCAAGTGGAATTTCAAAAATGTATATAGCCTATGTTACTTTCAGGCGATGTTGCAGTATACATGGAAATTTTCAGGAAAATCTGTTCAGCGGTTTTCGAGTCCATAAATTACAAACAAACAAACAAACAAACATACAAACATTTTGCTCTTTCATAGATATAGAAGATAGACATTCATCTTCCATGAAAAAATGGATACCAGGTTTTAAAAGTCATTTGTTCCCACAATCTTTTTTCCATATATGTGAGACATCTAGAAAACTTTATTTTATTTCGTAAAAGAAAATTGTTTTGCTCTAATGAAATGATGACTAATAATGTAAGAAATAACAAACCTCCAAAAACAGCCACAAAAGACACGATAAATACATGCAAATTACGTCTGCGTCTATAACCAATAATAGATATTCGCTTCTGCTAATGACTCTAAATTGTGAAATGATTATATTATTACAATGGAATAATAAAGCCATGAAGTAGAAATTATAAATATATGGGACTGTTGGCGAGACTTCGTCAGATGCCTCAGTGCAGTACTCTTAGTACAGCAAACTATCCCCAAATTTTAACCCTAACCTCTACTAGTTAAACTACATATCTTTAACTTAATGCAAACGCTTTCAAGAAGTTACTTATCTGCGATGGAGCAATATATCCTTACATTTACCCTTTTCATTGAGACATCTCATGATGTCAACATTCAATAAAACCCACATACTTATGTCACTCCTACCCGTTGCACAATGGATTCGATAACAATAAATAATTTTCGTATTTATTTTATTTTGTAGTTTGGGTTGGTATTAATAATCACGGTAAGAGTTAGATTGTTTAAGGGCTATAAGAAAACTGTAAAAAATGCATAAAATTCCACATAATACTCGTATAGTTTTTGAAATTTTGGTTCATCCGTTTAATACAATTTGGGCATTATCTCTCAAAAATTTCGGCCGGTATCTCGCTATTGAATTGTTCAATGTTGTCTTCCCATGTGCAGATTGAAGTGGGCTCTCCCCAAAAAAAAAAAATTTAAAATCAGTAAAGAAAGTCCTAAAGTCGGACGGGGCCGACTTTATGATACCCTACACCACTTTGTTACAAAGACATAGAAGTGTAAAGATAGGACAAGACAGGGTCAAGATATGGTAACCCTGTGAAAATAACTCTGTTGTTACGATATCATGACAACATAGTTACCAATGTTAACTGGTTTAAACCGCTAAGGCAATGTGCAATTTTTTCGGAAAGGTCCATGGAATAGAATTTTGAAACCAAAATTTTGAATTTTTCAAATTTTTATTTTTTTATCTGTTTCTGTAATTGTGGTTTTTATATTAAATTGTCTCTGCCATGAGCTGTTACTCTATGTATTGTAGACACAAACCCTTTGCTCAAAATGCATTTTGTCTAGTCTTTACCATTTTAGGCCTTTGTTTGTTAATTTTATAGAGCTCCACATAACAATTAAAAGATTTTATGGTAGAATTTATTCTTACACGCTATGATTATAATTATAATTTTAAGTTCAAAGGACTAAATATGCCGAAGCATTTTTATCTTTTAAATTCGGACTTGTATTGCCCATTTGGTGCAAAATTAATTTGAAATCAGATGAAGATATATATGGGAGCTATATCCAAATCTGAACCAATCTCGATAAAATTTGGCAAAGATATTTCTGAGCTGTAGTTGATATATTTCCCTGAATATCGTTGTTAAGGAGTGCATATTACGGCTGTGGGTAACAAATATAACATATCGGATGAACAGTATATATGGGAGCTATAGCTATATCTGAACCGATCTTCACCAAATTCACGATTTTTGAAAATGGTTTTGGCAGAAAACTTTTAATGTTGAGACAGATCCTAGGTAGAACATTAAAATAAATTCCTTCTAATAAAAGCGCAACATCTTTCAAAAATAATTCGTGGCCCTTTGCTTCTTTATTTGCTGTTTTTATACTCTTCGCCATACATAGTTCGTTATTCCGTTTGTAACTCATCGAAATAACAATTTTTGACATAATATACTTTCTTGATCAGCGTAAAATTCTAAGACTATTTAGCCCTGTCCGTCTATTGTAATCACGCTAGAGTCAAAACGAATAAAGAAAATTAGTCTTTCGTCTGCAGGCAGGTCAAGTGCGAAGATGGGTTATATGGTATAGCCCCTACATGGCGGAAAAGGAGTTCATTCTGAGTATTTTACCCCCTCGTAAATATAGGTCCGCGATATAATATAACCCCCATTTCGGTACCTCCCTATATTCGGTATTTTGATGATTTTTGGCTATATTATTCACCGGATTTTTATACCCTACACCATAAGGTGATCAGGGTATTATGTAACAGGCAAAAGGAAACGAGATAGACCCATAGTTCCTTTTGATGATCTGCATAGAATCACTTTCTGAGTTGATTTATGCATGTCAGTCCGTCCGTCCGTCCGTCTGTCCATGTATTCTTGCGAACAAAATGCAGGTCGCATTTATTATCCGATTGAGATGAAACTTTGCAAACAACATTTGTTTGGCCCAAGGACGAACCCTATTGAAATTGGAGATAATCGGTAAAAATTTAGATATAGGTCGCATATATATCTTCGTCCGATTTGCTTTCTATTTTGCACCAAACGTGTAATATCAGCCCGAATATTATGAAATTTTGCACATACAACAAATTAGGCCTGAAAATAAGTATGCCAAATTTGATCGAAATCGGTTCAGATATACCTTTGCTAAATTTTATCAAGATCGGTTCAGATTTGGATATAGCTCCCATATATAACTTCGTCCGATTTACCTTTTATTTTGCACCAAACGTCTAATATTTGCCCAAATGGGATGGAATTTGGCACATACGACCGAATTTAGAAGCAAGTATGTCAAATTTGGTGAAGATCGGTTCAGATATAGCTATAGCCTCCATATATATTATTCATCCGATTTGTTAAATTTTTTACCCACAGCCGTAATATGCACTCCGTAACAACGATATTCAGGGAAATATATCAAATACAGCTCAGAAATATCTTTGCCAAATTTTATCGAGATCGGTTCAGATTTGGATACAGTTCCCATATATATCTTTATCTGATTTCAAATTAATTTTGCACCAAATGGGCAATACAAGTCCGAATTTAAAAGATACAAATGCTTTGGCATATTTAGTCCTTTGATTTTTAAATTATAATTATAATCATAGCGTGTATGATTGAATTCTCCCATAAAAACTTTTAATTATTAAGTGGAGCTCAACTAAATTAGCAAAGTGGTGTAGGGTATCATAAAATCGGCCCCGCCCGACCTTAGGACTTTCTTTACTGGTTTTTTTCAAGTTTCGTATTTGAATATTGTAATGGCTTATGACAAAAGGTACCTATGCAGGTTCACGTCTTAATATAGACCTCAATATAACGGCAATAATCGGTATTTTTAAGATTTAAAAAAATTATTGGATTTTATTTTTTTTTTTTTTAATTTCCAAATTCGTTTAAAAGAACTTACTGCTTTTTTACTTATTTAAAAATCAGTTATATATATTTTTTTTTTTCTTAATATACTGATAAGGTTTTGGTCTATTTCAAATAGGAAGGCTTAGTAATTATTTTCTAGTATTGTCCCTTTCTCATAAAAATATTTAGTCTTTTTGTCTTCAGATTTAAGAAGGTTTTTCAAAGTATAAATTATTTTTTCTGGTTTAACTTAAATTTTGTTATTTTTTGCTGATTAAGGTATAAAAATAAAAAAAGAACATGAATGAGATCAACGAAATGCTTCCTTTGAATTTATCTTTTGGGGATCTAATCCCATTGGGCCCTGCAGAGACCTACGTTATAGGTGGTTTTATATTGGCAATTCTTATATTTTTTATCCACTGAGAAACAAAATACCAAATAATAAGTTTTTTAAAAAACTCTGTCTGATACCCTCAAAATGCCTTAAATTAGGAAGCACGACTATATAGGGCCTATATTTAAAATTGGACTTACCTTTACAAAATTTTGCAGAGATTCTTAAAATACCTAGAATTTGAAAGTGCCGTTGTATATGGTCAATAAATAACAATATATTTATTTTCACAAAATTTAGCTGAGAGAGATTTTGTCAGCTCAGAACTTGTCAAGTTGCTCATGATTGGGTTTGAAATTGTGGCCGAAACCTTCAAAGTACCGAAAATTAAGAGGTACAGAAATACTGGAACAATCTTAAAATATTTCGGCATGAAGAGATTATACCTACTCAGAACTTTAAATGCCAATTTACATATGATTTGGTTTAAAATTATGGTCAAAACATTCAAAATACCAAAAATCGGGAAGTAACGCTATATGGGGGCCTTACCGAAACGATATGTTCTATTTTTAATACCAAACATATTAGGGGTAATATAAATGTATGAGCAAAATTTCAGTGAGATAGAATACTTCCATGAATTAATCTCAGTTTTTGCGGATCTTACACCACTGTGCGGCGGTCTACTTGTATTGTATCAACCGATGCTTGCTTTGCAATCTCAGCGCAATTCTGTTATGTTATGTTATGTAATTTAATATTCTTTTAATTATGATTTTTTGTTAGCATGGGTGACTTGACTTTTACTGCACATTGTTATACTACACTTTTAATACAAATTTTTAATTAGATTTCACCAATGGTCCAATTTAAAGATTCTACCTCTGTAAGTAGACCATTTAAGTACAAAACGCAGTAGTATTAATATTTTTACTAAATTGTGAATATGAAGATTCGAGATTAAGGCAATAGTCGTATAAATTGTAAGAGTTATACCTGCAGCTGTTAAATATGTATACATATAAAGGCATTTAAATTCAACATAAAGGGGATATTTATGCTATGCATTTTCAATTTAATAATTTACATTAGGTATCTCTACATCCAAATTCTGCATAATAGTTCCAAGAAATGGGGAATTCCACTTAGTATAAAATATAAATAATATTTGAAAATATGTATGCACACAACATGTCAATTCCCACTTTCTCGCTGTCTCTTTGAATGAATGTATTTTTTCTCAACATCTAACCCTGGTGGAAAATATGTTAATGAAATGTCACACACACTTACATACCTGGAAAATTACTGTAAAAATGAAGAAAACTTCACAAAATGATTTTTGAGAAATTTAAAAGATAAAATATTTGTCTACACCAGCTAGGGCTGACGGTCTGAGAGATTTATATCATCGAATTTTTTTTTCTGTTTTTCACAATTCAATGGAAATGTGGATTTATTTAGTTAGGACATGTCGACTTGTATAATTTTTTTCAGCTCAATATTTTTCAAGAACGGTAACTTCTTATACAATGAATGGTAATGGTGATTGAGCATTTCTATACACCAGTTCGAAAGCAATTCGCAAACAGGGGTTATCTTGTTTGCTCTAAAAAACAATTAGGAAAGGTCCGTTCATGACGGAATATATTAAAATATTAAAAAAATTAAAAACACTTTGGATATTTAATGGTGCTACCTGTAATCACTTTGTGTTTTAATTATTTAATCATAACAGATATGATGGTTATTGAGTGCGTACAACACAGTGTGGTTATAGAGAATTAAAATTTAAAAATTTATCTAAAAATTGGAAGTAGAGTTTTAACGAAACTGTTCCACTATGAACAGATCACAATTTGTTCGTATGACCAAAAAAAATTGAATTAATTCGACAATCGAAGCCTGGTAAGAGCCAGAAAATATAAAATACTAGCTGAACCCGGCGCGCTTCGCTACCCCTTTTGATTTTATATGCATTCAAAATTTTATTTACGAATATATGTTGGTTGAAAATATATATTGCACTACTTTAATGCGTAAATAACCAAAACCATTAGAAAAGCACTAACATGACATACATACACGAAGGGCTTGTCCTTCGGATTTATTTATTTCATAGCAAATACCAAGCGTGCAGTAAACTGCAATCTTTTGAAGTTGAGTGGCATTTCTATTGCAATTAGTGAATTCGAGATAGCAACATACTTCGCCGTAATAAGCGTATTTCTAATAAATTGTTGTGTTGTTTTTTAGTGTTAGCCTAAGGCTTGTGGGTCAATGGTTCTTATTAAAATCATATCCCAATCTGATCCGGTTTAAATATAATTTTAAAAAGTTACTTTTACACCAAATTCCGCCACACCTTTCATATTTCATTGAAATTGGTGCGTCAAATATGTGAAATCGGCCGATAATATATATATATATGGGAGCTATATCCAAATCTTAACTAATTTCCAATTAATTTGTCACATTTATTATAGTAACCAAATTCCGCCACACATTTTGAATTTCATTGGTATCGGTCATATATATCATGTTTGGTGCATAACATGTATGAAATCTGATGAAACTGATTTCAATATAATTTGGCAATTTTTTCTGGTGCCAGATTTTGTCTCTCTCGCTTTGGGTGCATCAAATATGTGAAATCGGCTGAGTATATATGGGAGCTATAATCAAATCTGAGCGTATTTGAATATAATTTGTCAAATTTATTTTTGTACCAAATTTAGCCACTCATGCCAAATTTCATTGGAATCGGAATACGTATCGTGTTTTGTGCATCAAATATGTGAAATCGACGGAAAATATATATGGGAGCTATATCCAAATCTGAACCGATTTTAATATAATTTGACTAATTTATTTTCTAATCAAAATCCCGTCACATATTCCAAATTTCTTTGGAATCGAACATACATATCGTGTATGGTGCATAAAATAGATGAAATCGGTCGAAAATATATATGAGAGCTATATCCAAATCTGAACCGATTTTAATATAATTTGACAAATGTATATTTGTTTTAATTTCCGCTACGCATTCCAAATTTCATTGAAATTAGAGATACATAGCGTGTTTGGTGCATCAAATACATGAAATCGGTCGAAAATATATATGGGAGCTATATCCAAATCTGAACCGATTTCAATTTAATTTGACCAATTCATTTTGGCTCCCAATTCCGTTACTTATTTTAAATTTCATTACAATTGGAAATACATATCATGTTTGGTCCACCATACATGAAATCGGCGGAAAATGTATATGGGAGCTATATCCAAATCTGAACCGATTTCAATATAATTTGTGAAATCAATTTTTTAGATAAATTCTATCACACGTTTCAAATTTCATTGAAATTGGGGATACATAGCGTGTTTGGTGCATCAAATGCTTGAAATCGGCCGAAAATATATATGGGAGCTATATCCAAATCTGAACCGATTTTAATATAATTTGACAAATTTATTTTCGGATTAAATCCCGTCACACATTCCAAATTTCATTGGAATCGAACATTCATATTGTGTTTGAGGCATCAAATAAACGAAATCGGTTGAAAATATATATGGGAGCTATATCCAAATCTGAACCGATTACAATATAATTAGGAAAACTTATTTTTGTTTCAAATTCCGTTACGTATTCCAAATTTGGAGACTGTATCTTCAACCAATCAATAGATATGTGCATATAAAATCTAAATTTTTGGGAGGTACCTCCGATTCTGATGCTATATCTCCAGTTCCAAGTGGAAATTCAAAAATGTATATAGCCTATGTTAATTTCAGGCGATGTTGCAGTATATATGGAAATTTTCAGGAAAATCTATTCAGCGGTTTTCAAGTCCATAAATTACAAACAAACAAACAAACAAACAGACAAACATACAAACATTTTCCTCTTTTATAGATATAGATAGATACTTCTAAAAATTACTAAATTATTAATTATTTTGGGGTCAGGAAATCCAGCTGAAACTTTGCACGAATGGCCCAAGGGCGAACCCTATTGAAATTGAAGATTATTGGTCAAAACTTAAACATAGCTTCCCAGCATCTAGAATTTGCTACATACAAAATTGAGCCTAGAAGGAAGTATTTAAAATGTTGTCAAAATATGTTCAGATATAGCTATAGTTCCCATTTATATTGTTCATCCGATTTGATATTTTTGTTTTTAACCGCCGTAATATTACTCCATAACAAGGATATCAGGGAATATATTAAATATAGCTCAAAAATATCATTGCCACATTTCAACAAGATCGGATCAGATTTGGATATAGCTCTCATATATATTTTTATCTGATTTCAAGTTTATTGGGCACCAAATAGTTAAAATAAGTATGAATTGAATGGATTTTGGCACATACGACCGAATTCAGCCTAAAAGAATGTCTCCCATACATCTTCATTCGATTTTACGTTTATTGTGCATAATGTAATATAAGCTCAAATCACTTTAAAAGTATGTAAGAAGTTTCAATAAAATGGAACTGAACTCATTTCTCTTTTAAGAGTCTTACTTCTTCAAAACATGACATAGAATGTATTTATTCTGCATATATCGGCTAAACTATTTGTTTAAAGATTTTTTGCTAAATTCCGTAATGTACAGTCTATTAATTCAAATTTATCACAAATACGTTATTACAAACTTTATAGACTTTATATCCTTTTACACTAAAATTTTCTCACTTTACATATCGTATCCATTCAAATATTTCTTTAAATTCTCACGTTGTCAGTCAAAATATTAAAAGAATTTTTCATTGTACCCTTCCCGGACATCCATCATATGTTGGTGGACATGTTCATAAACTGTTGCGATGCGCTGTTCTTCTTTTGGGACACATGACGAATAATGTTTTTTTCTGCGCAATTTTTTAATCCCAACTGTTTGTTGTTGTAGGGTTTTCAATAAATTCTTGTCTGCTCCACATCAATGCGGTTCCACAGAACTGCAACATGTTCACACATAAAGTCAAAAAGTAGACAAGCGGATTTCATACAGACGATTAACGGCATGTGCAGATAATTTGCATGAAAAACAATTGGTAACATTTTGAACATGGTGAAGGATGAAAATGTTGCCAATTGTTATTTTACGTTTGTCATTTCATCAAAGAAAAATTTTGAGAAGGCTTCCAAATGTACGTCTTTGTGTCTGCCAATGGTAAGTACTCTAAAATATGAAGGAATCGAGCAACAAGACTAAACATTTGGTCATAATCTCATTTTTTATACAATTTTTATACCCTATAACACTATGTTTTGGGGTATTATAAGTTTGATTGGGCCAAAAATTATATAACACCTAGAAATAACGGTCCTGCACATAGGAATGTATTTATGGATCTTCCTATTTCGCGGCTGTCTATGTTAACTTGTAATCACGATACAGGTTGCAATTATGACCCGATCCTCACAAAATATACAATGAAAGTGGGGTTATGGTCGGAATAGAAACCTATTATTTTTGGAAATTAACCAAAAACAGGAAAATTTCATGATTTTACTATTGCTCTACAGGCCACAATTATAGACCAATCGACGGACGAGTAAAAACAATTAAACTTAATTCCGGCCAAATCACAAATACATGAAAGGCTACTTCTGGTCGTTACATTGATGCTGATAGCCAAGATATCGAATATAGAGCAAAATAGGTACAATCTATATGTAAAACAAATTGATGTTAGTTATTCTGCTTAAAAGTCAAGAAACGCTGAACTGATTTTCACAAATCTCATCAGTTCGGAATGGTCATTTGCCAGAAAAGGATTTAATCTAAGAAAATCGCCTAAAAATATGCCAATTAAAAATGTCAATATTAATACCCTACACCACATAGTGGTAAGGGTATTATGTCTTTGTGCATTTGTTTGTAACATGGAGAAGGAAGCGAGATAGACCCATAGTTAATTTTGAGGATCTCCATAGAATCACCTTCTGAGTTGATTTATGCATGTCAGTCCGTCTGTCCGTCCATCCAAGGACGAACCCTATTGAAATTAGAGATTATCGGTAAAAATTTAGATATAGCTCGCATATATATCTTCGTCCGATTTGCCTTTTATTGTGCACCAAACGTTTAATATCTGCCCAAATAGTTTGGAATTGTGCACATACAACCAAATTAGGCCTGAAAATAAGTATGCCAAATTTGATCGAAATCTGTTCATATATAGCTATAGCTCCCATTCATATTGTTCATCCGATTTCTTATTTTTGTCCTCCGCAGCCGTAATATGTACTCTGTAACAACAATATTTCGGGAAATATATCAAATGCAGCCCAGAAATACCTTTGCTAAATTTTATCGAGATCGGTTTAGATTTGGATATAGCTCCCATGTACAACTTCGTCCGATTTACCCTTCATTGAGTTTGGCACATGCGACCGAATTGAGCGAATAGA
The DNA here is from genome assembly GCF_030504385.1 of Musca domestica. NCBI lineage: Eukaryota > Metazoa > Arthropoda > Insecta > Diptera > Muscidae > Musca > Musca domestica. The sequence goes on from NW_026712326.1 coordinate 5,378,488, forward strand.
AGCTAGTATGCCAAATTTGATGAAGATCGGTTCAAAAATAGCTATAGCTCCCTTATATATTGTTCATCCGATTTCTTGTATTTGTTACATACAACCGTAATATGCAGTCCGTAACAACAATAGTCAGGGAAATATATCAAATACAGCTGAGAAATATCTTTGCCAAATTTTATCAAGATCGGTTCAGATTTGGATATCCCATATATATCCTTATCTGATTTCAAATTAATTTTGCACCAAATGGGCAATACTAGTCCGAATTTAAAAGATACAAATGCTTCGGCATATTTAGTCCTTTGAACATTAAATAATAATTATAATCATAGCGTGTATGATTAAATTTTCCCATAAAAACTTTTAATTTTTATGTGGAGCTCTACTAAATTAGCAAAGTGGTATAGGGTATCATAAAGTCGGTCCCGCCCGACTTTAGGACTTTCTTTACTGGTTTTTGTTCCATTTTTTCAAATTTGACATTTTTCTTTTTCTCAAGCTTTTTATACCCTACAACACTATGTGTTGGGGGTATTATAAGTTTGATTGGGCCAAAAATTATGTAACACCTCGAAATATTGGTTTCCCACATAAAAAAGTATATATGGATCTTCCTAGCTCGCCGAGCTGAGTCGATCTAGCTATGTATGTATGTCCGTCCGTCTGTCCGTCTGTCCATGTTAATTTGTAATCACTCTACAGGTCGCAATTATGGCCCGATCTTCACGAAATTTAGAATGTAGGTGGGGCTTGGACCAGAATAGAACCCTATTGCTTTTGGAGATGTTCGCCAAATGTTTAGGGTTTGAAATGGACCAAATACTGAAAAAATGTCGGATTTTGCAGTAGCTATACAGGTCGCAATTATAGACCAATCGACGCGAAATTTCGCATGTAGATAGAGTTTAGGGCGGGGAAGAAGCCTACTAATTTGGGTGGTCATCGGATAATAAAATAGACCATATCTTTTGTGTTGAAAAAAATCAAATTTTTTCATTAAACCGTGAATATTTTAAATCCCGGCGAAATCACAAAGCCATCACAAGGTTACTTCTGACCTTTACATTGATGTTATCCAACAAATCGGATATATAGCAAAATATGTGCGATATATATGTCTATCAAAGAAGATATGCTTGAAAGATCTCTTATATGTCGAGAACGGCTGAACTGATTTCGACAGTTCGCTTTAATTCAGAATGGCCTCTTGGCAGGAAAGAAAAAACGTCTAAAAAAATCGCATAAAAATATCTCTCTAAAGATGAAAATATTGATTTTGTAAAATTTTCTCATATTTTTTCAATTTTGTCATATTTTTGGCATATTTTCATTTTGAATTAAACATTTGGTAATATTTCTACAGCTAACAAAACTAAGTAGTTAGGATATCATATACAGATCTCATTTATGGCCGGATCCTTACGAAATTTTGCATGGGGATAAGATGAGGGTCAGAATAGAAGCCTACTCTTTTTGGAGATGATCGCCATATATTTAGGGGTTGAAATGGACCAAAAAAACTGCAAAATTGTCGGCAGGCCGTAATTATCGCCCGATCCTCACGCACATTTGAATGGATGGCCATCCAAAAATATTCAATGTGTGAAGGAGTTTGCCAACTTTTGTGGACTAAATACGAAAATGTCCATTTCAGTGACTTTTTGGAGAATTCACAAATACAGGAAAGACGCACTTCTGACTATTTCGGTAACGCTGATTTCGTTGAAGAATATAGTCAAATGTCTGTATCTCATATAGATGCGTTTCAGTCAAAAACCAATAATAAATGTTAATCTTTTGCCACTTCTGAGAGATTATAGGTCTTTGGGAAATATTGGTTCCAGATCTAGGAAGACCATTTAATTACCAATAAATTGGAATTGAGCAAATTAGTTTATGTTGCTATTATTGGAAAATTAGAGAACGAAGCCTGATGGTTTTCTTTTATTATTTGTCACAATATCTTGTGAAATTCTTTCGAGTATCTCGCCTATATAAACTGTATGGTTTATTATAGTGTTATAGGGTATTCAACTGTCGGCCCCGCTCGACTGTAGCCTATGCTTACTTGTTTTTAATTTAATTTAAAAATTTGATTTGTTCATATTCTAAAGTTTTTTAACACCCCGGAACACTATGTTGAGGATATTTGTTTATTTATAAACAGGTCGCAATTACCGTCCGATCCTTACGATATTTTGCTAACATTAGGGTCAGAATTTAAGCCCACTGTTTTTGAAGATGTACATTGAGAGGTTCAAAAGGGCAAAAAATCCTGATTTTGCAGTAGCTTTACAGATCACAATTGACAACCAATGGACACGGAATTTGGCATAAGAAGTAGCACATTGGTCCAAGTTTTCGCATAAGCTCATATAACGGTATTTTCTGAAATTCAGGATTTTGTTAGATTTAAAAAAAATTGACTATATTGGCAGATTGTTGTCAGTGTTAGGTTTTAAACATTTTAATTCTTGCAAAAGTCAAAAAATTGTTCAACTCTTTTACGTAAGAATGTGGCGATCCACAAAATGTAAGTAAGGGTATAGAATAAAATATGATAAATAATGATGCAAATTGTCTGCTTATGGTTTACACGTGCTGTAGCCCAGACACAAAGCTAAGTGCTATTATTTGTCATTTGTTTGTTTTGCATTACCACCTTGAAATGTCTGTCAAACATCACATTTTGCTCAATCATTGTGGCTGTTGTTTGTAAATCATAACTGTGACCTTGGCAATATACATTGGTAAAAAATATATATATATTCAAATATGGCGTCATTGACCGGTTAATAGAGTAACAACTCTATTTAAGTGGTAATATTTTGATGTGAAGGTCTACAAAACACGTATCGCAAAAAAAAAGTCACCCCCATAGTGTATATCCATTCCTCATGTCCAAATCCACATTCATTTAAATATTTTTAAAGCTGTAAAAAATGTCAATGTATATCCACATGTTTATATATCAACCAACAAGTAAAACATTCATATTTAAAGGGGATGCAAATGTTTGTCTGTCTACGTAAATATCAACAGATTCAATGTCCTCTTTAATAGACAAAACCCACAAAAAATTGTCTTGAACAGAAAATATTATTCGAAATGGCTGACATTAGGGTCTGTCACAGCTACACAGCTAACAAAACTAAGTAGTTAGGATATCATATACAGATCTCATTTATGGCCGGATCCTTACGAAATTTTGCATGGGGATAAGATGAGGGTCAGAATAGAAGCCTACTCTTTTTGGAGATGATCGCCATATATTTAGGGGTTGAAATGGACCAAAAAAACTGCAAAATTGTCGGCAGGCCGTAATTATCGCCCGATCCTCACGCACATTTGAATGGATGGCCATCCAAAAATATTCAATGTGTGAAGGAGTTTGCCAACTTTTGTGGACTAAATACGAAAATGTCCATTTCAGTGACTTTTTGGAGAATTCACAAATACAGGAAAGACGCACTTCTGACTATTTCGGTAACGCTGATTTCGTTGAAGAATATAGTCAAATGTCTGTATCTCATATAGATGCGTTTCAGTCAAAAACCAATAATAAATGTTAATCTTTTGCCACTTCTGAGAGATTATAGGTCTTTGGGAAATATTGGTTCCAGATCTAGGAAGACCATTTAATTACCAATAAATTGGAATTGAGCAAATTAGTTTATGTTGCTATTATTGGAAAATTAGAGAACGAAGCCTGATGGTTTTCTTTTATTATTTGTCACAATATCTTGTGAAATTCTTTCGAGTATCTCGCCTATATAAACTGTATGGTTTATTATAGTGTTATAGGGTATTCAACTGTCGGCCCCGCTCGACTGTAGCCTATGCTTACTTGTTTTTAATTTAATTTAAAAATTTGATTTGTTCATATTCTAAAGTTTTTTAACACCCCGGAACACTATGTTGAGGATATTTGTTTATTTATAAACAGGTCGCAATTACCGTCCGATCCTTACGATATTTTGCTAACATTAGGGTCAGAATTTAAGCCCACTGTTTTTGAAGATGTACATTGAGAGGTTCAAAAGGGCAAAAAATCCTGATTTTGCAGTAGCTTTACAGATCACAATTGACAACCAATGGACACGGAATTTGGCATAAGAAGTAGCACATTGGTCCAAGTTTTCGCATAAGCTCATATAACGGTATTTTCTGAAATTCAGGATTTTGTTAGATTTAAAAAAAATTGACTATATTGGCAGATTGTTGTCAGTGATAGGTTTTAAACATTTTAATTCTTGCAAAAGTCAAAAAATTGTTCAACTCTTTTACGTAAGAATGTGGCGATCCACAAAATGTAAGTAAGGGTATAGAATAAAATATGATAAATAATGATGCAAATTGTCTGCTTATGGTTTACACGTGCTGTAGCCCAGACACAAAGCTAAGTGCTATTATTTGTCATTTGTTTGTTTTGCATTACCACCTTGAAATGTCTGTCAAACATCACATTTTGCTCAATCATTGTGGCTGTTGTTTGTAAATCATAACTGTGACCTTGGCAATATACATTGGTAAAAAATATATATATATATTCAAATATGGCGTCATTGACCGGTTAATAGAGTAACAACTCTATTTAAGTGGTAATATTTTGATGTGAAGGTCTACAAAACACGTATCGCAAAAAAAAGTCACCCCCATAGTGTATATCCATTCCTCATGTCCAAATCCACATTCATTTAAATATTTTTAAAGCTGTAAAAAATGTCAATGTATATCCACATGTTTATATATCAACCAACAAGTAAAACATTCATATTTAAAGGGGATGCAAATGTTTGTCTGTCTACGTAAATATCAACAGATTCAATGTCCTCTTTAATAGACAAAACCCACAAAAAATTGTCTTGAACAGAAAATATTATTCGAAATGGCTGACATTAGGGTCTGTCAAAACATCAATGCAAACCAGACAAAAACAAATAATGGTGGTTATTATACCTTACAACACTATGTGTTGGGGGTATTATAAGTTTGATTGAGCCAAAAATTATGTAACACCTCGAAATATTGGTTTCCCACATAGGAAAGTATATATGGATTCCTAGCTCGCCGAGCTAAGTCGATTTAGCTATGTATGTCTGTTAATTTGTAATCACTCTACAAGTCGCAATTATGGTCCGATCTTCACGAGATTTAGAATGGAGGTGGGGTCTGGACCAGAATAGAACCCTATTGCTTTTAGAGATGATCGCATAATATTTAGGGGTTGAAGTGGACCAAATACTGAAAAATTTCCTGATTTTGCAGTTGCTCTACAGGTCGCAGTTATATACCAATCGACGCAGAAGTTAGCATGGGGCTAGAGCTTAGGGCTGGCCAGAAGTCTTCGAATTTTGATGGTCATCGGGTAATACTTAGTGGGTGAAATAGACCATAGCATTTGTGTTAAATAAAAGTCAAATTTTTCATTAAACCGCGAATATTTGTAATCCCGGCGAAATCACAATAGATGAAGAGGTAAATTCTGATCGTTACGTAGATGCCGATAGTAAATATATCTGATATATATCGGGAAATATATACAACTAGCTGAACCCGGTGCGCTTCGCTACCCCTTTTGATTTTATATGCATTCAAAATTTTATTTACGAATATATGTTGGATAAAGAAAAACAAATTTAAAAACAAGTAAGCAAAGGCTACAGTCGAGCGGGGCCGACCGTTGAATACCCTACCACACTATAATAAACGATACAGTTTATATAGGCGAGAAACTCGAACGAATTCCACAAGATATTGTGACAAATAATAAAAGAAAACCATCAGGTTTCGTTCTCTAATTTTCGAATAATAGCAACTTAAACTAATTTGCTCATTTCCAATTTATTGTCAGATTTTGTACGTAAATGGTCTTCCTAGATCTGGAACCAATATTTCCCAAAGACCTATAATCTCTCAGAAGTGGCAAAAGATTAACATTTATCATTGGTTTTTGACTAAAACGCATCTATATGAGATACGAAATAGTCTTTCCTGAATTTTTGAATTCTCCAAAAAGTCACTGGAATGGACATTTTCGTATTTTGTCTACAAAACTTGGCAAACTCCTTCACACATTGAATATTTTTGGATGGTCATCCAAAACTGCTTGGCTTTTGCAATGTGCGGTAACCCCCATTCAAATGTGCATGAGGACCGGGCAATAATTACGACCTGCTGACAATTTTGCAGTTTTTTGGTCCATTTCAACCCCTAAATATATGACGATCATCTCCAAAAAGATTAGGCTTCTATTCTGACCCTCATCTTATCCCCATGCAAAATTTCGTAAGGATCGGGCCATAAATGCGATCTGTATATGATATCCTGATATCCTAACTACTTAGTTTTGTTAGCTGTAGAAATATTACCAAATGTTTAATTCAAAATGAAAATATGCCAAAAATATGACAAAATTGAAAAAATATGAGAAAATGTTAGAAAATCAATATTTTCATCTTTAGAGAGATATTTTTATGCGATTTTTTAGACGTTTTTTCTTTCCTGCCAAGAGGCCATTCTGAAGTAATGAGAACTGTCGAAATCAGTTCAGCCGTTCTCGACATATAAGAGATCTTTCAAGGATATCTTCTTTGATTGACATATATATCGCACATATTTTGCTATATATCCGATTTGATGGATGTTAACATGAATGTAAAGATCAGAAGTAACCTTGTCATGGCTTTTGATTTCGCCGGGATTTAAAATATTCGCGGTTTAATGAAAAATTTTGAATTTTTTCAATACAAAAGATATGGTCTATTTTACCCGCTAAATATTATCCGATGACCACCCAAATTGGTAGGCTTCTTCCCCGCCCTAAACTCTAGCTACATGCGCAATTCCGCGTCGATTGGTCTATAATTGCGACCTGTAGAGCAACTGCAAAATCAGGAATTTTTTCAGTTTTTGGTCCATTTCAACCCCTAAATATTATGCGATCATCTCCAAAAGAAATAGGGTTCTATTCTGGCCTTAACCCCACCTACATTCTAAATTTCGTGAAGATCGGGCCATAATTGCGACCTGTAGAGTGATTACAAATTAACATGGACAGACGGACAGACGGACGGACGGACATACATAGCTAGATCGACTCAGCTCGGCGAGCTAGGAAGATCCACATATACTTTCCTATATGGGAAATCAATATTTCGAGGTGTTACATAAATTCTGGCCCAATCAAACTTATAATACCCCCAACACATAGTGTTGTAGGGTATAATTAAAAAAAAAAATATTGCACTAATTTAATGCGTTAATAAACAAAATCATTACAAAAGCAGTAACATGACATGCATACACGAAGGGTTTGTCCTTTGGATTTATTTATTTCATAGCAAATACCAAGCGTGCAGGAAACTGCAATTTTTATACCCTACAACACTATGTGTTGGGGGTATTATAAGTTTGATTGGGCCAGAATTTATGTAACACCTCGAAATATTGGTTTCCCATATAGGAAAGTATATATGGATCTTCCTAGCTCGCCGAACTGAGTCGATCTAGCTATGTATGTCCGTCCGTCCGTCTGTCCGTCTGTCCATGTTAATTTGTAATCACTCTACAGGTCGCAATTATTGTCCGATCTTCACGAAATTTAAAATGGAGGTGGGGTTAGGATCAGAATAGAAGCCTATTTCTTTTGGAGATGATCGCCAAATGTTTAGTAAATATCGGATTTTGCAGTAGCTATACAGGTCGCAATTATAGACCAATCGACGCGGAATTTCGTATGTAGCTAGAGTTTAGGGCGGGGAAGAAGCCTACCAATTTGGGTCATCCGCATTGAACCGCGAATATTTTATGTCCCGGGGAAATCACAAAGCCATGACAAGGTTACTTCTGATCTTTACATTGATGTTAACATCCAACAAATCACATATATAGCAAAATATGTGCGATATATATGTTTATCAAAGAAGATATGCTTGAAAGATCTCTTATATGTCGAGAACGGCTGAACTGATTTCGACAGTTCTCATTAATTCAGAATGGCCTCTTGACAGGAAAGAAAAAACGTCTAAACAATCGCATAAAAATATCTTTCTAAAGATGAAAATATTGATTTTGTAAATTTTTCTCATATTTTTTAGTTTTGTCATATTTTTGGCATATTTTCATTTTGAATTAAACATTTGATAAAAATTTCTACAGCTAACAAAACTAAGTAGTTGAGATATCAGGATATCACATACAAATCGCATTTATGTCCCGATCCTTACGAAATTTTGCATGGGTATAAGATGAGGGTCAGAATAGAAGCCTACTCTTTTGGAGATGATCGCAATATATTTAGGGGTTGAAATGGACCAAAAAACTGCAAAATTGTCAGCAGGTCGTAATTATTGCCCGATCCTCACGCACATTTGAATGGGGGTTACCGGACATTGCAAAAGCCAAGCAGTTTTGGATGGCCAGCCAAAAATATTCAATGTGTGAAATAGTTTGCCAATTTTTGTAGACAAAATACGAAAATGTCCATTCCAGTGACTCTTTGGAGAATTCAGAAATACAGGAAAGACGCACTTCTGACTATTTCGTTAAAGCCGATTTCGTTGAAGAATATAGTCAAATGTCTGTATCTCATAAAGATGCGTTTCAGCCAAAAACCAATAATAAATGTTAATCTTTTGAAACTTCTGAGAGATTATAGGTCTTTGGTAAATATTGGTTCCAGATCTACGAAGACCATTTACGTGCAACATCTTCCAATAAATTGGATATGAGCAAATTAGTTAAAGTTTCTATTATTCGAAAATTAGAGAACGAAACCTGATGGTTTTTTTATTATTTGTCACAATATCACAGTATCGTTTATTATAGTGTTGTAGGGTATTCAACGGTCGGCCTCGCTCGACTGTAGCCTTTGCTTACTTGTTTTAAGTAGAGTGGTTTTTCTATCGCAATTAGTGAATTCGAGATAGCAACATACTTCGCCGTAATAAGCGTATTTCAAATAAATTGTTGTGTTGTTTTTTAGTGTTAGCCTAAGGCGTTGTGGGTCAATGGTTCTTATTAAAATCCTATCCCAATCTGATCCGATTTAAATATAATTTCAAAAAAATTACTTTTACTCCAAACTCCGCCACACCTTTCATATTTCATTGAAATTGGTGCGTCAAATATGTGAAATCGGCCAATATATATATATATACATATATATATATATATATATATATATATATATATATATATATATATATATATATATATATATATATATATATATATATATATATATATATATATATATATATATATATATATATATATATATATATATATATATATATATATATATGGGAGCTATATCCAAATCCTAACTAATTTCCAATTATTTTGTTACATTTATTATTGTAAGCAAATTCCGCCACTCAATCTGAATTTCATTGGTATCGGTCATATATATCATGTTTGGTGCATAACATGTATGAAATCGGCCGAAATATATATGTTAGCTATACCCAAACCTCAACTTATTTCAATATAATTTGGCAATTTTTTCTGGTGTCAGATTTTGTCTCTCTCGCTTTGGGTGCATCAAATATGTGAAATCGGCTGAGTATATACATGGGAGATATAATCAAATCTGAGCGAATTTGAATATAATTTGTCAAAATTATTTTTGTACCAAATTTAGTCACTCATGGCGAATTTCATTGGATTCGGAAATACGTATCGTGTTTTGTGCATTAAATATGTGAAATCTGAACCGATTTTAATATAATTTGACAAATTTATTTTTGTTCCAAATTCCGTTACGCATTCCAAATTTTAAGACTGTATCTGTAATCGATCAATAGATATGTGCATATGAAATCTAAATTTTTGGGAGGTACCTCCGATTCTGACGCTATATCTCCAGTTCCAAGTGGAATTTCAAAAATGTATATAGCCTATGTTACTTTCAGGCGATGTTTCAGTATACATGGCAATTTTCAGGAAAATCTGTTCAGCGGTTTTCGAGTCCATAAATTATAAACAAACAAACAAACAAACATACAAACATTTTCCTCTTTTATATATATAGACAACAATATGTGTTGGGGTATTATAAGTTTGATTGGGCCAAAAATTATGTAACACCTCGAAATATTGGCTCAATCAAACTTATAATACCCCAACACATATTGTTGTCTACATCTATAAAAGAGGAAAATGTTTGTTTGTTTGTTTGTTTGTAATTTATATATATAGCTGAGCTGATTCGATCTAACTATGTATGTCCGTCCGTCCGTCTGTCATGTTATTTTGTAATCACTCTACAGGTCGCATTTATGGCCCGATCTTCATGAAATTTAGAATGGAGGTGGGGCTACGGCCAGCATATAAGCCTATTACTTTTGGAGATGATAGGAAAAAAATTCCTGATTTTACATTTGCTCTTCATGTCGCAATTATAGACCAATCGACGCGGAAGTTAGCATGGGCTGGGCAGAAGACTTCCAATTTTGATAGTCATCGAGTAATATTTAGTGAGTGAAATAGACCATTAAACAGCGAATAATTTATTCCCTGCAAAATCACAAATTGACGAACAGGTCAATTCTGACCGTTACTTAGATGCAGATAGTAAATATATCGGATATATATAGCGAAATAGGGTAAGTGTACCAATAGTCGGCACTTTTAGGATTTTCGCGTTTTTAATCGCTCATCATTCTGAGTGGAACTTTTCAATTATTACAAAGTTAATTTATTGAAATTCGAAATTTTGTATAGTTTTTGCAATAATAAATAAAGTTTTAATAATTTTTTATTGAATTTCACAAATTTGTAGTTTTATTAAAACAATGCTTTTTTGCCAGTAGTGTTTCATGTTTCAACAGTCGGCATACCATTTTTTTTTTTTGTAAGAATAATTAATAATAATAATAAATTAATTCATTAAAATATAATATTTTTGTTTAGTTAAACTGTTTCGACGTCTTTATTGTACTTTTCTTAAGAATATGGATTGTTGAGGACCTTCACAAACAAAAATTTAATTTTTGTTAAAATAAATCATCTTTTCTTAGCGAAATTGTACACAAAGATAGCTGACAATATATTTGAAGTAAACAAAATACATTTAGTTACAATAGTTTCATTTATTTGGCTTAAAATAAAAAGTGCTGACTACTGGGACATGCCGAACTTAGGCACACTTACCCTATTGCTCGGATTACAATGATATTTTGTCAAAATCAGATTATGCTTAGATAGAATTATTTCACCTAAAATTCTAATATAAACGTATATTTAATGGTTCAGAATATCATATACTTCTTCTCTCCCTTTTTGTCCCTTCCTTAGTGACTCACAACAATGGCTGCGTTGCAATATTTTTAAATAAATTAAAAACGAAAATATTATTTTTTATTACCAATAATATTTAAATAATTCAATAATTTATTGTATTTACATTTTAAATGTTAAGCAGAATTAAAATTGACAGATTAAATACAAATTAATGGTTGGCTATGGAATTATATTTAAAAACAAAATTATAGGATTACAACTAATATACATCTATATCAATTTAAATTCGGTAAATTAAAAATTTGATATAAAACCACAAGTCTATTACATAGCCATGGAAACCAAAACTGATTTAAACCTTAATATTTTGAATTGCAGTGTGTTATTGATTAATTACAATATAATTATAAAAATCAAGAATTCAGCATACGAATTTAAATATGTTATCCAAACGAACCACTCTTATTAAGACGTCGGATCTTCATTAAAATGTTTTATTTCCAGATATCCACAATCTAATAAAGGATTTTTTTTATTATTTTCAATTTTAATACTGAATATTTGACTGAAAGTGTTAAAGCTAGTGTTATATCTTATGTGCATGATAAATTATTTTTAGCTGAACAAAAATCAATAAAAAAATATACCCTCTATAGTCCATCATTTAAAAATATTGATAGATACATACTTAACTGCGATGGACATGATTGTGCAATCGTGCTCTCGTAACTCGGTGAAAAGGGTGACATGTTTATCTGCTGACATACATACATGAATACTTAGTTGATGAGGCAAAGTTAAATGGTATTAATGTAATTATTATGCGTGAATGGTGTCAATTACCTGGGGACATGATGACACAAAAACATGTTGCATTATGTAAATGTAATTAAAGATTACACACACTCAAAATAATTTGTATATATGGGAAAATCTGAAGCCATCTCGATAATATTTGGCAAAGATATTTCTGAGCTGTATTTAATATATTTCCCTGAATATCGTTGTTACGGTGTGCATATTACGGCTGTGGGTAACAACTATAACAAATCGTATGAACAGTATATATGGGAGCAATAGTTATATCTGAACCGATCTTCACCAAATTTGACATACTAGCTTCTAGACTCAAGTGCCGAATTCCATTCCATTTGGACAAATATTAGACGTTTGGTGCACAATAAAAGGTAAATCAGACGAAGTTATTTATGGGAGCTATATCCAAACCTGAATCGATCTCGATAAAATTTAGGTAATGTATTTCTGAGCTGTATTTGATATATTTCCCCAAATATTGTTGTTACAGAGTGCATATTACGGCAGCGGAGGACAAAAATAACAAATCAGATGAACAATATATATGGGAGCTATAGCTATATCTGAACCGATTTCGATCAAATTTGGCATACTTATTTTTAGGTCCAATATGATCGTACGTGCAAAATTCCATAGTATTCGGACTGATATTACACGTTTGGTGCACAATAAAAAGCAAATCGGACGAAGATATATATGGGAGCTATATCTAAATTTTGACCGATTACCTCCAATTTAAATAGGGTTCGTCCTTGGGCCAAGCAAATGATCTATGCAAATTTTTATCTGGATCGGGCAATAAATGCGACCTGTACTTTGTTCACAAAAATACATGGACAGACGGACGGACGGATATGCATAAATCGACTCAGAATGTGATTCTATGCAGATCATAAAAAGGAACTATGGGTCTATCTCGTTTCCTTTTGCCAGTTACAAACAAATGCACAAAGACATAATAACCTGACCACCTTGTGGTGTAGGGTATAAAAATATGTATTGAAGCAAAGGATGTACCGGACGTAGATGTTTATCGAAGCTATATAAGAATCCTAACCTATCTTGACAAAATTTGGCAGAGGTATTTTCGAGCTGTATTTGATTACCCGTATCAAATATCAAATCAGATGAAACATACAGGGTGAAATGAAAAAAACTGCAGCCAATTTCAGGCTGCTGTCATTTCTAAGACACTCGTCCGACAGCTGTTAATATTATTCCAGTGACAGCTCATTATATTGTTTACAAGCGTACAAAAGCATTTTGAGAATTTTCCAGAAAAAAAGTATTCGTGATATTTTTATTATATTTGGCTGGAAAACAACAAGTGGCTATCGTTAGAACATTCCAACATTTAAATGTGAATAAACCTTTTGTGTCTCGTACCATCGGTCGTTACCGTGATGCTGTTATCGTAGCCCGACGTCAAGGAAGTGGACGGAAGAAAACATCAGCAGAAATGCTTCGAAAAGTAAAAAAGCGACATGATCGAAACCCGCGTCGCAGTGGCCGAAAAATGGCTCGTGACCTGAACATTTCATTCCATATCCATTCGCAAATATTGAAAAATGAGCTCGTTGTAAAGCCATTGAAATTCCTAAAAGTCCAAAAACTTACAGCGATATCTGAACCGATTTCGATAAAATTTGGCATATTTATTTTCAGGTTGTATATGCAAAATTCCATACTATTCGGGCTGATAATACAAGTTTGGTGCACAATAAATGGCAAATCGGACGAAGATATATATGGGAGCTATATCTAAATTTTTACCGATTATCTCCAATTTCAATAGGGTTCGTCCATGGGCCAAACAAATGATTTGTGCAAAATTTCATCTCAATCGGATAATAAATGCGACCTGCATTTTGTTCACAAGAATACATGGACAGACGGACTGACATGAATAAATCAACTCAGAAAGTGATTCTAGCGAGATCCTCAAGAGTAACTATGGGTCCATCTCGCTTCCTTTTCCATGTTACAAACAAATGCACAAAGACATAATACCCTTACCACTATGTGGTGTAGGGTATAAAATCGAATATCATATTTAAAGCGGAAGGTGACGGATTAACTGAGCGAAAGACTTGTCAACGCCAAGGAGAAAAGGCAGAAGTTAGAATCTCAAAATTTAGCATGAAGTTCTTACATTATTCGAACAGCTAAGATAAGGAAATGCATACTATTAGGGTACAAAGGTATTTGAAAGTACACTTCTGTATAAAATAGAAATTCCTTCTCTAAGGATATGAAAAGTACCAACAAGGTACGTTTTTGAACGTTTTTTCGGTTTTGGCAGAGAACTTTTAATTTTGAGACAGATCCTGGCTAAAACATTGAAATAAATCCTTTCTAATAAAATCACAATATCTCTCAAAAAATTATTCATGAACTTTTGCTTCGTCCTGATTAGACGTTCATACATATTAATTACATGATCAGCAATGTTTGACATAATTCTTATTCTTGGAAGGTAGAGAAACAAAGAAAAGGACAGAGGAGAGAAACATTTGTTACACCAAAATGCAGTGAAACTAGATCAACAACTATGACAACAACAATGAAACTAGCGGTTTTGGTGGATTGCCATGTCATTCCTTTAGTTATGATTTCCTGTTGGTATGCGTTATTTGACTATTACTCCATGTTGTTATACTACACTTTCAATACAATTTTTTTAAACAGATTTCAAGATTCAATCTCATTGAACATGCCAGGAAAAGCAGGAACATGTCAAATTTAGTCCACATACACCAAGACTTAGTCCTTCGGATTTATTAATTTCATAGTAAATGCCAAGCGTGCGGGAATCTGCAATCTTTTGAAGTTGAATGTCATTTCTGCTGCAATTGAGAATTCGAGGTAGCAACATGGTTCCCCGTAATAATCGTATAGTCAATTAAATTGTGTAGTTTTTTACAGTTAGCTTAATACCATTCCAAAGCGTTGTGGGTCAATGTTTCTTGATAAAATTATATACCAATCTGAATCGATTTCAATATAATTTGACAAAATTTATTTTTTTATCAAATTCACTCACTCCTTCCATATTTCATTGAAATTGGAGATACGTCGGATTTGGTGGATCAAATATACGAAATAGAGCGTAAATATATAAGGGGGCTACATCCAAATCTGAACCGATTTCAATATAATTTGGAAAATTTATTTGTGTACCTAATTCCACAACACACTCTGACTTTAATTGGGATCGGACATACATATCGTCTTTTTTGTATAAAATACATGATCTTAGCCGAAATATATCGAAAATATCCAAATATCAACGAATTTCAATTTATTTTGGCAAATTTATTATTGTGCCAAATTACGTCACTCGTTCAGAATTTCATTGGAATCAGACAAACATATCGTGTTTGGTGCCTCAGGCATGTGAAATCGGCCTAAAATATATATGGAAGCTTTATCCAAATCTGAACTGATTTCAATGTAATTTGGCAAATTTATTTTTGTTCCAAATTCTGTTATGCATTCCAAATTTTGAGACTGTATCTGTAATCGATCAATAGATATGTGCATACAAAAGCTAAATTTTTTGAAGGTACCTCCGATTATAATGCTGTGTCTCCCGTTCCAAGTGGAATTTCAAAAATGTATATAGCCTATGTTAATTTCAAGCTATGCTATAGTATATTTGGAAATTTTCAGGAAAATATTCTTAGCAGATGTTGAGTCTATAAATTACAAATAAACAAACAATCAATCTCTTTTATAGATACAGTAGATAAATCCAAAATACTTTTAGCAGTATAATTTATAATAATAAAAGTCATAGTTTCATAAATTGTAAGATTCATACCTGCAGGTGACAACTATGCATTGATAGGATGGATATGAAGACATTACAATTAAACATTAAAAAAATATTTGCTCAGCACTTTCAATTTACCAACTAAACACTATTTTTATTGAAAATGTATTGCTTTTTTAACATTTTTGGACATATGCGAAACAATCATATGTTTTCGGACATTTAGAAATAATCACTCCCGCCTTCATTCCTTTTTTTCTAAGGTAACACATTCTTCCATTGAATTTTAGAATATAAAGATAATATTTAAATTTCAAGGTATGTTTAGCATCCAACATCATTTGGGTATGACTAGACAACAAAACAAAATAAGCCTATTTGTCCATCAAATGCAAATTAGGGTAACCAAATTGGAAATATTGTACTTGAAATTTATTCCTTAACAAAAATATTTATTTGTGGCAATTTTCTTTGTTTTTATATCGAATTTTTCCATGGCCTTGAAAATTTTCCCATTTATTTAAACAAAATTTCGTTTTTTATATCAGATATCTCTCTGTTCCAATACTCTAAAAATATTCAAAGCAATGAAAAATCCTATTCGGAGTTGTTTTGCCTAAATGTTGGGACTAAATAACCTTTGGAATTATGAATGACACACAACCTGGCACTCCTCACTGTTCCGCTATTTCTTTTATTTATTGTTATATTAGCACCTTCCCTGGTTATGTTATAAAAAAAATGCTTTATACTTGAGAAGACACCCACATCCATGTTACTTAAAGTAGCAATTTGTCAGTCAAGAGGAAATTCTGGTAATGTAGAGATTTTTTTAATGACTTATGAGAAATTTCAAAAACAAAATATTTATTTGTCAACCTACGTTGGGGCTGGCGGTCTGAAGGATTTATATCACCTAACCATTTTACATAATTCAACGGAAAACGCGGAATTATTTATTTAGAACATTTTGACTTAAATTGATTTTGTTTTTCAACTCAATATTTTTCGAGATCTGTTACTTTTTATATTATGAACGATTGAATATTTGAATAATCCAATTCTTAAACAGTTCGCAAATAGGTTTTATGTTTTTTGGTCTAAAAAACAATTAGGATAGGCTCGTAGGCGAAGAAGAGGGTAATTTAAATTTGCATAGAAACATTTTGAGTTTGTGCTACACTAGAGAAAATTCCTCACAATCGAACAATGAAGGTCGCATATTTTGCTTACAAAAATACATGGGCGGACGAACGGACATTCATAAATACATACATCGTTAGTAGAATCCATAATTTTTACCGAAAAATCTTGTTAAAAATGTTCTTTAAACAATCCACGGTTATTGTAGAGAATACCTCGTAAAAAGTATTCTAAAATGTACTTTTTAAAAAATCTGAAATTTTCCCCCATTAAAACATTATTCTTAAAACAATATAATCGGAATTTGCGAAGTTTGGGAGAGTAAAAAGCAAAATTAGCATTTTATAATTTTTGGAAATTTTGATCAAATTTTCATACTTGATATGACATTATAAAAATATTTGAAAGATCGAAAATTGAACTGATTTAAGTACTAACATAACGTGTTATGAGTTTTTTTCTTGATAATTGTAATTTTAATTAATTTTAATTATTCAACATTTGTCAACATTGTAAATTTTTCACTTAAATATTTTCACTTATGAAGTTTGATCTATATCAGGTAATCCCTCTTCGCTTTATGTTAGATACAAAATTTATTTCTGAAAGTTTGGATGTACCAGAAATCTATATATATAAATGTAAGTTGTGTTAGTTACTACGCTTATAACTCAAGAACCGCTGATCTGATTTTAACGATTCATACAAATTCTGAATTGTCTCTTTTCCGAAAAGGATAATATTCAAAAAAATCGCGTAAAAATGTGATATATTAACATTTTCATTTTGACTTCTGAAATGTACAATCGTAATGTTTTATTTTGCATGATTTTTTTCCATTTTTACTTACTTTTTTCTAATGTACATTTGTAGTGTTTTTTATAATATTTTTTTTTTCTTTTTGATTCGAATATTAATACCAATTTATTTTGACTCGATTTCTTGAGAACTGAAATAGAAGCCGGGTTACATTGAAGTGTAGTACCAAATTATGTGGTGGCGAAACGAAATAGATGTTATCGAAATAATTTAACGCGGTCACACCAAATTTAAGTCAAAATTTCTAAAAATCTTGAAAAAAGAGATCTCATTGCAAAAATTCTCAAATCGGGGAAAAATTACATAAGGTATAACTAAAGAACGGCTTGACAATTCATACAATTTTGGAATGGTATCCAATAAAAATATTAATAAAAAATTTCTTTTTGGTGTGATTTTTTTCAATTTGACATACTATATTGAAGTGAACATTTTTTATTGCCTTGAAATCTGAATGAATAATATTTAAAATAAAATGAGTGACCTACGTGGACCTACATCTTTCATATGGCAATAATCCGCCCAATGAGAACTCAAAATGCAATTCATTGGAACTGCAGTCAGTGAAATACCGAATATAAAGGGTGCAAAATGGTAGAGCGAATTGGACATTTAGGAAAAAAGAAAGAAATTCTTCCTAAACTTTCAAGATGTCTTAAATCGCTTTTGCAGGTCATGATATATGACCCCCGGATAAGGGTACAACCCTATTTCAAGTATTGTTTACATTTTAACCACATTTTTCTTACACTCATTTTAATTTGATAAGAAACCATCCTCGCAAAATATGATCATGTTTTGGTATAACCATCATATAATTTAAGCCATGTTCGGGGTCTTCGACATTTTTTTCATCTTTAGGCCTTTATTTGGCATCTTTGTTTCTAAGGGTGTAAAAACCTCTTCTCATAATATTTTCAATTTTCGGAGTAGAGTCCATCTTGGTCTTGACCACATTCATCAATTGATTTGGCTAAAAAATTGTATTTAGGCAACTCGGGGGTAGAGAATCGTCCCTCAGATAATTGTCCACATAGGCATTTATTCGAATATAGTTCTCACATTAGTGTACCCACAAATCCGCTTTCCTAACCAATGTTTGGTCAGAAAAGAAAATTTGATATACTATTGAATTTGAAACTCCAAAGAGAATATTGGTTGGGAACGTAGATGTGGGATTAACATCTACATGCCATAAACTCCGAAATATCAAATTGTGGCAGAAACATTAAAAAATAACGAATATTAATTTTTTTGTTCGTTATTGAATTATACTATGATGAAAAATATGGACTTTATGGGTTCTCCAACTCACAATTTAAATGACAAAAATAAATTAATTAATATTTCACGGTAATGGGTGTAAAAAAGCAATTATCTTTGACTATTTTAAAATCATTCCGCCCTCAATTATGAGGTGGACAAAACTAAATACCACGCAGCACGGTATTCTTAACATTGGAAATTCAATACCAAAAATTTAGCTGAGTTTTCACGTGGGGCTATTATAGAAGTTCTATATCATACAGGTTTTTAACACTCAATTATAGCCTTAGGCTGAAAAATAAAATCAGGCTATTCAAAATATCTAAAACCGACGGTAGATTATTATCTATTATAATTTTTCCCATGAATGTTTATTTCTATTTAGAAATTACTATGGAGTTATTTTACTTATAATAAAAATTGTGCCGCTTTCATAATTCTATAATGCTTAAAAAAATATGCATTATAGACTAAAAGTAGGGGCCGGCAACGCGGACCGGGCCAGCTAGTAGAAATATAAAATAGAATTTATTCACTTGACCTACTACAGACAAAAAATTTTTAAATTGGGGAATTTTGAGCAAAATCGAACTCAGAGTTTACGCTTCATAAGAGTTGTTTTGTTAAAGCGCATATCGTTAAACTGTACTAGAAAGGCTAGGTCTATGTTGCGCATATTCCAACCTGACCTAAGTGCGGTATAAAGTGTGTTATTGTTATTATATTTATAAATATGTATATGAGATAGACAATTTTTTGTTTAAAGTTTTAAGCATTTTTGGGGGTGATACCAGAAGATTTTGATTTGATTTCTATCTTAGTTTGATGATTGAACGGAATCGGACTCTCTATCCAATTTCTTCAATGAGACATAGGGTCTTAAACCATTTTCTACTTTATATAGATATACAGCGGAAGATATAATGCGGTGGATCTTAAACCATGTGTGGGTCTTTAACATCATAAAAATGCGGCCCTTAAAAATTTTATTAATTATATATTTTAAGGTTTTTAGCTAATATTCTTAAAATCTACTTCGATTTGGTCCTAATTACAGTTTTATTGAGATGTGGTTTTTTGATTTATGGAGCCTAAAACGGCGTATTCCAGTTTAATTATTTAATTTAAATTCGATTAAAGTTCGAATCAATTTTTCACTTAACATATTTTTTATTGAATAGCTGACAAAACATCATTGGTTAAACTATTTATATTTAATGATTTTTTTTAATAAATTTCCAAGCTGACTTTTTATTGTTTTACTCTTTCTTCAAATACATTCAATTTCTCTTGAAAATTCCCTTTTCCATACAGATATCTTTTTAAATTTACACAAAATATTTAAAAACTGTTTCATTGTACCCTTTCACGGGCATCCATCATATGTTCGTGGACATGTTCATAAACTGTTGTGTTACGAAGTTCACCTTTTGGGACACATGATGAATAACGTTTTTTTTCGCAGTTTTTTTAATCCGAAATGTTTGTTGTTTTTGTAGGTTTTATCAATAAATTCTTGTCTGTTCCACATCAATGCATTGTACGGTTTTACAGAACAGCAAAATGTTCACACATAAAGTCGAAAAGTAGACAAGCGGATTGAAATTGAAATGAAATTTGCATGAAAAACAATTGGTAACATTTTGTATATGGTGAGGGATGAAAATGTTACCAATTGTTATCTTGAGTTGGTCACTCCAATTGTAACTCCCCTGCAAGACTTTTTTCAACTGTTGAGAAAATCGTTAGTTATAAATGCATTATTCTACAACTAACTACAAATTAGTTGAAAAGTCATCTGGTGATCAAAAAGCAAAGTAACCACTACTGGTTGATATTCAGATGACTTTTCAACTAATTTGAAGTTAGTTGTAGAATAATGCATTTACTAACTAACTTACCAGCGGGGCATTTTTCAACCAGTTGAGAAAATCGTTAGTTATAAATGCATTTTTCTACAACTAACTTCAAATTGGTTGAAAAGTCATCTGGATATCAACCACTTCAATCACCAAAACGAAAATAAATTCAAAAACAAAAAATGATTGGTTATATCAAACTACTTTGCAATAATTCGCATAATACATTTCCAAAAATACTTCGATATAAATGCAACGTACAATAATACAAGCTAGTGCTGCCAACCTTAATACACAAGTACATATGCTTAGAAAAACAGTGCAGCCAGGGTATCTGAAAATCGCTTCTCCTTCAAATAGAAAATAAAAACAAATTTGATTAACAAAAAAAATGAATAAATAAATAAAAAAAAAATCTTTTTGAACTTTTTTAACATATTTTTCAACTGACTAAAAATTGGCTTAAAAGTAATTGGTTTATAGTTAGTTTAAAAGTAACTAGTTTATATTTAGTTTCAAAGTAATGCAGGAATGGACAATTGTCCACTTGTAGTTGGTTTTTTTTTTAATTTTAAATTAGTTTTAAACCAATTTATTTCCCTTCAGGGTCATAAAATCATTTTTAAGACCCTTCAAACATTCAATCAGCGAATAATTTTAATAATATGTCCACATGCACATCTGTGTGTCCACCAATGGTAATCACTTTAATTTATGAAGAACTCGAGCAAGGAGAGTTCTCCTCCACCATAGTATGGAGGGTATATTAAGTTTGTCATTCCGTTTGTAACACCTCGAAACATACATTTTACACCCCACAAAGTACATATATTCTTGATCAGCATAAAATTCTACTTCTATTTAGGGATGTCCTTCCGTCTGTGTAAATCACTCTAGGTTCCCAACGAAATTAAGTAGGTTGATCAATCTTTACTCAAATGTGTAATTCGTATACAGGATATTTCGCATTGAAAATGGGCTATATAAGTCCACGTTTAGTTATAGCCCCCATATAACTATACCTCCCGATATTCGAAATTCTGATGATTTTAGCGACATTTCAAAATTTATATTGATAGTTCGTAATGGGTACTCCAGCTTGTGATGAAAATTTGGCTATGCAGGTCCAGGTCTTCTATAGCCGCATATATTGGTACCTCCCTATATTCGGTATTTTGATTATTGATTTCAACGGAATGGTTTCGAATTTAAATTCCTAATTGGAATAAACTTTAGTTTATGACCGAAAAACGGGTCAGGTCTTTGAATAGCCCTCATTTAATGGTATAATATTCAGTACATATAATGGTGTATATTTGGTATTTTGCTGATTTCATTATTCACAGGAATTGTTTCCAATTTCGTATTTGCACTTCGTAATGGTGTTCTACAGCCTGTGGCAGAATTGCCTATACAGGTCCACATCATAGTATAGAACCCAAAATAACGATTACTCCTTATATTCGGGTTTTTAACGGATTACATTTTTTCGTTCCAAACGGTGGAGGGTATTCAAAGTTCGACCCGGCCCAGCCGACCCACACCACATAGTGGTAATTATACCCTACACCACGTAGTGGTAAGGGTGTTATGTCTTTTGCATTTGTTTGTAACATGGAGAACGAAGCAAGATAGACCCATAGTTACTTTTGAGGATCTTCATAGAATCACTTTCATAGATGTTAGTTCGTCCGTCCGTCGGTCTGTCCATGGACTCTTGTGAACAAAATGAAGGTCGCATTTATTATCCGACAGAGATGAAATATTCCAAATAATATTTGTTTGTCCCAAAGACAAACTCTATTGAAATTGGTGAGAATCGGTTCAAATTTCGATATAGCTCCCATATACATATATCTTCAACTGATTTTGGATTAATTGTGCACCAAATGGCTAATATAAGTCCAAATGACCTGTACTTTGGTACATCCGACCGAATTCAGTCTAGCCCAGAAATACTTCTGCCAAAAAAAAAAACTTTCTTTCTTACCTAAAGTTCGCAAGGAGCAGCAATCCCTATGGCAAAAAGGTCAATATTACTTCAAGTTTTCTTATAAGTTCATATAACGGTGTTATATAATATTCGGAATATTGATAAATGTTGTGAGATTTTTAAAAAAATACTGTATTGGCAGATTGTTGGCAATGGCAATTTTTATACCCTACAACACTATGTGTTGGGGGTATTATAAGTTTGATTGGGCCAGAATTTATGTAACACCTCGAAATATTGGTTTCCCATATAGGAAAGTATATATGGATCTTCCTAGCTCGCCGAGCTGAGTCGATCTAGCTATGTATGTCCGTCCGTCCGTCTGTCCGTCTGTCCGTCTGTCCATGTTAATTTGTAATCACTCTACAGGTCGCAATTATGGCCCGATCTTCACGAAATTTAAAATGTAGGTGGGGTTAATGTCAGAATAGAACCCTATTTCTTTTGGAGATGATCGCCAAATGTTTAGGTGTTGAAATGGACCAAATACTGAAAAAAAATCGGATTTTGCAGTAGCTATACAGGTCGCAATTATAGGCCAATCGACGCGGAATTTCGCAAGTGGCTAGAGTTTAGGGCGGGGAAGAAGCTTACCAATTTGCGTGGTCATCGGATTATATTAAGCGGGTAAAATAGACCATATCTTTTGTGTTGAAAAAATTCAAAATTTTTCATTAAACCGCGAATATTTGAAATCCCGGCTAAATCACAAGGCCATGACAAGACTACTTCTGATCTTTACATTGATGTTAACATCCAACAAATCGGATATATAGCAAAATATGTGCGATATATATGTCTATCAAAGAAGATATGCTTGAAAGATCTCTTATATGTCGAGAACGGCTGAACTGATTTCGACAGTTCTCATTAATTCAGAATGGCCTCTTGGCAGGAAAGAAAACACGTCTGAAAAAATCGCATAAAAATATCTCTCTAAAGATGAAAATATTAATTTTGTAAAATTTTCTCATATTTTTTCAATTTTGTCATATTTTTGGCATATTTTAATTTTGAATTAAATATTTGGTAATATTTCTACAGCTAACAAAACTAAGTAGTTAGGATATCAGGATATCATATACAGATCGCATTTATGGCCCGATCCTTACGAAATTTTTCATGGTGATAAGATGAGGGTCAGAATAGAAGCCTACTCTTTTTGGAGATGATCGCCATATATTTAGGGGTTGAAATGGACCAAAAAATTGCAAAATTGTCAGCAGGTCGTAATTATCGAATGAATGGGGGTTACCGGGCATTGCAAAAGCCAAGCAGTTTTGGATGGCTATCCAAAAATATTCAATGTGTGAAATAGTTTGCCAACTTTTGTAGCCAAAATACGAAAAGTCCATTACGGTGATTTCTTGGAGAATTCACAAATACAGGAAAGACGCACTTCTGACTATTTCGTTAACGCTGATTTCTTTGAAGAATATAATCAAATGTCTGTATCTCATATAGATGCGTTTCAGTCAAAAACCAATAATAAATGTTAATCTTATGCCACTTCTGAGAGATGATAGGTCTTTGGGTAATATTGGTTCCAGATCTAGGAAGTCCATTTACGTGCAACATCTACCAATAAATTGGAAATGAGCAAATTAGTTTAAGTTGCTATTATTCGAAAATCAGAGAACGAAACCTGATGGTTTTCTTTTATTATTTGTCACAATATCTTGTGGAATTCTTTCGAGTATCTCGCCTATATAAACTGTATCGTTTATTGTAGTGTTGTAGGGTATTCAACGGTCGGCCCCGCTCGACTGTAGCCTTTGCTTACTTGTTATTCATTGAAAAGTAAAAAATTGTTCAACTCTTTTACGTATGAATGTGGCGATCCACAAAATGTAAGTAAGGGTATAGAATAAAATATGATAAATAATGATGCAAATTGTCTGCTTATGGTTTACACGTGCTGTAGCCCAGACACAAAGCTAAGTGCTATTATTTGTCATTTGTTTGTTTTGCATTACCACCTTGAAATGTCTGTCAAACATCTCATTTTGCTCAATCATTGTGGCTGTTGTTTGTAAATCATAACTGTGACCTTGGCAATATACATTGGTAAAAAATATATTCTACTATGGCGTCAGTGACCAGATAATAGAATAACGGTTCCATTTAAGTGGTAATATTTCGATGTGAAGCTCTACAAAACATGTTTCGCAAAAAAAATCACCCTCACTATAATAAATCCATACTTTTGGCCCCCATCCGCATTGGGGCTGGGCCTCTAGAAATGTCGTTAATTTATAAACCATATGCAATCTTTCTAAGGACTTTTATTGAAGAGGTTGTGAAAATTGTAAATAATATTTCTCTTTAATTTTGTCTCATATGTGGATTAGAATAAGAAATCGTTCAATTTTACGCATTTTAATCTTTTTAAGGCTGTAAAAATGTTAATGCATATCCACATGTTTATATATCAGCCAACAAGTAAAATCTACATATTTAAAGGGAATGCAAAAGTTTGGCTGTTTACGTAAATATAAACAGAATCAATATCCTCTTTAACAGATAAACCCCACAAAAATTGTCATGAACAGAAAATATTATTCGAACTGACACTGAACTGGCTGACATTAGTTTAGTATAAGGTCTGTCAAAACATCAATGCAAACCAGACAAAAACAAATAATGGTGGTTATTTTCTGTTACAAATGTGTGGTTTGTATAATTGTCATAATAATATGTCTGAAAACGCAAATGCGGTTAATGCCTCAAACTGAACAAAAAAACTGAAAAATTTATCGCTGATTATTCAGGAGAGATATATTTTTAATTCTACGTCAATTAATATAAACATTATCAAAACCTTAAATTGGGTGATACTGTTAAATGAGCATGTACGTGGATCCCTTTAAATGTTGGAGTCATTAACACAGACGGATGGATGAAAAATATTTACTTTGGAGTGGTTTATAAAATTATTTCCATGAGTTACAAACGTTGTAGCTCCGTTTATTAGGGTAGAGGGTTGCCCATATTCGACGGACCTTTGGGCCCATTCCAATCGACGAGGCTTGTCCGCAGGCAACATTCTTTGAGTCAATTGAATTTTGTACGGGAACAAATGCAAATCAATGCGAATAATCCGTTGTAAAGTGGACCGAGCCATGCCCAACTGCTGAGAACGGCGTTTTTGGGATGTTCTTGGGGACCTCTCAACACTGGCTCGTACGGCAGCGATATTCTCGGCCGTTCACCTTGGTCGACTTTGATATGGCCTCTTCGGATTAGAAAGAGCCTTACCAGTCGAAAATTTTTCGTATAAACGCTTTATGGTGTTCTTAGAAGGCGCACTTCTCACATTTTTTAATGTTTTAAAAGCACGTTGAGTTTTCACAATTGAGTTCTTCTGTTAAATGTAAATTTCAACTATTTCAGAGCGCTCGCGTGGCGTGTATTGGTTCATGGTAAAAATCTGCTTGGACTGACGCTTCAAACGCGGTATGTCATTAAGCGATGTGACATCTCTGTCAAAAGTTATGGCGTTGCGTTGTATATGCCCTTTAATCAGTAGACGTATATTAGGTATCTCATTTGTTTGTAAGAATCTATAAATTATATATTTTAACCGGGACATAATTCTAAGAGCATTTTCGAATATCCGTTTGTGGTAATAATAATTTTAGTGAGTCTACAAGTCAATTTTACTGGTTAATATGGGTCAATGATAATGATTTAAATGGTATATATGGTTCCCGTTATTAGGTATATTAAAGGTTTTTTTCAAATATAACAATAAGGGCCATTGTATGGAGGGTATATTAAATTTGACATTCCGTTTGTAACACCTCGAAATATACATTCATGATCTGCATAAAATTCTATGTCGATTCTATGTCCGTCCGTCTATCCGTCTGTGGAAATCACACTAGCTTCCGAACGAAATGAAGAAAGTTAATAAAAATGTACTCAAATGTGTATTATATCTGCAGGACTTTTGGTATTAAATTGTGTCAAAATTGGTATTTATAGTTCGTAATGGATACTACAGTCTAAGACAGAAAATGAGATTTAGAAGGTTTCCATAACAATAAAATTGCCTATAATTTTGTTCCCTCTCTTATATAACACTGCCGGGCAAACGAAGGAAATGGCATATGAGAGCTCCCAGCTAGCATTTGGAAGTGACTTTTTCAAAAAATTATTAACTGACTTGTTTGATCGAAAAACGACTCGAAAATGATTCTCTCTAATGAGTAAAAATAGATCAATTTAATATACAACAACAAAATGTAGGGGAATCGCAAATCAATCATTGAGATGTACAAAATGTGAGTATTTTTCCGTTATTTATTATCGTATTGCGATCATCTAGAGATTGAAAAATGATTAGTCTTAAAAAGATCTTGCAGCTGTTTGAACAGTGATCAAAATTATGTATTTTTGGATCATATTTTGCACAGATGAGTGCATAAATGCTGCTTCTTTTGTTATGCAAGGGTCATTTTGTTTCTGGACTGACTATCGAAAAGTTGAATTATTGTTTATTTATAAAAAGTACGTAGCAAAAGTGTATAATATTAAAGAGTGAAAAATATGAAAAAGTGCACGTTTATCTCTTTGTTTATTTATTAATTTTTATAAAGAAAATGTCAGCAAGTTGAATTACAAAAATAGAAAAGGCTAATTTACGATGGCAAAAAAGAAGTAAAACTGAATATGAAACAAATGAACAAAATGTCCATAAACGTGAGTTGGTGCAGAAATGAGATAGAACTCGACTTGTAAGTATAGAAAATTGGGTATTTGATTTGTTAATTCACTACTTTATAAACTATTAATGCATATATAATTTTTTCATAATCTAATTCCAGATAAATTAGCCTGCCAATACAGCTGGAAGGGGACAGGGTAAATCTGAGTGCAGAAAAGTGTTAGTTATTTTTTTAATTATTTTTCAATTTTTTTTTTTTCATTTTTTTATTTAATTTTTTCCAATATTTTTTACAATTGCATTTATTGAAATTACAGTACAAATTATAATCATAAAATCTGAATTATTTTTACTTTAAATAAATTTTTATATGAACATATATAAACAAATTTTTTTACGGTACATCCGTATATTTAGAAATCACGTACGTGATTCGTAGAATCGTAAACACTCATAAAATAGTCATAAATGACTCGAATTTAAGACAAAGGGGACTCAAAAAAGACTCAAAAATGAATATACATATGAGTGATATATGACACTTAAAAGACTAATAAATTACTCACTTAAGACTCATAAATGATCAAAAAATGACTTAAAAAAGACTCGAAAAATATTCAAAAATTAAGCGTTTTAGCGCAATAAATGATTGGAAAACGACTCGAAAAAGACTCGTAGAACGATCAGAAAATGGTCGAAAAAACTCTTAACTAATCTAGAGGAAGACTCATATATGATTTATTTAGAAGAGTCGCGGGAGGTCACGTTTTTCTCCCGACAACTGAGTCTTTTATGACCAGAAAATGCGCTCATATTCCAGCTTTTCAATCGCTCAAGCCGATCAAAAAAGACTCGAATGTGATTAAAAATTTCAAAAAATGCTGACTGGGATACTCCTATACGTTGACATAACAAAAGGCAAACTAACAGAGATTCGTTTTTGCAATGAGTTATCACTTTCATGAGATCTCGCAACACACAATTACAACCAATTCTCACGAAAATATGGCGAAAGTAGGACTCTCTTTTATGATGTTAATCCACCAAAAATAACTTCTAATATTAAATGACAACACAATTCAATTAAGTGTGTGGTGAATACCTTCAAAATAACTTACATGGCAGGTTGCTAATTTACAACGGTATCCAACTTTACCCTTCCTTGAACTTGACATGATGTAACAAATTATGTTTTTGCACAAAATTTAACATCTCTACCTTAATCCCAATATATTTCTATTCATCTCATTCGATTATCCAATAAGATCTCATTAGGCAATTTAATGAATTAATTAGAAAGATAATGGAATTTAAATATCTTATCACAAGTTTATTCAAAACATGAATAAATTATGAAAATACTATCACTTACAAAATACCTTTAGAAATAATCAATTATATTGTAAACCGGACACGAACAAAGAAATGAAACAATTAATTAAAGATGCGGTCTGGACACTTGATGCAATGTAATTAAATAAAAATTTCAAATTAACATTTCCAATGAATTTTGTTATCCCTCAGATTTGATATTTCCATTATATTGTGGGCACAGTTGAATAAATTGCAAGTAATTTGATTTCTTCCAATTAACATTTGTTTAATCGTTCATTCTGACCGGATTCAATTTCATTTAATGAAGATGTACATAATACGTACATACATATGAATTAAAAGTAAGTTTGCGTTAATAACTGAAACCAGTAAGGAAAGACAAAAGTCGGCCGGTACCGATATAATATCCAATACCACTATGAATATTTAGTAGGGTCACCTGTAGCAAATGAACGTTCTTATTGGCAATTTAGGTATTTTTTACGAATTAAGGCTTTAGAGCGGTTTAAATTTAAAATAGGTTAAAACTATCCTAGGTATGCTATACCTTAATCGATTTCCACTTTAACTTGACTGAGGTAGATTAATGTTGTATGTGACCCACCGAGCAACAATACAGGGTTGTCCATATTCGACGGACCCATCTGGCAACGCCATAACTTTTGACAGAGATGTCACATCGCTTAATGACATACCGCGTTTGAAGCGTCAGTCCAAGCAGATTTTTACCATGAACCAATACACACCACGCGAGCGCTCTAAAATTAACATTCAACAGAAGAAGTCAATTGCTTTTAAAACATTAAAAAATGTGAGAAGTGCGCCTTCTAAGAACACCATTAAGCGTTTATACGAAAAATTTTCGACTCGTAAGGCTCTTTCTAATCCGAAGAGGCCATATAAAAGTCGATCAAGGCGATCGGCCGAGAATATCGCTGCCGTACGAGCTAGTGTTGAGAGGTTCCTAAGAACATCCCAAAAACGCCGTTCTTTTACAACGGATTATTCGCATTGATTTGCATTTGTTCCGTACAAAATTCAATTGACGCAAAGAATGTTGCCTGCGGACAAGCCTCGTCGATTAGAATGGGCCCAAAGAGTCATGGGCCCGTCGAATATGGGCAACCCTGTATTTTGCTATGGAGTGCATGTTATGACTTTTAGAATTTTTATATATACCATCGGTTGAAACATCTTTATTTGGTCAAATGTAGCATCCTTGATGTATTATTATACCCTACACCACATTTTTGTATGGGTATTATGTCTTTGTGTATTTGTTTGTAACATGGAGAAGGAACCGAGATAGACCCATAGTTACTTTTGATGGTCTTTATAATCACTTTCTGAGTCGATTTATGCATATCAGTCCGTCTGTCCGTCCGTCCACGTATTCTTGTGAACAAAATGCAGGTCGCATTTTTTATCCGATTGAGATGAAATTTTGCAAACAATACTTTTTTGGCCAAAGGACCAATTCTATTGAAATTGGTCATAATCAGATCATATATCTTTAACCGATTTCGGGTGGATTGTGGACCAAATGGCCAATATAAGTCCAAAAGACCTGAATGTTGGCACATCCGGCTTCAGTCTAGAAAAAAATACATCGAATTCTAGAAGCAAGTATATCAAATTTGGTGAAAATTGGTTTAGATATAGCTATAGCTTTCATACATATGTTTCATCCGATTTGATGTTTAAGTCCCTCACATTCGTAATATGGATACAAGATTATTTGATAGAAGATATCTTATAGATCTCGGAAAAAATTGCCAAATTTTATCAAGATCGCCTTAGATTTGGATATTGCTTCCACACAAATCCTTAATTCGATTTCAGATTTATTGTGCCATTATTTGGCTAATATCAGTTCAAATGGAGTGAATTTCGGGATGTATGTTTGCTTTGTCCGATACATATTGTTACGTTCTTGGATTTTACTTAATCCCGTATAGACGTTGTTTTATTTCCCAGTACAGCTCGTACCAAATAAAACGCGGGTTCTTTCGGATTACGATTATTACAATGATTTTATTTGCACTTTACTTTACTCGACGGTTTCAATTCGCGATCTCATTCACAACTGACTAACTGCCTTTCCATTTCCCCTATTTATATGAGCCTCGCCTGTCGCTACAGAAGTTTCTAGACGATCTGGTAACGCCTAGATTACGAACAATCTACCAATGCAACGAACACATACAAACTTACATTGAGTGAACAATAACAACAACACATACAAACTTACATTGAGTGAACAATAACAACAACACATACACAGGCGAGGGGGTAACAAAGAAAGAGGAATTAAGCGATCATCAATGATGACGTTTAACAAGAATTGTACGTCAGCAACAAAATAGAAAATGAAAGAGGAAATGGAAGGATGTAGAAAAATCTATACAGTAGTTGTTGCTGTGAAGTTATTCAAATAAACTGCGTAGTAGAAATTTACGTTACAATTCAAATTCTTAAATTAACGGAATTCATCTAAATTAACTTAAATCTAAAGTTATATTCGTAACATTGCCCCCCGCTTAAGCCTGTTCGTCCCGAATAGGCACATTTCCCGTTCCGTAGGGGGTCAGCCGCTCCAAATGTACAACTTTCATCTTCGACCTGGGACTGTCGCTCCTCTGGATGCGATAAACGACGTCATTTATTTTCGTGACAATCTTGTAGGGTCCTTCCCAGTGCGTTTGTAATTTGGGGCATAGTCCTTTCTTTCGTTGTGGGTTGAACAATAGTACCAGTTGCCCTTCTTGAAACCCATCGGTATTTGCCGCTCGATCGTACCTTGCCTTCATGCGGTTGCTAACCATTTTTATTCGATGTCGGACTGCATCGTGGACTTTACTAAAAGAGTTTTGACTGTCTTCATCTTGGTTCACATCGTCGTTTG
This sequence comes from Musca domestica, assembly GCF_030504385.1. Classification (NCBI taxonomy): domain Eukaryota; kingdom Metazoa; phylum Arthropoda; class Insecta; order Diptera; family Muscidae; genus Musca; species Musca domestica. The sequence continues at coordinate 5,410,309 of NW_026712326.1, forward strand.
GGGTAGCCTCGAATATCAAATCGCCAGGTAGCTTTAATTCATTTCCGAACAGAACTTTGGCTGGGGTCCGGGATGTGGAATCATGAATGGCCGATCTATAAGCCAGTAAAAACTTGGGAATATGCTCATCCCAGTCTCGTTGGCCACTGTCCACCACTTTCCGTAGATGTTCTTCCAGGGTGCGATTGAATCTTTCCACCATGCCATCTGATTGTGGATGTAGGGGCGTCGTTCTGGTTTTCTTGATTCCGTAGGAGTCACACATTTCCTTGAAGATCGCTGATTCAAAATTCCTCCCTTGATCGGAATGAACCTCAGATGGAACACCATAGCGACAAATCCAATTTCTGCTGAACACATCCACAATTGTCCTGGCTTCTTGATTTGAGATAGCATAAACCTCTGGCCATTTACTGAAGTAATCCATGACCACTAAGACATACCGGTTCCCAGAGTCGCTTGTTGGGAACGGTCCAGCTACATCCATTGCGATTCTTTCAAAAGGGGCTCCTGAATTATACTGCTGCATGTAGCCTCGACTCTTCCGTGTTGGACCTTTAGCTCTTATGCACCTTTCACAATTGGCGATCCAGTCGGCAATGGATTTTTGACAGCCGACCCAGTAGAATCTCTGCTTTACCTTTTCAGCGGTTTTTGCTATGCCAAGATGTCCTCCACTTGGCCCATCGTGAAACTCCGACAAGACATCTCTTATTTTGGAGTCTGGGACGACGATCAAGTTCCGGTGAGATTTACCGTCCTCACTTTCCCATTTGCGATAGGCAACCATCTATTATAAGTAGACTGTCCCACTGGGCCCAATAGGATTTTAAAAGAGGGCTTTCGGAGGTAATTTCTTTGCGACTAGGTCGTTTGCCCGTTTCTATGGCCGAAATTACTTTGCCCAGAATGGGATCTCTTCGTTGTTCCGTCGACCAATCTTCACCCGACTCAAATTGCAATAGTCGGACATCCACGATATTCTCTTTATTCTCAGCCTTTGAGCAGTGCTTGCATTCTACTTTGCATGGCCGACGAGACAGGGCATCAGCATTACCGTGTTTTCCGCCTTTTCTGTGCTCGATTCTGAAGTCATAACTCTGGAGCCTCTCGATCCAACGGGCTAGTTGACCTTCCGGATTCTTAAACTGCAGCAACCATTGGAGAGCAGCGTGGTCGGTCCTCAGCAGGAAATGCTGGCCATATAGGTATTTGTGGAAGTGTTTAACGCACTCAAGGACAGCAAGCAGCTCTCTCCTCGTCACACAGTAATTCCTCTCAGGTTTCGACAATGTCCGGCTGTAGTACCCGATGACTTTTTCCTGTCCGTCGATTTCCTGGGAAAGGACGCCACCGATGCCGCACGCACTTGCGTCTGTGTCCAGGACAAACTTGCCGCCAGGTATAGGGTATGCCAAAATGGGGGCTCTGCATAGCATGTCTTTGAGCTTTCTGAATGCCTCCTCCTGGTCGTTGCCCCACTGAAACCTCTGGCCTTTTTGCGTCAAACGGTGTAGACAGGCGGCGATGTTGGCAAAATTTTGGACAAATCGACGGTAGTATGTGCAGAGACCCAGAAAGCTTCGCAGCTCATGGAGATTTCGGGGCTGCGGCCAATCTCTGACGGCTTGAATTTTCTCCTTATCCGTCGATATGCCCTCCGGCGTCACGTGGTGCCCCAGGAACTTCACCTCTCGTTGGAAGAGACTGCACTTCTTTGGGTTCAGCTTGAGGCCTGAAGACGAAAGCTGCTGTAGAACATCCTTTAAGTTCTTGATGTGTTCGCGAAGTTGCGTCCCATGACTATGATGTCATCCAGGTATATGAGGCACGACTTCCACTGCAGCCCTTTTAACACACGCTCCATCAGCCTTTCAAATGTAGCCGGGGCGTTGCAGAGTCCGAATGGCATGACATTGAACTGCCAGAGACCCCCATTTACGCCAAACGCTGTTTTCTCCTTATCTTTCTCGGCGATCTCTACTTGCCAGTACCCACTCTGCAGGTCGAGGGTGAAGAACCATGACGTCACGGCTAATGTGTCCAATGTGTCGTCGATTCTTGGGAGCGGATAGCTGTCTTTCTTGGTGACATCATTCAACTTTCTGTAGTCCACACAAAATCGGGTGCTTCCGTCTTTCTTCTTGACCAAGACCACTGGGGAGCACCATGGACTTGACGATGGTTCTATTACACCACTCTTTTCCATTTCACTTATCAGCTTCTGAACCTCGTCTCTTTTTGCCAGGGGAACACTTCTTGGAGGCTGTTTAATGGGTCTCGCGTCTGCTGTATTGATTTCATGCTTCACCACTGATGTTCTTCCTTGGTGCTCTTTTGTCAACGCAAAGGTAGAGGCATATTTCCATAATAGCTGCTTAGCCTTGTTCCTCTCGGAAGGTGATAATTGGTGTGTCCACTCTTTTATGTAGCCGTCGAGGTGCTTCTTCTCCATGGCAGCTGGCTTTTCGGTGCTAGTTTCCAAATTAACTACAGCTTCAGCTGGTGTGCATTGTCCAACATCGGAAAATTGGCAAATTTGCTCTTGCTTGTTTGACAGGTTCAAAACTCTAACAGGAATTAATCCGTCCTTGTTGCTTTTCACCAGGGCATTCGCTATTAGGATGTTACTGTCTCTGCTTTCTGCTGGTTCCACCACCCACAACTTATCGGCTCCACAATCTCCATTCATTGGTACCCATATTATTGCTTCGGCACAGGGCGGTATTATCTCTGGATGGTCCGTGGTCAGACGTCTAATGGGTGTACTTTCATCGTAGCCCACGTTTAACGGAATTTCGACGTTAGACCAGGTCATCACACGTTCTTTCATATCCAGATTGATACCAAAGGCAATCATAAAATCTGCGCCTATTATCACTTCGTCTACGATATCGGCAACTATAAACTCGTAATTCTCCGATTTATTGGCAATAGTTAGTCTCAGGGTAATCTTGCCGTGTACTGCCGCGGGCTCCCCCGTTGCTGTGCGCAGTCTGACTCCATTAAGTTGCGTTATTTTTCCCTTTACCAGATCTGATCTTACGATGGACTTTGATGCGCCAGTATCTAACGTCAGAACTCGCTTATCACCATTGATGAACCCAGTTGTTGTTAGGTTGTGACTTTTCTGTTGTACTATTGCTATGGAGATTGTGGGGCCATCGTCGATGGGAGCCAGTTCATGCCCCGCTGGACTGGCTCGATTTAGTTTAACTGTGACTCATTGGTGGACTGTTGGGCCATTCTTCTACCATCTTTCGTTGGAGGTGGTGACGATGACCTGGATCGTTTGCGCTTAGCTCTGCATTCGCGCGCAATATGACCTGCTTTATCGCAGTTGTAGCATCTAACCCTGGGCTTAGTCATCCCAACTAACTTTGTCTCTTCTATTACCCGCCTCATGGCGTCTTCGATCGAGTTAACGAGAGATTTGGGTTCGCAACCTTCGGTCTCCAGTTGGCGAATCTTGTGGGTCTGGGGCTTAACAACTATTCTTGCCGTCTCTTGGGCAAGGGCAAACGACACAGTTTCGGAAAATGATGCTTTTGGTGACGCATATGTTGCATACTTAATCTCAGGGTCACGTATGCCATTCACAAAGGTTTCGATTTTCATACGGTCCAGCAATGGGTGATCCTCTCCTGGATACGTCATTAGCACCAAACGTTCCACCTCAGCTGCAAAGTCTTGTAACGTCTCGTTTGCCCTCTGTACTCTTCCCCTTAATTCCATAAGGTAGATGTTTCGTTTATGTTCGCCACCGTACTTACGTTCCAGTGCAGCAATAACATCTTCATAGTTGTTTCTAGAAGCGACAGGAATACTCTGTATAACATCAGTAGCACTGCCCTTCAATGCCAGAAGTAGTGCAACCGCTTTGTCGCTGTCGTTCCACGAATTTCTAGAAGCCACTGTCTCGAACTGTAACTTGAAAACATTGAATGACGTAGAGCCGTCGAATACAGGAGGTTTGATTTTTAGTGTGTTATCAGGAACTCGCACCGGACCACCTTTGATTTCCAGTTCCGAAATTTTCTTCTCCAGATTTGTAACCCTATGGTCGTGGGACAGAAATTTCTCGTCAATCGACTGCACTTTCTTATCCAACTCTTTAATTTGGACCTCCACGGTTTCCACTCTCCTTCCAATAACTTCTGCAATGTACTCGAGTTTCTCGTTCGTTATTCTTGAATTTTCTTCGAACCTTCTGAAATTTTCCTCAAACATTTTGGCTAGCATTTCTCTGAAATCGTCACCCCTGGCAGCTACTGACGAGACTTCCCCACCGTTGGATTCGCCCATTTCCGATAAATCCACTTCATCCTTACTGTCAAACTCATATGTATCGATGTTCATACCACGGCGCTCGAACTCATCCAATAGACGTTTTTGTAGTTCAGCCTTGTTGTCAGTAGAGGACAATTCCAATTTATTAAGTTCCTTCTTCAAGTCTTCCACTCGTAGATCCTTAAACTTCATCGTAGTATTATCGTAATCTCACTTCCGACACCAATTGTTACGTTCTTGGATTTTACTTAATCCCGTGTAGACGTTGTTTTCTTTCGGATTACGATTATTACAATGATTTTATTTGCACTTTACTTTACTCGACGGTTTCAATTCGCGATCTCATTCACAACTGACTAACTGCCTTTCCATTTCCCCTATTTATATGAGCCTCGCCTGTCGCTACAGAAGTTTCTAGACGATCTGGTAACGCCTAGATTACGAACAATCTACCAATGCAACGAACACATACAAACTTACATTGAGTGAACAATAACAACAACACATACAAACTTACATTGAGTGAACAATAACAACAACACATACACAGGCGAGGGGGTAACAAAGAAAGAGGAATTAAGCGATCATCAATGATGACGTTTAACAAGAATTGTACGTCAGCAACAAAATAGAAAATGAAAGAGGAAATGGAAGGATGTAGAAAAATCTACACAGTAGTTGTTGCTGTGAAGTTATTCAAATAAACTGCGTAGTAGAAATTTACGTTTAAATTCTTAAATTAACGGAATTCATCTAAATTAACTTAAATCTAAAGTTATATTCGTAACAATATTTTTTAATATACAGGGTGAGATGAAATAACTGCAACCAATTTCAGACAGCTGTCATTTCTAAGCCACTCGTCCGACAGCTGCTAAAATTATTTCAGTGACAGCTCATTATATTGTTCACAAGTGTACAAAATCAGAAAACAAAAGTTATTCGTGATGGAATTCACGCTTGAAGTGATTTCATTATATTTGGCTGGAAAACCACAAGTGGTTATCGTTAGAGCACTCCAGCATTTAAATGTGAATAAATATTTGGTGTCTCATATCATCACTCGTTACCGTGATACTGGTAGCGTAGCCCGACGTGAAGGAAGTGGACGGAAGAAAAGAGCAACATCAGCAGAAATGGTTAGAAAAATAAAGAAGCGAAAATATCTAACACTGGAAAAAATTTCGAAAAAATTGCCGAGTTTTTACTAACCTAGAGTTAAGCCGCGATTTAATCGAAAGCCGCAGTGGCCGAAAAATGGCTCGTGAGCTGAACATATCGCAATATTCCATTCGGCAAATATTGAAAAATGAGCTCGGAATAGAGCCATTGAAATTCCAAAAAGGGCCAGAACTTACACCGCAACGGAAAGAAAATAGACTCAAAAGAGCTAAAGAGTTGCATCGCTTGGCCGAAAGTGGTTAACTGAATTTGGTTTCTCCGATGAGAATACATCCGTTGTCCAGCTGTTTGTAAACAAACAAAATGATCTGGTTTACTCGCCAAAGAGGTCAGCTGAAAATGTGCACCTTCGGTTGGCCACCAGATTTCAAGCGCCGGCCATGGTGATGGTATGGGCCGCCATAATAGCCAAGGTCGCTCTTCGCTCATATTAATCGACCGTGTCATCAGAATAAATGCCGAATATTATGGCGAAAATACTCTGGAAGGTGCATTAAAGCGCAAACATATTGGCCGCAGACCATGGACATTCCAACAGGACTCAGCACCATCGCACTCAGCACGCGCCACCCAAGAATGGTTACAAAATGAGGTTCCTCGCTTTATTTCCAGCGCACAATGGCCACCAAAATCTCCGGATACCAATCCTTTGGACTATTGTGTCTGGAGTATTTTGGAAAGCAAGGTAGGCACTAAAAAATACCAAAGTGTCGATCACCTCAAGCAAGCGCTTCGCCAGGAATGCGCCAAAATACCGCAGAGCAACATTCGGGCAGCGTGTGACGATTTCATTGGCAGTTTCAAGACCATAATTCGTGCCAAAGGTGACCAATTTTAACAAATTTAAACTTATTCTAAAAGTTAATGCTATTTCCGACATTTTTTGCGTTCATTCAGTAAAATTTCAAAAAAAAAAGCGACAAAATTATGGCGTTTGATTTTGTTGCAGTTTCTTTTTTATTTCACCCTGTATAACAATATTATCTATATATATAAATGTAAGTTGTGTTAGTTACTACGCTTATAACTCAAGAACCGCTGGACTGATTTTAACGATTCATACAAATTCGGAATTGTCTCCTCTCCGAAAAGGATAATATCCAAAAAAATCGCGTAAAAATGTGATATTTTAACATTTTCATTTTGACTTTTGAAATGTACAATAGTAATGTTTTATTTTGCATGATTTTTTTTCCATTTTGACTTACTTTTTTCTAATGTACATTTGTAGTGTTTTTTATTTTTTATTTTTGGATTCAAATATTAATACCAAATTATTTAATTGACTTGATTTCTTGAGAAATGAAATTGATGGCGAGTTACATGGAAATGTAGTACCAAATTATGTGGTGGCGAAACGGAATAGATGATGTCGAAATAATTTAATGCGGTCACACCAAAGTTAAAAGATAATTACTTTTTCAAAATCGTTAAAAAAAAAATCACAAAAAAAGAGATCTCATTGCAACAATTCTCAAAACGGGAAAATATCGAAAAAAAATTTTCAATGGAATTGAATTTTAAAATAAAAGTACATTCTATTGACAAACTTTGTAAGGATCTTTAAACAGTTGCTGTAAAAAATCTCAACCGTCCAATGAGAGCTCAAAATGCAAAAATTTTTGGGAGTACAATCAGTAAAACACCAAATATTAGGGGTGCAAAATAGTAGAGCGAATGGGACTTTTAGTGAGAAAAGGATTTCTATCCTTCCAAAAATTCTTCCTGAACATTTAAGATAGCTTAAATCGCTTTTGCAGGTCATGATATCGATCATAAATAATCATCGTATGATTTAATCCATTTTTGGAGTCTTCGCCACTTTCTTCTATTTTTGGCCCTTATTTGGCATCTTTGTTTCTAAGGGAGTAGAGAACCTCTACGCACTAAATTTTCGGAGTAGCGCCAATATTGGTCTTGACCACTAAAAAATTGTATTTATGCTACCCTTGGGTAAGGAACCATCGTACAGATAATTGCCAAATAGAAATTTAATCATGTAAAGTCCCCACATTGGAGTATCCCCAAGTGTGTGATTAGAAAAGAAAAATTTGTATTCTATTGAATTTGTAACCCCCAAGAGAATATTGGTTGGGAACGTAGATTTGGGATATACATCTATATGAAATAAATTGTGAAAACATGAACAAATTACAAATATAAGAAAGTAGCACGGGACCGAATATTTGTTGAATCGTCATTGAATTATACTATGATGAAAAATATGGACTTTATGGGGTCTACAATTTACAATTTCAATGACAAATAAAATTAGTTCCCATATTACGGTAATGGGTGTAAAATAGTAATTATATTTGACCATTCTGAAATCAGTCTGACCTCAATGATGAAGTCATGCTATGTTGTTCTGCTATATTTTCGATTTGGCCTCTATTTGTCATCTTGGATTATAAGGATTATAAGAAAGTTTTCAATGTAGGTCGATGTTTCGCATTTTACCATATTTCAAAGGATTTGGCTAAAAATGTGTATTTGGGGGTGAAAATCTTACACAAAAATTTCAACATATCTACAAATTTTAGAATTTTCTCCATGTAATAGTACCCCCTCAAGTCCACCTTTTGGCGGACAAACAGACCGACATGGTAATGGGTTTAAAAAAGTAATTAACTTTGCCTATTCTTAAATCAATTAGCCCTCAATTATGAGTTGTACAAAGTACAGTAAATTCCAAATTACTGCTCATTTGACTAAAAATTAAAAACTAATCGACCAGTACGTGAACTTTTATAACATTCATATCTTTGAATAATTATGTTTTGACAAATATGCATAATAGACAAAAACTATGGGCCGGCAACGCGGACCGGGCCAGCTAGTTTGCTATAAAAGATTAAAATGTCTCCGTCTAACATAGTGAAAATCGATTCAGAAATGCATATGCCTCCCATATACTCGTTCCCTCTGGGAACTCTACTAAATACGCATAGTGGCGAAGGGTATCATTAAGTCGGCCCTGCCCGACTTTTGACTTTTCCTTACTGGTTTTTGTCTGCTTTTGGTATTCAAAATGGGTTATAGGTATAGCCCCCTTATGAATGTACCTCCCTATATTCAGAATTTTTACAATTTTAACTTCAAAATTTTAAAAATTCGACTCAAAAGGTGGAGGGTATTCAAAGTTTTGCCCGCCGAACTTACTGCTTGTTTACTTGTAACTAAATTTATTGCCTTGTACACATATTCTAAAAATGATATTCTTCGATATGCTATGTTTTTGAAGCAAAGGGTCTTCTTCCAAATGATGTCATAACGTTTAGCAGTTTTGTCATATCGAACTACAAGCAACTGGCTGTTCATTTCGTCATTGAAAAATTCCAATAAATGTTAATCTTATGGTTACCCTGATGGAGTGGCATTCTGTTGAAACGCACAAATTCAAAAAGACTATCATTAGAAATTTTACACAGAAACCGATTTTGCTTTACATTCGTTGTCAAGGACTTCGCTACTGAGTTCGCTGGAAATGGTTTCAGATTGCTTAGGAAAATTGGACATTCGATACTTGTTACGAGGAAAATGATGATTGTTTACAATATTCGAAATTCATAGCGGATATTTGTTATCAGCAGCATTCTTAACAGTCCTTCCCTTCCCTTTGAGAGCACAGTTCAATGTCTAACCGGTTTATGTCATTAATACAAAAAAATCTCGATGTTGATTTGAAAATGTCTCCAAACTTTGATTAATATGTCAACATAAATAACCTTAAAAAAAACCTAAGAAAATAAATTTAATTTTTGTACTACCACTCATACCTTCTGTGGAAACTTGACAACCACACCTTCGATGGGAATTTCCTAGAAAAACTAATAGAGGATGTCACAGCAATACGCAATAGAAATCAAATATCATTGGCTTTAAAACAGACACAAATAAAATGATGCTGAATAGACTTCAGGGACAAGAAATGTTCATCGAATCATATCTAAAGGACTTTTCAGGATGACATTATATTTACAAACAATAATATAAAGTGTCAGCAAGAGTTTATTTGGCTCAGTTGCATGGTGGACAACTTTTGTAGGTAATGGCAATGCTCTGTGAAACAAAATTCTTGGAAAATAAAGAAAATTGCACAACAGCCAAGTTGTGTTTATCCATGGAAGTGTTGGCTTCATCTTCGGATACTTGTGTTAACTAGCAGCATGGACAATGTAGAGTTGAGATAGGTTGAATATTTGTATCTCTTAGAGACATAAAATATATAAAATTATGTTCTTCAAGCTGCTAACTTTATACATTTGTATGATATACGTAACCTCTCGTATTAAATGTCATTGCAGTAGAGTGCATATTATGGAACTATGGGATGGAGCGTTTTTTTATTGTATCTCAGAGACAAATGCCAAAGTTATGCCCCAAATTCTTATGGGTAAAGAGGGTATATAACATTTTATACGACCAAAATATGCCCCGTCGAAATATCGATTTTGGATCCTAGGTCTCCTTGTACCAAATCCGTTTCAGGATATTTGGAGTCGATCAAGCAATGTCTGTCCGTGTGTAGGGCTGGCTGGCTGGCGCGCATGATAACTCTCGGATAAGGGCAACACTTTTATACCCTCCACCATAGTATGGAGGGTATTTTAGACCCCACAAAGTATATATTCTTGATCAGCATAAAATTCTATGTCGATTTAGCAATGTCCGTCCGTCTATCCGTCTGTCCGTCTATCCCTCTATCCGTCTATCCATCTGTCCGTCTTTGGAAATCACTCTAGCTTCCGAACGAAATGAAGTAGATTGATAAAATTTTACTCAAATGTGTATTATATCTGCAAGACTTTTGGTACTGAAAATGGGCCATGTAGGTCTACGTCTTCGTATAGCACCCATATAACGGTACCTCCTTATATTCGGTATTTTGATGATTTTAGCGACATTATTTACCGGAATTGTTTCAAGTTTGGTATTTGAAGATCGTAATAGATACTACATCCTAAGACAGAAAATAAGCCATGTAGGTCCACGTCTTCGTATAGCCCTCATATAACGGTACCTCCCTATATTGGATATTTTAATGATTTTAGAGACATTATTTACCGCAACTATTTGAAATTTGGTATTTGAAGTTCGTAATGGGTACTACAGCTTATGACAGAAAATTGTCTGTGCGGGTCCACATCTTCGTATAGCCCCCATATAATGGAACCACCGATATTCGGTATTTTGATGATTTTAGCGACATTATTTACCGGAATTATTTCACATTTTGTATTTGAAGTTCGTAATGGATACTACAGCCTATGCTAGAAAATTGTCTGTGCAGGTCCACGTTTTATAACCCCCATGGTACCTTCCTCTATTGGGTATTTTGATGATTTTAGCTACATTATAAACAGATTTTTTTCAAATTTCGCATTTGAATACTGTAATAGCTTGTGACAAATGTTGCCTATGCAGGTCCACGTCGTCGTATAGACGCTAATATACGGCTACATTCGGTATTTTTAAGATTTTAACAGAATTTTTAACGGATTTTATTTTTTTTTTAATTGCCAAATTTGTGCCTAATGGTGGAGGGTATCCAAAGAAGAAGAAAGAACTTACAGCTTTTTTACTTGTTATTAAATATAAAGCCCTATTGTCTTCAAATTACACACATCACAATTTTTTTATTAACCCAAGGTCTGATGTGAAGATGGAATACATCGGTTCACTCCTTCTGGTGCCTTCCCCACAAAAGCGTCAACGTTTTCAATATCTATGACGCTCATAAAACGATTCCATTCTATCAACACAAGATCTGTTATAAAGATGGTAGAGATCGGACTATTTCTTCACAAATTTCAGTTCTCCACAAATTCCAGTTCTCTACAAATTTCACACAAGCCATTATTTTTACTAAAAAAAAGATCTGCTGTGAAAATAGGATGTAACGGCGCACTCTTTCTGGTAACACCCCCAAAAAAGGTCAATACTTAAAAAATATATATATTTTATTGCACAGAAAGAGAAATGATAATCCGATTTTGCTGCAACTTTGCAAATCCTAACATTTGCATCAGGTGAGAAAATGGATAATATCGGTCCACTCTATCAAGTACCTCCCCCACAAAGCGTCAACATTTTGGAAATGCATGAAGGTCATAAAACGCGAAATTAACATTCAATTTCATTCAGATTTGGCACATCTCATCATTTCCATCAACACAACATCTGTTATAAAGAAAATGAAGATCGGACCATTTCTTCGGATACCTTCCCCCCAAAGGGTCAACATTTTGAATAACCAAAACGATCATAAAATCCGAAATAAGCATCCAACTTCAAATTTCACACATACCAACATTTTTGCTAACACAAGATCTGTTTTGAAGATGATATACATCTGCGAACCTCTTCCGGTACCTCTCCCAGAAAGGGTCACACTTTTCCATACTTTTATCTGTCATAATAGCGAAAACACATCGGCGATTCTATACAACTTGCTATATCTAAATATTTCTCTCAACCAGAAATCTGAGATGAATATGGAATTTATAATTTCGCATAAAATTAAATATTAATGTTCGATTTTCTTGCAGTTTGCCCATACCAATGTTTTTATCTGTATTAGATGAAGTATTAAAATTGAATACTTCAGTCGACTATATTTGGTACCTCACGCACATTTTAACATTTTCTAAAAATTATCACATATCTCATATAAAGTGAAGGAAGTAACTAATAAAGTCCAAACCTGGCACGTCGCAATATTTATATCATACTAGCTGGCCCGGTCCGCGTTGCCGGGCCGTACTTTTAGTCTTTAATGCACATTTTTGAAGCACAAAAAATCACAAATCTGACTATATTCCAGCGATATTTCTAAATAGAAATAAATATTCATGGCAAAAATTGTATACACCTACCGTCGGTGTAAGATATTTTGATTAGTCTGATCTTATTTTTCAGTCATAGGCTATAAATTGAATTTTAAAAACCTGCAATTTGAATTTTAAAAACCTGCCAACGCTTAGAATATTGTACTGTCCAGTATGTAGAAAGTATCCTAGCATAGCACATACCCATAGGTTCATGTTTTGGTATAGTCCCCATATAACTGTACCCCCAGATATTCGATATATTAATAACTTGTGTCACACTTTTCACCGAAATTGCTTCAAATTTAGTATTTGATAATAGCTACTACCTCCTGTAATAGAAAATAGCCTATATAGGTTCACATCTTCGTATATAAATGTACTTTCTTATATTCGGCAATTTTATGATTTTAGCCACAGAATTGTTACAAATTCGGAATTTGCAATGACCATTAATTCCTATGACAGAAAAAGTCCTGTACAAATCCACGTCTTCGTATAGCCGCCATAAAACGTAACTTCCCAATATTGGGTATTTTGATAATTTTGGCTATATTTTCACCTCATAATTGAGGGCAGAGTGATTTTAGAATAGTCAAAGATAATTAATCTTTTACATCCACTACCGTTAGATGGGAATTATTTTTTGCCATTTAAATTGTGCGTTGGAGACCCCATAAGTTATCATAGTATAAGTCAATAACGATTAAACAAATGTTCGGTCCCGTGCTACTTTCTAATTTCGTCCACAATTTCCAACTGAATGAGTCCCAGTTGACATTCCGGAGTTCATTTCATATGGACGTACATCCAAAATCTACGTTCCCAACCAATAATCTCTTGAGGGTTACAAATTCATAGAATACAACATTTTCTTCTCCGACCACACATTGTCCACTTGACTTGGGGTACACATAATGGGAGGGGCTATGTAGGCAATTACCTGTAAAATGGGCCCTACTCCGAAAAATGGAAGTTGTGAAGAGGTTTTCTACCCCCTTAGGAACAAAGATGCAAAAATAAGGGCCATGAAAATGAAAAAGAGGCCAAGACTCCTAAAATCGACCCCTTTAATTAGATTTATTTAGGTCCAATACGAAATGAACAATATTGGCCTATTCCTTCGGAACCTACTCCATAGAGAATCAAGCATTTGAATAATCATAACAGAAGTCAAAATATATTTAAATAATCGAACATTGGCAGAGGGCATACATCTGTCGGTAAATCCGACTGATTCTTTTTGACTTGCTATACCTATTATGATAGTTATGCTACGGAGATGATATTTGATTACTCCTAATTTCAAGCCCTACATATGTGCATTCATAAGCATCAAAGCGACTTGGTATACATGCTATCAATACACCTTCCACGTTTTTCAAAATTCATTGACATTTTCCCAAATTAATTTGATATATACTATCATTTTTATGTGCATTTTGATGGCTATCAAGAGCTGTGCTAAAAATAAGTATTGAAATTCTGTTGGCATCTAACAAAAAAAACTCGTAGCGCCCCTTTTCAAAATCATTGTTAAAATGTTCTTCTGACGTAAATAACTACTTTGGCACTCACCTGCCTACTTGAGCAGACAGGTTGTAAACCCTTGTCAAAGGTTTCATTTAATTAATGGTGAAATTTTCAGTAGCATTGTTTTGTTCTCTTTCTATTTTTTTTCCTCTCAAATCAAACAAAAAAATAGGTTATTTTTAAAAAGGTCAATGTAATTGGACTATGGAATACCTTTAATTAAACATTCAATACCCTCACAACTGTATAGAGTGAAAACATAAACATAAACGAAGTAATTGTTTATTGCAATTCGAAGAATGGGTTCAAATGGGTTCACATACTTGTTTATTTTTACTCGGGAGAGAAACTTGCTCACGAGCAGGATTGCTCGAAGAGTGTAAGCAAACAAAACAAGAATTTGCTCAAAAATATTTCGTTTTCTGATTTGTGGGTGGGTGCGCGTATGTTCATAACAGAATACGGGTTTTTATGTTGCTGTGCTGTAGAAGATGGGGTGTGATGAACAATTGTGTGACAAAAACAAGTAAGCAAGGCTACAGCAGGGCGATATATTGGCTGTCAGCATCACTGTAACGGTCAGAAGTGACCCTTCAATGTACAGGGTGAGATGAAAAAACTGTAACCAACTTCGGACTGCTGTCATTTCCAAGCCACTCTTCCGACAGCTGTTAAAATTATTCCAGTTACAGGTCATTATATTGTTTACAAGCGTATAAAAGCAGGAAAAAAAGTTATTCGTGATGGAATTCAAGCGTGATAGTGAAATTTCTATATTTTTAGCTGGAAAACCCCAGGTGGCTATCGTTAGAGCACTTCAGCATTTAAATGTGAATAAATATTTTGTGTCTCGTACCATCCCTTGTTACCGTGATACTGGTAGCGTAGCCCGACGTCAATGAAATGGACGGAAGAAAACAGCAATATCAGCAGAAATGATTGGAAAAGTAAAGAAGCGACTTGATCGAAACCCGCGTCGCAGTGGCCGAAAAATGAATCGTGAGCTGAACATATCGCATTATTCCATTCCAAAAAGTGCCAGAACATACACCGCAACAGAAAGAAAGTAGACTCAAAAGAGCTAAAGAGTTGCTTCGCTTGGCCGAAAGTGGTGAACTGCCGAATATGGGTTTCTTCGATAAGAAAACATTAGTTGTCCAGCACTTTATAAACAAACAAAATGATCGTGTTTACTTGAATATAACGAAAATACATATAAACAGAAAAACATTTATTCGTCTCATAAACGTGGCGTGAAGCAAACGTCTCAAATGATATTTGACACTTCTGTTTCCGTTCCCACATACACAGACGGTCATTCAGTGCCGCGTCAGCAAAAAAGTTCGCTACAATGAATGGCAAACCAACAAGAAATATATTTTTAAGTTAGTCTTAAGACCAAAAGCAAAGAATAAAGACATCAAACAGCTCGTTTGTTAATTTAATTGAAGGTTTTATTTCTAAAGAAAAATACCCATTACATAAGTCATGCTCCACCCAAGAATGTTTACAAAATGAGGTTCTTCGCTTCATTTCTAGCGCACAATGGCCACCAAAATCTCCGGATACCAATCCGTTGGACTATTGTGTCTGGAGTATTTTGGAAAGCAAGGTAGGCACTAAAAAATACCAAAGTGTCGATCACCTCAAGTAAGCGCTTCACCAGTAATGGGCCAAAATACCGAAGAGCAACATTGGGACAGCGTATGACGGTTTCATTTGCTGGTTGAAGGCCATAGTTCGTGCCAAAGGTGACCATTTCGAACAAATCTAAACTTATTCTAAAATTTGATGCTATTTCCGATATTTTTGATTTCATTCAATCAAATTAAAAAAAAAATTAAAAATATGGCGTTTGACTTTGTTGCAGTTTTTTTATCTCACCCTCTAATTTAATGCTTGAAGACTATTTCATGAAAACATTGACCAACAACTGCGCCTCAAACGATCTATCCTTTAGTTCAATTTAGGCAGATATCCCACGACCCTAAAAAAGTAAATGTATAAGTGATATCCGTCTATCTGTGGAGATCACCCTAACTTCCGAACAAAATGAAGTAAGTTGAAAAATCTTACTCAGATGCGTGTTAGGTCTGCAGAATTTTTAGACCACATATAACTGTACCGACAGATTTATGGTTTTTTTTGGGCGTTGTATTGTAGTTTTAACCCTAATTTGCTGTATGTGTTTCCCATTATGTAAGAAACATCCTTGCATAGAACTGTCAATGTGGGTCAGAGTTTTGGTTTAGTCTCCACATAACTGTACCTCCAGATATTCCGAATTTTGATGATTTGTGTCACACTTTTCAACAGAAACGTTTCAAATTGTGAATTTGAAGTTCCTAATGAGTATTACAACAACAAGTAAATGGCAGGCCTACGTCTTGGTATATCCCCCATATAACGATACCACCTGATAATTGGAATTTTGATGATTTTAGCGACAAATTTCATATTTGAAGTCCGAAATCGGTACTATGGCAGAAAATTATAAGCCTTTATGCCAATTTATGCTGGTCCATGTCTTCATAAAGCTCCTATATAACGGATTTGTTCAAGCGGTATTTTTTGACGATTTTACTCTGATGTTTGTTTGCAATGCAGGACTTTTGGTATTGAAAATGGGCTATATAGGTCCACTTTTCACCGGCAATGTATCAAATTTAGAATTTGAAGTTCTTAATGGGTACTACATCCTATGACAAAAAATTACACAGAAACGTCCATGTCTTCGTTTAGCCCCCATATAACGGTACATCCATATATTCGGTATTTTGATGATTTTAGCGACTTTATTCACCGGAATATGTGTCAAATGTAGTGCTACAGCCTGTGAACGAAAATTTATGATTTTAGCAGAACTTTTCAAAGGATCTATTTTTTGGTAAAAAATAGATTATTAGTTTGATTTGTAGTAGTTACTATTGACGTAAATTTATTAGGAAACTCATGGTTTGGTAATGGGGATTAAGAGTCCTATTCATTTTTATACAAACCAAAATTAATTTGAACACGATAATTCTATCAACCCATACCATCATCATTAATTACAATAAATGTATAACACTCTGTGTTCTACAAAAAACGTCGTACACAAAACAATAAATTAAACACTCACAATGTGATACATGATCGGCTAAATCTCAATATATACCAACAAGAAAGCAGCTCGTTTTATTAACTCTTGACAAATTCATTAAATTATTCTTCCACTTCCGTTTCACGAATAATTCATTTGCCAAAATGAATGATTAATTAAAACGTCGTCTCGGTTAATGTGGCCTCCTGCCGACGACATTCATGAACAAATTTTTGCAAAACACAACATGCAAAGTTCCTTAACCTTTTAATAGGTATCTTGTGAGTGGCATGTAGGCAGAAACGTGCAGAGTATTTTGATGGGAACATATTAACCAACAAAAAAAAACGATGTAACAACAAGCTCACACATTACCAACAGCATGGATGAACATCTCAGCATGTCTTAGCTTAGTTCAGAAGTCCCGTTGTTTCCATAAATTATGAATGCAAAATTCGGAGATCCTACAGGTAATTGTGTGAAACCCGAAAGGAGGGTTAATAAGAAAAAAAGTTAAAAAATAAGAAAAGGAACTTGTATTTTCGAGTTTATGCAAGCACTTAATTGTTCTGCATCAGACGCAAGGAAGCAAAAACATAGACGTATAAAGATAGGACAAGTCAGAATCAAAATATTACTTATGCTGCTGTCATTTCTAAGCCACTCGTCTGACAGCTGCTAAAATTATTCCAGTGACAGCTCATTATAATATTTACAAGCGTACAAAAGCATTTCCAAAAAAAAAGTTATTCGTAATGGAAATACAGCATGATAGTGTAATTTCTTTATATTTGGCTCGAAGACCACAAGTGGCTATCGTTAGAGCTCTCCAGCATTTAAATGTGAATAAATCTTTTGTGTCTTGTACTGGTAGCATAGCCCGACGTCAAGGAAGTGGATGGAAGAAAACAGCAACATCAGTTGAAATGATTCGAAATGTAAAGAAGCGACTTGATCGAAACCCGCGTCGCAATGGCCGAATAAAGGCTCGTGAGCTGAACATCACGCAATACTCTATTCGGCAAATATTGAAAAAATGAGCTCGGAAATTTATACCGCAATAGACTCAAAAGAGCTAAAGAGTTGCTTCGCTTGGCCGAAAGTGGTGAACTGCCGAATTTGGTTTCTTCCGATGAGAAAACATTCGTTGTCTAGCAGTTTGTAAACAAACAAAATGATCATATTTGCTTGCCAAAGAGGTCAGCTGAAAATGTGCACCTTCGGTTGGCCACCAGAACTCAAGCGCCGGCCGTGGTGATGGTGTAGGCCACCATAATAGCCGATGGTTGCTATCGGCTCGTATTAATCGACCGTGGCATCAGAATAAATGCCGAATATTGTCGCGAAAATATTCTGGAGGGTGTACTAAAGCCTTGGCCGCACACCTTGGGCATTTCAACAGGACTCAGCACCATCGCACTTAGCACTCACCACCCAATAATGGTTACAAGATGAGGTTCCTCTCTTCATTTACAGAGCACAATGGTCACCAGGTTATTCTGATACCAATCCGTTGGACTATTGCTTCTGGAGTATTACGGAAAGCAACGTTGGCACTAAAAAATGCTAAAGTGTCGGTCACCTCAAACAAGCGCTTCCCCGGGAATGGGCCAAAATACCGCAGAGCAACATTCGGGCAGCGTGTGACGGTTTTCCTAGGCCATAATCCATGCCTAAGTTGACCGATTCGAACAAATCTAAACTTATTCTAAAATTTGATGCCATTTCCGATATTTTTGCTTTCATTCAATAAAATTTAAAAAAAAAATGTAAAAATTATGGCGTTTGACTTTGTTACAGTGTTTTATCTCACCCTGTATGGGAGCTATAGCTATATCTGAATCGATTTTTAATGTACATGCTTCAAATTTGATGTACTTGCTTCTTGACTGTATTCTGTCGGATGTGTCAGAATTCAGATCATTTAAACTGATATTGGCCATTTGGTGCACGATAGACCCGAAATCGGAGCTATGTCTAAATTCAGACCGATTCTCACCAATTCCTTAGAAAAACAAATACTATTTGGAAAATTTCATCTTAATCGGATAATAGATGGGACCTGCATTTTGTTCACAAAAATACGTGGACAGATGGACGGACAGAATAAATAAATCGACTGAGAAAGTGTTTCCATGAGGATTCTCGGAACTAACTATGGCTCTATTTCGCTTCCTTCTCCATGTTACAGACAAATGCGCAAAGACAAATTACAATTAGAAATAGAAGAGTAAGGCTCGAGTGGAGGATAAATAAGAAAAGGAAATTTAGAAGGTAAGGTGGAGATGTTGTATTTTCGAGTTGTCGCAATCAGAGTTGCGGAGTACTCAGACTACGGAGACATCTTTATTAAAAAATTCGACTGGGAATATAAAATCCTTTATTGATATCTGTAATATTTTTGAATGTAAAACAAATGGATTTCAAGGAATCTTATAGTACGTTTATATATATGAGGGTTAACCCACTGGATTTGGATTTAAATTGTCATATCCATTACTTTTACTTCAAATAAATCCCCTCAAAATAGGTTAACCGTACAAAAACTTCTAACGTAAACATGGCATTAATGCGAAAATTGCCAAAAGTGTGGAAGAGAGGGGAACTTGCCCACTGTTTAGGATACTTTACAATGTAAACTTAAAAAAAGCCACGTGTGTCTTCAATTTTTGACTCTACTTTCATAATCTGCAGGATTTTTCCTGTAATTATTTTTTGTGTTGCACAGTGTTAAATTCTCCCTACAAATCATATGTTAAATTCATAAAAACCATTTTAATTTCGAATTGACTATATAATTTATTAAAAAAATAATATCTCTATAAACATTTGTTAAATATCAATATTCCTAGGTAAATATTGACCTCTTTGGCAAAATAAACGACAGAGCAGCAGCGACTACAAAAGAAATGAAAACAAAAAACAAATCAAAAAACAATATTTTAAATGAAAAAAAAAAACTTCACTCACATATCAACACCGATCCGACCATTGCAAATGGTGGTATACAGCCAATTTCAATTAACACCGGAAACATTAAATTTCCCGACAAGGCGCCCAAGCGTCCGAACATCATCGACAGTGCAACAATCATTGTCCTGTTAAAACACAAATGCAATCGAATGCCATTATCGTTTTCATTTAAATTTAATCAGCGGTATGGACATGAATCCTCTCACAACTACTTACCTTAATGTAGTTGGAAATAAGCCAACCACCATTCCCATCAGTGAAGATGTCGATATGCCACACAAAGTTATAAACATTGAGGATATAATTAATGTAGTCAAACCACTGCTGGACCAATACAGACTCAATCCCAATCCTCCGGATATCAGCAGACCATATGCTACAGAATGATAGGAATGTTAACTACTAGTTTCGAAGTTGATTCATCATCTGCTTCTTTATTTACTTAACAAGCGCTTGTTGCCCACAGCACGCACAATTAGTCCAGCAAAACAATAACCCACAATTCCCGAAATCGATACAATCATGTTGTTCATGTACATGTCAACTGAAACATTTTTGTGCTAAAATTTACCAAAAAATTAAATTTATAAAAATTACAAATTTGAATAATGTAAAAATTAGAAATATTTGGAAATCTTTTAGGATTAACTGTAAAATAACAAGGTAAATGACAGTATACGTGAAAAGAAATGAGATGGAGAGAGAGCAGTTGAGTAAGCAAGACAGTTATTTTCAAATTAACATTAATGTGCATTGGTTATTTTGACAAACCAACTCCGTGTTGGCGGTGTAGAAAAAATTTTAGGAAAAATAATGGAATGTATTATATGATATACAGGGTGAGATAAAAAACCGCAACAAAGTCAAACACCATAATTCTTAAATTTTTTTGAATTGGTATCCGGATATTTTGGTGGCCATTGTGCGCTGGAAATGAAGCGAGGAACCTCATTTTGTAACTATTCTTGTGTGGCGCGTGCTGAGTGCGATGTTGCTGAGCCCTCTTGGAATGTCCAAGGTCTGCGGCCAAAATGTTTGCGTGCCCAAGGCTATAATACACCATCCAGAATATTTTCGCGATAATATTCGGCATTTATTCTGATGCCACAGTCGATTAATACGAGCGGAGAGCGACCCTCGGCTATTATGGCGGGCACACCATCACCACGCCGGGCGCTTGAGTTCTTGAGTGGCCAACCGAAGGTGCACATTTTCAGCTGACTTCTTTGGCAAATAAAAACAATTATTTTGTTTGTTTACAAACTGCTGGGCAACGAATGTTTTCTCATCGGAGAAAACCAAATTCGGCAGTTTACCACTTTCGGCCAAGCGAAGCAACTCTTTAGCTCTTTTGAGTCTATTTTCTTTCTGTTGTAAGTTCTTGCACCTTTTATACCCTCCACCATACATAGTATGGAGGGTATATAAAGTTTGTCATTCCATTTGTAACTCATCGAATTAACAATTTTAAACCCAACAAAGTAAATATATTCTTGATCAGCGTCAAATTTTAAGACGTCCACCTGTCCGCCTGTTGTAATCACGCTACAGCCAAAACGAATTAAGATAGGAAGCAAAAATTTTGCACAGATCTGTCTTTTGTCTGCAGGCAGAACAAGTTCGAAGATGGCCTATATCGGTTCACGATATCGTATAGCCGCCATATAACTGTACCCCCCGATATTCTGTATTTTTAGGAATTTAGTCACATTTTTCAATGGATTTGTCTAAAATTACACACAAAGAGTTCTTTATGAGTAATTTACCCCCTGGAGGAGAATTGTCTAGATAGGTCCACAATATCGTATATCCCATATATAACGATACCCCCGATATTCGGTATCTAGATGATTTTATATACACTTTTCAACGGAATTTTCTGAAACTGCATACAAGGAGTTCCGTGTGAGTACTTTATCTGAGATAGAATTGTCTATATAAATCCGCAATATCGTATATGCCCCATATATGTTCACCTTCCGATATTCGGTATTTTTAAGATTTTAACAGAATTTTTAATGGATTTTATTTATTTATTTTATTTATTTATTTGTTATTTTTTTTAAATTTCTTAATTCATCCCAAATGGTGGATGGTATTTAAAGTTCGGCCGGGCTGAACTTACTGGTTTTTTACTTGTTGGAATTTCAATATTTGCCGAATGGAATATTGCGATTTTTCGCGCTTGAATTCCATTACGAATAACTTTTTTTCTGGAAAGTTCTCACCAAAATGCTTTTGTACGCTTGTAAACAGTGGCAGCTGAAATAATTTTAACAGCTGTCGGACGAGTGTCTGTAATTTGAAAATATTAGATACTTCCCTAATATTGTTAATGTTTCGGTCGCAGACACCATGAAGTCTTAAAGTACTAAGTGGTACTAAATTGGGTATTGGGTGAAGGGGTAGAGCTGAAATCTTGAAATTTGATATTTAGATTACTGACGGTATCTGTGTTTAAGATTTGGCGGTGGTTTGGAAATGCGTTTTATATTTGTATGTAAAGTATTAAAGGGTGCTAAATTTGATATTGGGTGAAGTAATAGGGCTGGGCTCAAATTTGATATAGACGTCACTATTGGTGTCTCTGGATAAGATATGGGGGGGCTGGGTTTGGAGATTCGTCACATATTTGTACGAAAAGTACTAAGTGGTACTAAATTGGGTATTGGGCGAAGAGCTATAGCTGAAGACCTGAAATTTAATATTGAGGTCGCTTTTTGTGTCTGTGGATGAGATGGTTTTGGATATGCGTACTATAATTGTGGTAAGTTTTACTAAATTTGGTAATGGCGAAGTTAAGGAGCTGAAATTCTGAAATTTGATATTTTCAAACAATTATAGTACCAAAATGGGGTCCAGAATGGAGAGAGGTAAATTGTTTTTAAAATGCTTACTAAATGTTACAAAATTTCATATTGGGTACAGGGATAGAGCTGAAACCATGAAGTCTAAGCCCTATCTAGCATTAACCATCCTACCAACTAAAAGCTTTTGACCTTTTGTGGGAGAGGTTCCGAAATGGTTGCCCAATAAGTCTAATATAAACATTACAACGAACAAGATGTTGACTATATGACTACTTTCTTCACAATTTATGAAATATGTAATAATTTTTGTAAAATTTTGAAATATGCGTGAGGTACCAGATGTATCGGACAAAAGTACACCACTTCATACAATACTGATAAAAATATTGGTATGTGCAAAATGTAAAGAACAAATGATAATCAAAATGTTGAATTTCTTTGGGAGAGGTACCAGAAGGAGTTGGCCGATAGACTCCAAATTCACTTCAGATCTCCGTGGAGAGAGAAAAGTATTGCTGACTTGCTTCGCAAGTTATAAAAGATATAAATATTGAAATTTGAAATCCTCTGTAAGGAGAGGTACCAGAATGTGTGGGCCGATAGCTTTCTACCCATTAACCCTTTGTGGGGGAGCTACCACGGGAAGTGGGTCGATATATTCCATATTCTCTTCAGATCTCGTGTTGATAGAAATATTGAGATGTACCGCGTTTGAAAGGAATAGGATGCTTATTTCGCGTTTCACTAGCTTCATGGCTATTCAAAATTGTGACCCGTGGTAGGGAAGGTACCAGAAGGAGTGGTCTCATATATTCCATCTTTATACCAGATCTTCTTTATATAGAAATATTGGCATGTGCCGAATTCGAAGACGATCAGACTCTTATTTCATCTTATAAGAGTTATACTTATTCAAAATTTTTACCCCTTATGGGGGAGGTACTTAATGGAGTGGGCCGATATTGTCCTTTTTTCGCACCTTACCTTCCACTGAAAAAAATATACGGTAAATTATTTTCTATGAAAATGTTGAACTTTTATGGGGGAGGTACCGAAGAGAGTGGACCGATATTTCCCATTTTCGAAATTTATCTAAGTTTGACAATAATATTACGAAGTACCAAATCGGATACTCCCTTCGAGAGTTATCGTGCGCACCAGCCAACTCGACAGATGGACGGACACCTCTAGATCGACTCCAAATGTTCTGAAACGGATTCGAGCCAAAGAGACCCAATGTCTTAATCCGTTATTTCAATGAGACACGTTTTGGTCGTATCAAATGAAATATACCCTCTGAAGCCATAAAGCTGAGGGTACAAACTCTAAGAATCGAATTTTAAATAATTCAGTTTGAAAATGTAGCTTAAAACGTCGAATACCGAAGGTACTGATATATGGGGGTTATAAGAAAACGTGAGCCGACATGGCCCATTTACGAACTTAACCTGCCTACTGGCATAATACACATGTGTGTAAAATGTTATCTTTCTAGCTCAATTCATTCCAAAGATAGCGTAATTACAACTGACAGACAGACGGACATCGCTATATCAACATCGAATTTTGCAACGGAAAGACAAAGTCAGTATGCCCTCCATAGTATGGTGGAGGGTATAAAAATTGGTCCCATTGAGTTATATTTTTGGATGTCTTTACTTATATAATTGCCACTAGTATTGACTAGATACTGAAATAATGCCTAATATCCATCAGACTTTTTCCCTTGAATTATATCTGATACTTACCTCAACACAATCTTGTTCATAGCTCGAAACAATTGTTGCTGTCTTGTTAACACTGTAGTCCAAAATGGCACACAAATTTGTCGATTCATCGGTATTGGCATATTGCTGCTCATATTCGGAGATGGAAGCGAATAATTGAGGTAACCACAGGCGTATGGTGTTATATCTGAAAGTAAGAATTTGGATCAACAAATCAGTAATTGTACAAAAAAATAAAAACCTCCACCTACCCCATCAATATTGAAAACTGCATGAGATAGACATGCAGAGCTCTTGTTAGCAACGGCTTACTGAACATGGGCTTCGTTTGTTGCCAACCATCGCGCAAACTTTGAGACATGCTGCGATGCAGGCGTTTCGGTGTTACGTCTGAGGTTTTTTCAATTGTAAAAACCGCTTCGTTGCTTACAACATCACGTGTCGGAACTTCTTCAATAAGGCGTTTGATCTATGAAATTAAAATAAGGTATTCGTTCTTGGGGAGAAAAGTGAAATGATGAGAAGCTTTTATACTAACTGGAAATGTGTTCTTGGGTTTTCGAGTATTTAGGGCATAGATTGTTTGAAATGCCCTCATAGCCTCTCCATTATGTCCTTGTGACATTAAGAATTTCGGACTTTCGGGTAGAAATAGAAGTATGACACCGCTTATGAAACTTGGCAGGCCACAGACCAGGAGAAATATCTGCCAGGTGTGTACTGGAAAAATGTAAAAATAAAACAAATGTAAGAGTTCAAATTGAGGATACGTAAAACAAAAGTCAACTATCGAACTCTTCAACTTTTGATTTCAACAATCAAGACGCGGTCTCTGTCTATCAGTTTTGACTACTTAACTAAAAATAGATTTTAGATTTTTACGTCCAAATTAACTAACTAAAAAGTCGATTTTGATTTTAGATTTATTGATAGAAATATAAACCTAAATCAAAAAAGGAAAGGTGAAAAGTCGAGTGGGGTCGACTATATAATACCCTTTACCACTATGCGTATTTAGTAGAGCTCCCGCAGTTTATATTTGGAATTTATGTGAAGTTAATATACCAACTATGAACCTTATGGCTTTAGAATAGTCACAATTTAAGAACTATATCCAACTCTGAATCGATTTGCAACAAATTTGAGGGAGGCGTATGTACCTGTATATCGAAAAATCTGAACCGAACTCGATAGAATTGGCAGAGGTATTTTGGAGCAGTATCTGAAGCCCTGTATCAAATATCATTGTTGTGGATATAACGTATATAAGGGACTTTAACACCTAATCGACGAAACATATATATGGAAGCTATAGATATATCTGAGCCGATTTTCACCACAATTTGAAGTACTTACTTTTAGGATGAATCCTGTCGGTTATGCTAGATTTCAGTCCATTTGGGCTGCTATTAGACATTTGGTGCACAAAAAACCTGAAATCGGACAGAGATATATATGGG
The DNA here is from genome assembly GCF_030504385.1 of Musca domestica. Lineage (NCBI taxonomy): Eukaryota > Metazoa > Arthropoda > Insecta > Diptera > Muscidae > Musca > Musca domestica. The sequence continues at coordinate 5,436,196 of NW_026712326.1, forward strand.
AGCTATATTCAAATCTGAACCGATATTGACAAAATATTCACTCCTTTCTCAGCTGTATCTGATATGCGGTATCAAATATTATTGGTGTGGGGTACATATTACGCACGTGAGGGACTTAAAGCCTAAAATCGGATGAAACATATATATGGGAGCTATAGCTATATCTGAACCGATTTTCACTAAATTTAATGTACTTGCTTCTGGGATGAATTTAGTCGAAATTTCCAAGGTTCAGTTTATTTGGGCTGATATTAGCCATTTGGTGCACGGTAAACCTAATATAGGATAAAGAATTATATGTGGGAGCTATATCCTAATCTAAACCTATCTCCACAAACTTTGATATACGTATTTTCGAGCAGCATCTGAAGCCCGGTACCAAATATCATTCTTGTGGAGTGCATATTACGCATGTGAGGAAAAAAATCGCAAATCGGATGGAAAATATATATGGGAGCTATGGTTATATCTGAACAGATTTTCACCAAATTTAATGTACTTGTTTCTGGGATGAATTTAGTCGAAACTACCACGACCAGCAGAAATGGTTCGAAATGTAAAGAAGCGACTTGATTTAAACCCGCGTTTCAGTGGCCGAAAAATGGCTCGTGAGCTAAACATATCCCAATATTCTATTTGGCAAATATTGAAAAATGGGCTCGGGTTAAAGCCATTAAATTTCCAAAAAGTGCAAGAACTAACACCGCAACAGAAAGAAAATAGACACAAAAGAGCTAAAGAGTTGCTTCGCTTGGCCGAAAGTTGTGAACTGCCAACTGTTAACAAACCAAATGATCGTCTTTACTTGCCAAAGAGGTCAGCTGAAAATGTACAACTTCGGTTGGGCACCAGAACTCAAGCGCCGGCCATGGTGATTGTTTGGGCCGTCATAACAGACGATGATCGCTCTCCGCTCGTATTAATCGACCGTGGCATCAGAATAAATGTCGAATATTATCGCGAAAATATTCTGGAGAGTGTATTAAGCCTTGGGCACCCAAACATTTTGGCCACAGGCCTTGGACATTCCAACAGGACTTAGAACCATCGCACTCAGCACGCGCAACCCAAGAATGGTTACAAAATGAGGTTCCTCGCTTCATTTCCAGCGCACAATGGCCACCAAAATCTCCGGATACCAATCCGTTGGACTATTGTGTCTGGAGTATTTTGGAAAGGAAGGTTGGCACTAAAAATACCAAAGTGTCGATCACCCCAAGCAAGCGCTTCGCCGGGAATGAGCCAAAATATCGCAGAACAACATTCGGACAGCGTGTGACGGTTTCATTGGCCGTTTGAAGGCCATAATTCGTGCCAAAAGTGACCAATTCGAACAAATCTAAACTTATTATAAAATTTGATGCTATTTCCGATATTCTTTGCTTTCCTTCAATAAAAATGAAAAAAATTTAAAAATTATAGCGTTGAACTTTGTAGGAGTTTTTTTTTATCTCACACCGGTATATTGGAGCTATCTAATCCAATCTCTGTGAAATTTGACAGAGGTATTTTTGGGATGGATCTGATATCTGGTTGTTAGCGGGAGAATCAAATTCTAGAACTTGTTTGTTCGTTTGTCAGTTTAATTCTAATTTTATTGAACAAAATGTATTACTTAAGTGCTAGTACACAACAGAAATCTTAGGGGGGTTTAATCTTATGCATCTACTTAAGGCTACAAACACTTGACATTTCTAATTCTATGCATAGGCCTAATGCAACACACAATTGCTGTGATCTATATTTACTCCCCAGCTGAGCGCATGTTTATGGGAGAATATTCTTTATTATCAATGCGTCTCCAGCAGCATGAAGTGTTATCATCCCTTATGCTCTTATCTTTCATGCACACACATTTACAAGTACTCTAGAATGTTGGGTTAAAATTACATAAACATTTTATAGCCTAAATCACTTAACGATCTAATTTATTGCAGCAGTCTTTCATGTTCATAGTTTTATGAACATTTTCCCGGGCGGCAAATAATTTATTTAGACATCCTGGCCTCGGGGAAATTGAATTTCGGTTATGCGTTTTAATTTTTTCTGTCTTCTTATAAATAAAATAATTAGAATTATTATTACTATAATTACTAAAATAAAAGCTACGTGTGATGAGATGTGATGGAACTTCAAGCCTCGCAATTCCACATTTTCTTTCTTTAACTTGTCCACGAATTTCTTTAGCTCGTCAATTTCTTGATGATGATTGATAAGTATATTTCCAAGGGGTTTGATTGATTCTTTTTCGTCCGGACTTACATCCTTCAAAAGAAACGAATGGAATTCTGTGTTTATCTCGTTATGAACTCTATGCACAGCTACCAACGTTACTTTACCGATCCTCGCTGTACAGTCTGCATCCAGCGTGAGAATTCCTTGCTTTGGAAGTTCCATAATCGTCTGTTGTTTGTGAGAGCATTGCAAATGAGCTGTTGTACTTGAAAAGGTTTTAAAAAGCCAATTGCCATTTCGTTTCAATGGCATCCAATAAGGCATTCGTTCCACTTCGTCATAGGCGCAGTTTAGTTTTATGTGCGGTCTCAGAGGAGATAATTCACAATTATTTGTAGTTGCATCTCTCCATGGAAAATTCTCTTCGCACATTATCTCCTTACCCAACGTCTCTTTGCACTCATTCAGCATAGGCTGTGTTAAGAAATGAAAAGAATCCAGCTCAAAATTATATACAATGTACGGGGAATTCACCCGGGCTATCAATATCGTATTTCCTTCTTCAAATGGTATCGGAATTACTTTGTAAAACTGGGATGACTGCCGATTGAACAGCGGTATTTTTATATTAATTACCAGTTGGGACCCCACAAACGATCCGTGGCACGTCATCAAATGTAAGATCTCTTTTAATTCCATTCCTGTACGCTTTCCTGGCAGTACATATTTTTCAGGCAGAGCATCTCGTATTTTTACTATCTCTGCTTGTAATTGTTTGGGTGTTATCAGGACGGGATGAAACTTACCGCTGTTTACATCAATTAATGCATCAACAACTTCTTTTTGGACTTCGTCACATTCTTCCAAAAGCTCATGAATTTGTTTTGCTATTATAAAGAATCGTATGGATTCTCTATACACGAAGTAATTCTCATTCATTGTAGCACTTATGTTCTCAATTTTGCCTTTGATATCCGAAAAGTGCGAATTCACTTCCTCTGTGGTTTTCCTTAAAAGATTTACTGTAGCGTCGACTACAGATGTCTGTTGTTTTGCTAACTTCTTCAAATCCTTTTGGTTGGCTAATAGATTTTTCATATTGCTCTCCATAGCTACTCGATCGTCATCGTCCATTATCCCAAATGCCCAGTGTTGAAACGAACCTACAAATTTCAACGGAGCTCCTCTTTTTTGACGATTGTCTTCTCTGAGGAATAATCGATTGTTGGTCTTTATCTTATTAATCTTGAGTTCCATATTGTTAATCGTGGACCAACACTGCTCCTCAAAAGTTTGAAGTCGTGGGCATAAGCTTTTGATGTTTTCAGCAATTCGGAAGCCAGGTCTAATGTTTCTAAATATGGTTTCAGCTCAAAGTACACAACCATATTCCATGATGAGGAAACCATGTGAATTTGAGACATGGGATCCAAATATACCGCAGCCGAACTATTCAGTTCATGTACAGATGATGCCTTGGTAGATATTAGTAAAATAAGTTCAGCATCATTGCCCACGTTATTGGTTGTTTCCTTATTTTTCGCTCACATCTTGTCATATTAGTATGTGTAATTTCCGCCTGTTTTTCCTGTCTGGGCAATTCTTCAGATTCCTCGTCCATATGCTCCAATGGACATAATTTGTTAATTGGCCTCTTTATCACGCCGTCTTGTGTTTTAACTGTCACAATCCTTACAACTCCGTCCTTCCCTGGATGGACTTCTACCACCTTGGCCAGTGGCCATCGCGCCGCGTGCGTTTCTTCGTTTTCAATATCACCACATTGCCTATTTCCACATTATTATTTTGTTTCTTCCATTTCATTCGGTTTTGTAATGTGGTTAGATACTCCTCTTTCCATCTGCTCCAAAAATGACTTTTAATTCGTTGTAGCAGTTTCCATCTATTAAGACATCCTAAGTTACCTTCATCGATAGTCGCCGGTGATTCTAACATCGGACGGCCAATTAAGAAATGTCCAGGTGTTAAAGTGTCAATATATTCTGTACCGCTTCCAAGTTCATGTAGCGGCCTCGAATTTAATACTGCTTCAATCTGAGATAGCACCGTACTCAACTCCTCGTAAGTCAATTTCGTATCACCAATTATTCTTTTTAGGTGATATTTCATGGACTTCACTGCTGCTTCCCAAATTCCTCCAACGTGAGGAGCTGCCGGCGGAATGAAATGCCAACTTATTTTTTTCATTTTCCAAAATGGGAGCTAACTTCGTGTTGTTTTTAACGGCATCCAAAAAGTCTCTGTCAAGCTGCCTTGCTGCCCCTACGAAGTTCGTTCCGTTGTCTGAATATAAGTCGGTTGATTTTCCTCTTCTCGCGAAAAATCGCCTTAGCGCCGCCAGAAATGCTTCCGTTGTAAGTTCGCTGACAGCTTCCAAATGAACCGCCTTAGTTACCATGCATACGAACACCGCTACGTAACCCTTCATAGCCTTCACTCCTCTTGTTTTGGAGCACCGTATTTGTAGCGGACCCGCATAATCAATGCCACAGTGTTGAAAGGGTTGATTTATACTGACACGGTAAGCTGGTAAATTTCCCATCAATTGATTTCGCACTTCACCTCTAAAGCGCGTACATCTTGGACAACACCTAATGCAAAGTTTTATCCTATTTTTAGCTCCAATAATCCAATATTTTCGTCTTAGTATATTTTCCATAAGTCGATTTCCTCCATGCATCGTTTGAATATGACAATTTCGAATGATATTTCCCGCTAATCTTGACTTTTGAATAATTATTGGATGCTTTTGGTTATAGTTCAGCTCTGACAAAGCAAGTCTTCCACCAACCCGCATTATGCCATTTCGATCCAACTGTGGATGTAGTGAAGCTATTTTACTTTGATGATCCACCGTTCCCAATGTCTTCAATTTCCTTAGTTCCACTGGCCATTCTCTTTCTTGATGTAGTTTTATTATCTCCATCTCTGCTTCTTCCAACTCTTTTGCCGTCAAATGCTCATTTACTGCTCGCTTCTTTTTTAGCCCTTTTATAAAACGCAGTAGATAAGCCATTACACGTATCTGTTTCTTAAATGACGAATACTTCATCATACTTTCATATAAGTGGTTTTCAGTCGAAAACTTTACTGTTGTTGCTACTGTTTGATTTATGTTGCTTTTTGGCCAATCTTGTTCATCTTTTTTCAGCCATTCGGGGCCTTCCCACCACAATGTATTGTTTGTCAAAGTCTCCGGTGGGACACCCCTTGAACCCATATCTGCTGGATTCTCCTTTGACTTGACGTAGCCCCATTTCGCTTCGGGTATTCTCTCCAAAATATCCATCACCCTTGTTTTTATGAACTTATCCTTGTTTTTGGAGTTGTGAATCCATGCCAAGGAAATCATGGAATCACTCCAAGCAAAAGTTGGTGTTGCTGACTTCAATACTCCTTTGATCTTCTGTAGTAGTTTAGCCAATAGATGTGTTGCACAAAGTTCCAGCTTTGGAAGCGTCTTCCTATTTTTTACTGGATTTACCTTACTTTTTGCAGCCACTATGGTCACCTGCGAATTTACCTTAAGGTATACGACTGCTGCATAAGCCTTCTCGGAAGCATCTGCAAACCCATGTAACTGTGCAGTTTTGTCTTCCAATATTCCAAACCATCTTGGAATCCTTAAATTTTCTAAAGCAGGCAGACTGTATGTAAACTGCCGCCAATCTCCACTCAATTTCTCCTCCAATGGCACATCCCATTCTATTTGTTGTATCCATAACTGCTGTATAAATAGTTTTGCTGTTACCGTGACTGGCGTCAGCCAACCTAATGGATCGAATATTTGTGCCAGTCTTGACAATGCTATTCGTTTTGTCAACTTGTCTTCTTTTTTAATTTGCATACTAAATGTAAAGCAATCGATCTGTGGATTCTATTGTAATCCCAATGTTTTCAAGCATTCATCTTCTTCTATTCTCAGCACTTCATTTTCTTCATTCAATTTCACCGCACTCAATACTTCAGGAGAGTTTGATATCCATTTTCTTAAATGAAACCCATAATCCTCCAGTTGCAGCGTTATCTTCTTCTGCACCTCCCTGCATTCTTGTTTTGTATTCGCTCCTGTTAAAAGGTCGTCCATGTAGAAATCTTCTTTGATCCTCTGAGCGATTTCTTGATTCTGGCACCTATTTCCAATTTCTATGAGCGATCTTACAGCCAGAAATGGTGCTGATGCAGTGCCATATGTTACCGTAGTAAGTTTATATTGTTGGATAGGCTCCGACGGATTACTCCTCCACAACACATGTTGGTATTCCTGGTCTTCTTTTTCAACTTTAATCTGACGAAACATTTTCTCCACATCAGCTGAGATGACAAACTTCCACGATCTCCACTTTGTTACAATGTCAAATATATCTTTTTGAAGCCTTGGTCCCACGTGAAGTATGTCATTCAGCGACTTCCCATTTGAAGTTGTCGATGAAGCATCAAATACCACTCTAACTTTTGTGGTTAGACTTGTTTCACGTACCACTGCTTGGTGCGGCATATAATACAAAGCCTTCTTACTTGGATCCACCTTTACCATTTGGCCCATGGATATGAGCTCGTTCATTGTTTTCTCGTACTCTGACTTTAATTCCGCATTATTTTCTAATCTTTTTTCCAAGTTTATAAACCTCGCCATGGCTCTTTTATATGAATCTCCCAAATCTTTTTCTTCAATTAACGGCAAACGCACGACAAATCTTCCTGAATTGTCTCGGCGTGTTGTGTCTTCATATAACTTAAGGCAGTATTCGTCTTCTTCGGTCGTTTTTTTCATCTTCTATTTCCTCTATTTCCCAGAACCTCTCAATTGTTGTTGTTGCTGCCGATTTCTTTATGTTCAATCCAGGATTTACTACTACTGTTCCAGATAAAATCCAACCCAACTTCGTATTTGTCCCACAATTTGCTCATCGTGGCGAACTCCTTCTTCCAATATTTGTGAGTAAAGATCGGCTCCAATGACTAAATCGATTCTTTCCGGGCTGTTGAAATTTGGATCTGCCAAATTTACATTTCTCCATTTATCCACGTCATATTGAAACCTTCTGTCGGGATGTGCTGATGCAAGTGCTGGAAGGACTAGTGCTTCTGCCTTAATCATTATGTTGCTCAAAAATCTGGGTCGTAGTTCCAGTGCAACTTTAGATTTCGCCACGCCAACTAGGGTCTCTCCTAGACCTTGTAACCTCACTTCTGTCTTCTTCCTTGGTAGCTGCAACAGTTGAGCCGCGTCCTCTGATATGGATGTAATTTGTGATCCTTGGTCTATCAGCGCTTTGACTGTTACAAATTCTCCATGCAGTGATTTTATACGAACTTGGGCTGTTGCTAGCAGAACATTTGTTGTTGTATTGGTGGTCATTGCTTTCGTATGTCCTCTTCGCTCTAAATGCATCACTGTGATGTGATTCATTCCACACTTCTGGCATTTAATTTCATTGTAACATTTTTTATCCTTGTTGTGGCTTAAGCATCTGAGGCAGACCTGTGCTGATCTTGCCCAATTGTATCTTTCATTCGAAGATAACGCCGAAAATTTTCTGCACCATGCGATATCATGTCCGCTCATTTTACAGAACTTACATTGTTTTAATTCCGCTACCACTGCTGATTTTTCTTGGAGTTTGTACAGTCCTATGTTATTGTGTTTTCTGCCTACTGAAGCTTCCAAGGCTTGAAACTGCTGCTCCAGGAAGTCCATCACATCCTCAAGTTTTTGGATGTCCTTGGATTTCTTTACATTCTGCTCATAAAGAATAAGCCCATCCTTATCCAGTTTCCGTATAATTATTCGGGCTAAAATGGGATCCGCTTGCTCTAGGGGAATATCCATTGCTTTCAACGCCTGAATACTTTCATTTACATTGTCCAGCAAATTTCTTATGCTTATTGCTGACAGGCTGTTGATGTTTTGATGGTCCAGTATTCTATCTACCAATTTAGTGAATAAAATTCTCCTGTTGCCATATCTTTTTTCCAGTAATTCCCATGCTGCTTCATAATTTGCCTCGGTCACTTGAAGATGTTGCACCAAGCGAAATGCCTCTCCTTTTAGATTTGTCTTGAGGTAGTACAGTTTTTGAACTTTTGATAATTTGGAGTTTTCATCAATCATCTTTTTAAATAAATCGTGAAATGAACTCCACTCTTCCACATGACCACTAAAGGATGGTATTTGAACTCTTTTTAGTTCTACTTCCAGTGACTCCTCTTTAAGACCATCTATCCTTCTTATCATATCCTGCATTTTGCTCTCAAACTTTTCTTCAATTTCTTCAAATTCGAGATCTACCTCTTCCATTCCATGCACCGTTGAGAGCTCGAGATGCAATTTCCTAATTTCATCCATATGCTTCTCCCACGATGACTTCATGTACTCCAAAGCATATTTTGATAGTCCAGCTAAATCGCATTCAACGGCATCGGCGAGTTTGTTTACTTTTTTCCTGAATTGGTAGATGATTGCGCTTACTTTTATATTCGCCTGATTGCCCATTGGTGATGATTCTATATGGGTTTGTCTTTCTTCCTCATTTTCTCTTTTATTCTTCTCGAACATCAACATAAATTGTTGCATTTGTTGTTGCATCTGTTGTTGCATTTCCTCTTGGAAGGCCTTTAACTGTTGATCGAGCATTAGCCCATGCACTTCGGGCTCTGCTTCTTTTATTACCCTTTGCGGTTCTCGCTCGACCTCTTCTTCCAAACTCGCTAGGAGTTCCTTTGCTTTTCCATAGTTCAAGTTGATGAGATCCCAAACATTTTCTTTGAAATAGGGATCAGTGTTTTCGCCATGCACTCTCAGCATTTCGTGGTTCGTAGTGGCTTCCTTCATTTTGCTTTCCAGGGATCGTAGTGTGTCACCCATGGCTGCTTTCCGAACCATGCCTGCTTGCAGTTTTTCCTTAATCCCAATTACTTCTTTAAGGAGTAGGCTTTGGAGCTTATACAAGTTATGTCTCGACGCCATTTTTCCTTGTTTTGTGAAGCAAGTAAAATTTGTAGTTTTAGCTTCTTTTCTTTTAATGCCCCTGTGGCTTTTTTCAAAATTATTCTGTTTTATTTTTTTGCTTTTGTTGCCCCTATGGCTTTTTTTGATTTTTTCTTTGCCCCTATGGCTTTTTTTGTTTTTTCTTTGCCCCTATGGCTTTTTTTTTTGTTTTTTATTTGCCCCTATGGCTTTTTTTTGTTTTGCCCCTATGGCTTTTTTTTTGTTTTTTATTTGCCCCTATGGCTTTTTTTGTTTTGCCCCTATGGCTTTTTTTTCTGTTTTGTTTTTTTTTTTACAAAAATATAATTCTCTTTTTTTTTTTTGAAATATATTTTTGTGGCCGCTGGTTTTTTTTTTTTGTCGAAGGACCAATGTTAGCGGGAGAATCAAATTCTAGAACTTGTTTGTTCGTTTGTCAGTTTAATTCTAATTTTATTGAACAAAATGTATTACTTAAGTGCTAGTACACAACAGAAATCTTAGGGGGGTTTAATCTTATGCATCTACTTAAGGCTACAAACACTTGACATTTCTAATTCTATGCATAGGCCTAATGCAACACACAATTGCTGTGATCTATATTTACTCCCCAGCTGAGCGCATGTTTATGGGAGAATATTCTTTATTATCAATGCGTCTCCAGCAGCATGAAGTGTTATCATCCCTTATGCTCTTATCTTTCATGCACACACATTTACAAGTACTCTAGAATGTTGGGTTAAAATTACATAAACATTTTATAGCCTAAATCACTTAACGATCTAATTTATTGCAGCAGTCTTTCATGTTCATAGTTTTATGAACACTGGTATTAAATATTATTCTTGTGGAGTGCATTTTACACATGTGAGGCACTTAAAACACCAAACCTGATGTAACAAAATTTCATCTCAGTCGGATAATAAATGCGACCTGCATTTTGATCACAAGAATACATGGACAGACGTACAGATGGAGTCAGAAAGTGATTCTATGAAGATCCTTAAAGTAACTATGGGTCTATCTCGTTTCTATCTCCATGTTCCCAACAAATGCACAAAGACATAATACCCTTACCACTATGTAGTGTATGGTAGGAAAGTTATGTTACATATGCAGTAACATGATATGTAAACTAGGCAAGGGTACTATTCAGTGTTAAGACCCTATTCTTTCAAATACAAATCTTGTATAAACTCACCATTAAATCCCTTGATGACAAACTCCCAATCCCTTGGCAATATCAACCATGCCAACAACGGCAACATCAATGTTCCAAACGATGTAATAATACCTAAAAACAACAAAACTCTTGGCCGATGATGGGCTGCATGTAATTCGGTTAAATATGTAACCAATACGGCACTGGGTCCATTGACTCTAAAAACAATCAATTATTATATATTAAAAAAAATTTCCAGTATCAATCCGCAATCACTTACATCAATCCACCCAAAAACTTAAATGTTACCAACATTCCAAAATTCTGACTTAAAGAACTGCAGAAAACACACACTGCATCAGCCAACAAGCCAAAAGCCAGAATTTTCTTCCGACCCTGTGTATCGGCCAAATAGCCCCAAACAATGGCCGATGAAATCATACCGGCAAATGTGACAGCATTCAGGACCCCCTTATTGAACAACGTCAACTTCAAATCACATTCTGCAATTGGCAGGATATAAGCCATGGTCGTTGTTGAGAAGACAATGGATAATTTGGCAGGAATTGCAGCGAGTACTAACAGCAAATTGAAGCAACCAAATCCGGTGGCGTGTAGAGCTTTTTCGAAATCTGCTGGCTCATTTTGTTCTGAAAATAGGAAGAATAAAATAATAGAATATTCAGAGAAAAAAAATTAAATATATAAAAGAGTAGATATATAATTGGCTGACCGATAATCGACGGCTGAAGCAAAAATCATGAAATTTTGCACGTGAGCCAGTCTTGGTACATAGCCGTAGTATCCATTACGTAGTAATGGATAGTATCCATTACGGACTTCAAATACCAAATTTCAAACAATTCCGATGAACAATGTCACTAAAATTATCGAGATGCCGAATATATAGGGAGGTACCATTATATGGGGGCAATACCAAAGCGTGGACCTGCACAGATAATTTTCTGTCATAGGCTGTAATATCCATTACAAACCTCAAAAACCAAATTTAAAACAATTACGGTGAATAATATCGCTAAAATCATCAAAATGCCGAATATTGGGGGGAGTACATTTATTTGGGGGTTATACCAAAACTTGGACCCACGTGGCCCATTTTCAATACCAATACTCCTGCAGACATAATATACATTTGAGTACAATTTTATCAACCTATTTCATTTAGTTCGAAAGCTAAAGTGATTTCCACAGACTGACGGACATCGCTAAATCGGCATAGAATTTATGCTGATCAAGAATATATATAATTTGTGGGATCTAAAATGTATATTTCGAGGTGTTACAAACGGAATGACAAATTTAATATACCCTCCATACTAGGAACGAATCTAAAAGGTTAAGGTGGTCTTTTAGCTGACGAAGTAGCGGGCACTTGCTAATTATATCTTCAGCCATATAGATGTCACATTACGTGTCACATCAAAATTACGGTTTTAGACTCTAGGTCTCTTTGAATTAAATCCGTTTCAGAACATTTGGAGTTAATCTAGGCGTGTCCGTACGTCGACCCGTCTGTCTGGCTGACTGGGGCGCACGATAACTCACGAAGGGACCCCAAACTTGGTACAACGTAATACTATTGTCAAACTTAGATCTAGTTCGGAGATGTACAACATCGGTCCACTCCCTCCGGTCCTATTTTACTGAATAGAAAGAGAAAGGATAATACGATCTTGCTCCAACTTTGCAAATTCTAAAACTTGCATCAGTGCTAGGTCAAGTGCAAAAATGGACAACATCGGCCCACTCCATCGAGTACCACCCCCACAAAGGGTTAAAATTTTAAATAATTATAACTCCTAAAAAATGTGATGTAAGAGTCCGTTTGCCGTCAAATTACACGCATCACAATAGTTGTTTTAGCCCAAGGTCTGATGTGAAGATGGAATGTATCGGTCCACTCCTTCTGGTACCTCCCCCACAAAGGATCAATATTTTCAATATCATTGAAGCTCATAAAACGGGAAACCATCCAGACTTGGTACATCTCAATATCTCAATTACCACAATATCTATCATAAAGATGGCAGAGATCGGACCATGTCTCATTATTTCTATTAACACGAGATCTACTATAAATATGGGATATATCGGTTCACTCTTTCTGGTACCTCTCCCACAAAGTTTCAAAATTTCGTAATATCAATGAAGGTCGTAAAAAAGAAAATTAACATCCATCCAGACTTGGTACAATTCAATATCTCCATCAACACAAAATTTGTTATAAAGATGGTAGAGATCGCAGTATTTTTTTTTTTTTTTTTGGTACCTCCCCACAAAGGGTCAAAGATTTGAAGAACCAAGACGACTATAAAATCCGAAATAAGCATTTGGTTCTCTTCACATTTCACACATACCATTATTTCTACTAACACAAGATTTGTTATGAAGATGGTAGAAATCGTAAAATTTCTTCTGGCACCTCCCACCACATAAGTTCAATATTTTGAAAAACAAAACGCTCAAAAAAGCGAAATAAGCATCCAACTCTCTCCAAATTTTACACATACAAAAATTTTTTATATATTTTTCGATGATTTTTTCCCCATTTTTCCACGGATTTGTCTAAAAATTGGTATTTGTAGTTTCCTAATAGGTTCTAGCTCCGGTGGCGGAACATAGTATATATAGGTCCCCGTTTTGGTATAGGCCCCATATAGCGGGACCTCCCGATATTCGGTGTTTTGATAATGTTTGCCACATTTTTCACAGATTTGTCTAAAAATTGGTCATAATGGGTTCTAGCTTCGGCTCTATGCATGGGTCCATGTTTTTGTATAGCCCGCATATAACAGTCCCTCACGATATTTTGAAATCATTAAACATAGATCTGGACAGAAAATTTGAATGTGGGTCCATTGTGTAATGGATTTGCTAATATCCTCTGTTTCGTGTAAAAGGCAAACTTTTTATACCCTCCACCATAGTATGGAGGTTATATTAAATTTGTCGTTTCGTTTATAACACATCGAAATATACACAAAGTATATATATTCTTGATCAGCATAAAATTCTATGTCGATTTAGCGATGTCCGTCCGTCTATCCACCTGTCCGTCTGTAGAAATCACTCTTGCTTCCGAACAAAATGAAGTATGTTGATAAAATTTTTACTCAAATGTGTATTATGTCTGCAGGACTTTTGGTATTGAAAATGGATGATGTAGCACCCGATATAACGGTACCCCCCGATATTTGGTACTTTGATGATTTTTGCGACATTATTCACCGGAATTATTTCAAATTTGATATTTGAAGTTTGTAATGGGTACTACAGCCTAAAACAGGAAATTGTCTGCGCAGTTCCACATCTTCGTATATCCCCATATAACGGTACCTTCCGATATTCGGTATTTTGAGGATTTTAGTGACATTATTCACCGGAATTGTTTCAAATTTGGTGTTTGAAGTTCGTAATGGATATTACAGCCTATGGCAGAAAATTGTCTGTGCAGGTCTACGTCTTCGTATAGCCCCAATATAACGGTATTTCCCTATATTCGGAATTTTAATGATTTTAGCTACATTATTCACCGAATTTTTTTTATTCAAATTTCGCATTTGAATATTGCAATGGTTTATTACAAAAGTTGCCTATGCAGGACCTCAATTCTGGTTCTATGAAAATGTGAAATGAAAATTTTTATATAGGAAAGAATTGTCAAATGAAAAAGTTTATAAAGGATATATTTTTCATTTTATACTTTCATAGAACAAGAATCTAGCCCCAGGTCCTCGTCGTCGTATAGACCCTAATATAAAGGCTAAATTTTAACAGAATTTTTAACGGATTTTAATTTTTTGAAAATTGCCAAAATAGTTCCAAATGGTAAAGGGTATTCATAGATCGGCTGGCCGAACTTACTGCTTTTTTACTTGTTTTTTTTTTTTAATATTCGGTATTTACGCATTTCATCACCATACCTTTATCTGCAACAGATTCGTTGTTGACATATTTATTTTTCGCATCCGATGTTTCCATTTCGAATCAAAAGTTAAGATTTTAAACACAAAAAGTAATATCACACAAACAATTTCTTCTTTTATGTAATTATTTATACACAATCTATGTTACAAAAATCGGCAACAGCTTCCGACACATTGTACGTTACAGACAGACGCGACTACAATGTCAATATGATTCAGGATGACAGTCCATCTGAAACTTAATCTACTTATAAGATTAAAATCTACTGAATTCTCTCTTATCTTTATTAGAGTTGATGTGGCGACTTACTGCATATCGGTTCAAATTTCACAACTGCGTTGAGGCTGACGTCGCCATCGTTACAGGTCAAGTTGCAGATGGGATTAGCCTCCTTCCATTGTAAAAATTAAATAACATTACAGGGAAACCTTTGCTTAAAGATGAAGTATAACTTAACGTCTTGGCGCAGTTTCCATATTAAAAGGCGAAATAATGTCACCTTTTGACAAACAATGACAGCTATGTGAAAGATTTCCCACATTTCTTGTTTCCAGAGAATGATAAAATGTAAAGAGTATTTATCATCTTATCAGCGTCTTATCAGTGTAGCTGCTGTTTTTTTATCACCACCTGCGAATTTTGACAAAGCATTAACAACGTCACAACTCTTATCATTTTGAGGAACTACGCTGTCTACTCATTGATGTTATTCACTTTTGAAAATCTTCAACGGATTAAATATTTCCATAAAATCTACTGGGAAACTAACATTCTTGATTACATTTTTATACCCTCCACCATACATAGTATGGATGGCATATTAAGTTCGTCATGCCGTTTGTAACTCATCGAAATAATCATTATACCCTACAACACTATGTGTTGGGGGTATTATAAGTTTGATTGGGCCAACAATTCTATCTCGCCGAGCTGAGTCGTCTGTCCGTCTGCCCATGTTAATTTGTAATCACTCTACAGGTCGCAATTATGGTCCGATCTACACGAAATTTAAAATGGATGTGGGGCTAGGGTCAGAATAGAACCCTATTTCTTTTGGAGATGATCGCATAATATTTAGGGGTTGAAACTGAAAAATTTCCTATTCACACAATTAAAGATAGTTAAGAACAGGGAAGAATTCTAGCATTTTGGATAACCATTGGGATATGTAGCTGTAAAATGGACCACAACAACTAACAGCACGATGGAGTGCGTAAATATTGGACAAATGTCCCTGGTCAAAACGCTAAGGGTAATATCTGGGCAGTGTTCCATGACATAATTTCAAAAGGAAAATATTCCAAAATGGATTTGGACATAAGGGGGTTTCTAACATATTGTAGTGTTGTAGGGTATCACATGGTCGGCCTACACGACTATAGCCTTTGCTTACTTGTTTTAGACATAACAAAGTATATATATTCTTGATCAGTGTAAAATCTAAGACCATTTAGCGCTTTCCGTCCATCCGTCTGTCCGTCTGTTGTAATCACGCCAGAGTCAAAACGAACAAAGGTAGGAAGCTAAAATTTTGCACAGATCAATTTTTGTCCGTTGGCAGGTCAAGTTCGAAGATGGGCTATATCGGTCCAACATGTCGTAAAGCCCCCATACAAAGGTACCCCCCGATATTCGGTATTTTGATGATTTCAACCACAAATGAGTTCTACACGAGGAGTTCTTTCTTTCTCTTTTACCCTCTGGAAGAGAATTGTTTATATAGGCCCACGATATCGTATAGCCCCCATACAACGGTACCCCCAATAATCGATATTTTTATGATTTCAGACACATTTTTCAATGAAATTGTCTGAAAATAAACACTAGAAGTTCCTTTTGAGTATTTTCCCCCTTGAAATGATATTAGGTATTTTGATGATTGTAGCCAAATTTTTCAATAAAATTGTGTGAAAATCCAGATAAGGATTTCCTTCTGACTTCTTCATCCCCTGGATGATCGTTTCGTTTATCCCCAATACAACGATACCTCCCTTTATTCGGCATTTTAGCCACATTTTTCAATGGAATTGTCTAAAAATCCATAAGTTCTTTCGAAGCACTTTACTCCCTGGAAGAGAAATACCTAAAAAGGTTCAAGATATCGTATAGCCCACATCCAACGGAACTCCCCGATATTAGACATTTTGGCGATTTTTGGGACGTTATTCATCGAAGTTGTTTTAAATTGCGTACCTAGAATTCGTAATGTGTACTATAGCCTATGACAAAAAATTGCTTATGCAGACCCACGCCTTCGTATAGCCTCCTATAATAGTACATTCCAATAATCGGTATTCTGATAATTTTAGCGACATCATTCACCGGAGTTGTTTCAAATTTCATATTTAGAGTTCGTAATGGGAACCACAGTCTATGTCAGAAAATTGTCTATGCAGGTTCAGGCCTTCGTACAAGTCCTACATCAGTACCTTCCTATATTCGGCATATTGATGTTTCGTATTTCAATATTGTAATGGCTTATGACAAAAGTTGCCTATGCAGGTCCATGCCTTCGTATAGACCCCAATATAACGGCTATATTCGGCATTTTTAAGATTTTAACAGAATTTCTGGCGAATGTTATTTTTTTGAAAATTTCCAAGTTTTTTTCAAATGGTGGAGGGTATTCAAAGTTCGGCCCGGCCGAACTTACGGCTGTTTTACTTGTTTTTTTTTTATCAAATCGGGGGTTAATATTTGGAATAAACAAACACCTCATAATTGTTTTCTTATTATTTCATGAAATTGTTCTTCACATAAACATTGCGTATTCAAAATATTAGAATTAATTATATATTAATTTAAGACTTCACTCATTGACTATTAAATTCATCTCTTTAGCGCATCATTAACTCATCGTTTCGCCCGATTTCTCTGTGCCCGTTTCAAAGAAAACCTCTCCCCCTCCGCCACTCTTAATTAGAGCAACTTATTATTTCTCTTAATTATTGAGCATCTTTGTTAGATTCATTAAAAGTGAATATTTCAAAATTACTCCGATGGGTGCAATCAAGAGGATAAAATATACAAGAGCATTGCAATATAAGCATGCCGAGCTGCAACATGGCATCTTTAAGCGCAAAAGTTCGACAAAGAAAACGTTAATGACTCCAACGACGATGCAACATTTCATTAAATGGGATAAGTGATCCCTAGACGTCGAGTTTCCAAAGTTGCAATAATTCACTAAATATACAAGGAAAATAGTTCGGTGGAATATTAAGTTGCAAGGATAAATAGTTTAAGAACAGTTATGACAAATTTAACAAGGATAAATAAAAATTATATTAACCAATTTAAACGATAGCGATTTTTTAGGTAACGGCAACAAGAGTTAGTGAATTTCACAACTGATTGAAATTTCCGAAACAGAGATGGACTTGAAGGCACTACTAAACTGTTTGTACCCAGAAAAATACTTTTTACCAAACAATGGTTTCATAAAACACATTTTTGCTCCACTAGCTGCTACTTCATATTTTGACACGAAATTGTCATAGGAAGTAAGAACTTCCTATTCCAAATTCCGTATCGAATGGACTTTTATTGTGACCTGTAGAGTGACAGTAAAATCAGGAGTATCAGGCAACAATGCCGAAAATAAGATCGAATCGGTGAATGGGGCTATGTGAAATCATAAACCTGTGTTATTCTGCCAAAGGTATTAAAACGTAGGTAAAATAACAAAAATACCTGAAATTTGGGGACTATGCAATATCTTGGACCGAACTTAATCTGCTTGTCAAAGTGTTAGCTTCCTAACACAAGTAGTTTGGACTCTAGGGTGAATACATATGGAAGGCCTGCAAAGAATGGACTTGGGGACTTAGCGGGCATCAAAAGTTCTAATCCACATAATTAGAATTTAAATAAATTTGACAGATCTAATTGTGGTCCACAATGAGTCTCTCCTCATGTCGCTGATGTAAATTACTAACTTGCAGTATACTGAGCATCATCCTCATCAGGAATTAATCTTGAGCACACAATAATCCTACTACTCAGTTGTGAAACCTCAGGCATATGTGATAACATGCATATAGCTACAGAGGGTACTTGTCATTCGATACGTCCAAAACGTAGGAGTGTCTATTCGACTGTCTTTCTGTCTAGCTGGTGCACACAATAACTCTCGAAGAGAGAAGAGAGTTTCAGATTTGGTCCAAATTTGGTGCTTCGTATTATTATTGTCAAATTTAAATCGAGTTCGGAGATGGGCAATATCGGTCCACTCCTTCTGGCACCTCCCTCGCAAAAGGTCAATATTTTTAAAGAAAGTAATTTTCCTCATAGAAAGAGAATGGATCATTCGATTTTGTGCGAAATTTGCAAATCCCATAATTTTGTCAGAACTAGGTAATGTGCGAAAATGAAAGAAACATTATAGGCACACAAAGGGTCAAAAGTAAATATAAAATATTTACATCTGTTGTAAAATACGAAATAAGCATTAGATTTTCTTCAAGAAAGATCTGAAGCGAATATAGGATGTGTTGGTTCAATTCTTCTGGTACCACCCACACAAAGGGGTCAAAATTTTGAATAAGAAGACGCCCATAAAATGCGAAATAAAAATCTGATTCTCATCAAATTTCACACAACTGAATCTATCTATTTACACAAGATCTATTTGAAGATGAGATATATCGGTCCACTCCTTCTGATACCTCCCCCACAAAGGGTTAACATTTTGAATAACCAAATCGCTCAGGAAATGTGAAAAAAGGATCCGATTCATTCTTTTCATTTCTATAAAATTTCAAACATCTCAATAGTTCTGCCAAGATGAGGATGGTAGGTGTCGACCACTCCTTCTGGTATCTCCCTCTCAAAGTGGTTGGAATGTTAAAATAAAAAACCCTCAAAAATGCGTATAAGCCTTCGATTATCTTCAAATTTCACATATCCCTATACTTTCACTAATAAAGGATGCTAATCGGCCCACAGCTTCTGTTACCTCCTCCACAAAGGGTTACAAATTTATACCCTCCATAATACCATGAAGGTTATATTAATTTCGCCATTCCGAAATACTTGTGTCAGACCCAACTAAGTATATATATTCTTGATCAGCGTTGAATTGTACGTCGATCAAGCGATGTCTATCTGGCTGTTACAATCTCGCTATTTTTGGAACGAATTGAGAAAGAATACTAAAATTTTGCATACATGTTTTTTTAGAAGGCAAGTTAAGTTCGTAAATGGGCCGGCCATGTCGGTCCATGTTTTCATACAGTGTCTATATAACGGTACCTCTTTATATTCGATATTTTGATGATTTTACCTATATGTTGTACCGGAATTGTTTAAAATTTCGTATTTAAAGTTCTAATGGGACCATGTATAGCCCCAGGACCACGTATAGCGCAGTATATTCAGTATTTCAATGATTTTATTGGCATCATTCACCGGAATTGTTTAAAATGTTCTTGTTTGGAGTTCGGAAACGGTGCTACAGTTTGTGATAAATTTCTTCTGAAGTACCACCCCTTCGAATTTTACAGGTATTTTTCTAGGGTTTTTATACCCTCCGCCATACTATGGAGGGTATATTAACTTTGTCATTCCGTTTATTAATCCTCAAAATATTCTTGATCAGCGTAAAATTCTAAGTCGATTTAGCCATGTCCGTCTGTCTGTCTATCTGTCTGTCCGTCTGTATGTCTGTCCGTCTGTCTGTCTGTTGTAATCACGCTATCTTTCGAACGAATTGAGATAGAAGGCTTAAATTTTGCACACGTGTTTATTTTTCCAGTAGACAGGTTAAGTTCGTAAATGGGCCATGTAGGTCCACGTTTTCATATAGCCCCCATATATAAGTACCTCCCGATATTCGGTATTTTGATGATTTTAGCGACATTATCAAAATTCAAATTTGGTATTTGAAGTTCGAAATGGATACTACAGCCTAAGACAAAAAATTGTCTGTGCAGGTCCACGTCTTCGTTTAGCCCCCATATAACGGTACCACATTATTTAACAAAATTGTTTCAAATTACATATTTAGAGTTCGTAATGGAAACTACAGTCTGTGACAGAAATTTGTCTATGCAGGTACAGGCCCCATATATCAGTACCTCCCTATATTCGGTAGGTACAATACCCACCGAAATTTTTTGAGATGTCGTATTTGACGTTCGTAATGGATGCTATGGCCTGTGACAGAAAATTGTCTATGCTGGTCCAGGTCTTCGCACAGCTCCGATATAACGGTACCGCCCTATATACGATATTTTGATGATTTTAGCTACATTATTCGCCGTTTATTTCAAGTTTCGAATTACAATATGGTAATGGCTTATGACAAACAAGGCCTATGTAGGTCCATGTCGTATAGACCCCAATATAACGGCTATATTCGGTATTTTTAAAATTTTAACAGAATTTTTTAAGGACTTTTTTTTTTGAAAATTTCCAAATTCGTTCCAAATGGTGAAGGGTATTCAAAGTTCGGTCCAGCAGAACTTACTGCTTTTTAACTTGTTTTTTTTTTTCTTGAAAATTTTCAAGCTACTTCAAAATGGTGGAGGGTGTTAAAAGTTCGGCCCGGCCTTGCTGCTTTTTTATACCCTCCACCATACATAGTATGGAGGGTATATTATTTGTAACTCATCGAAATAATAATTTTAGACAGAACAAAATATATATATTCTTGATCGGCGTAAAAGTCTAAGACGATCTAAGACGCCTGCCCGTCTGTTGTTATCTCGCTACAGTCCAAACGAATTAAGATAGGAAGCTAAAATTTTGCACAGATCTGTCTGTTGTCTGCAGGCAGGTCAAGTTCGAAGATGGGCTATATCGGTCCACGATATCGTATAGCCCCCATATAACTGTACCCCCCGATATTCAGGATTTTGATGATTTTAGCCACATTTTTATACCCTCCACCAAAAAAGTATGGAGGGTATATTAAGTTCTTGATCAGCATAAAATTCTAAGACGATTTAGCCCTGTCCGTCCGTCTGTCCGTCTGTTGAATTACGTTACAGTTTAAACGAATTAAGATAGGAAGCTAAAATTTTGGACAGATCTCTCTTTTGTCTGCAGGCAGGTCAAGTTCGAAGATGGGCTATATCGATCCACGATATCGTATATCCCCCATATAACGGTACCCCCCGATATTCGGTATTTTGATGATTTTACCCACATTTTTCAACGGAATTGTCTGAAAATCCACACAAGGAGTTCCTTGTGGGTACTTTATACCTCGGCAGAGAATTATATATATAGGTCCACGATATCGTATAGTCCCCATATAACGGACCCCCCATATTCCGTATTTTGATGATTTCAACAAAATTTCTATTTTCACGATTTTTGCGACATTATTAACCGGAATTGTTTCAAATTTCGTATATAAAGTTCGGAACAGTTACTGCAGCCTATGACACAAATTACTTATGTAGGACCACGTCTTCGTATAGCCCCCATATAAAGGGTTTTATTTGAGCGGTATTTTCCGATGGTTTTTTCTAGAAAATTTTCAAGTTTCTTCCAAATGGTGGAGTGTATAAAAAGTTCTGCCCGGCCGAACTTAGCTGCTTTTTTACTTGTTACTTGTTAATATATATATTTTTTATATTTTTCTCAACCAGAGATCTGATGTGAATATGGAATATAAATGTCACTCCTTCTCTTCCTTCCCCACAAAATGTTAACATTTTGATTAACAATTTTCGCATAATATTGGAAATAGTTGTTCGATTTTGTTTGGGGAAATGAATACATCGGTTCACTGTATCTGGAACCCCACGTACACTTCAACATTTTCTAAAAATTATCACATATTTCATATAAAGGAAGATCGAGTACTTCCTAGTCCAAATCTGGCATGTTCCAAAATGTATATCTGATTAACGGACACTGACGGAGGGTATACATCTGTCGGCAAAATCGACTGATACTTTCTAACTTGTTAAATGTATATTGGACATAATAAGTCTCCAGAACAGAGTTCTTGTTGAGATATGCTCAAACCAAACTCAATGACAATTTATAATCTCCCCTTTTGTCCTTCAAAGCCTCCCGATTTTAAGGAATTTGAAAAGTTTCCCCCACATTTTCCAGATGAATTTAAAGTTACTGGGAATTTTTGTTATCAATGAATAACAACAAAAAATTAGTATTAATTATACCTACGATACAATATTTGGCATTCACATTAACGAGAAATCTTTGCTATTCACATGAGTATATTTCTAATGAACTTTGTATTTATTTAATGTCACGTACTCAACATTGTTGGTATCTCAGAATCAGAAAGACATGAGAAATCTCATGTCATGTAAATGAAAATGCGATTATTTATGTTTAAGTGAGTGAATGAATGAATGCATTCATTATTACACATTTAATTTCTACTGAGAAATTGTCATGGAAATATATTTGAATGTGCAATGCATCAGCAGCATATCTACATGCGTACATACACGAGTACCTGACACATGAGAATATGAATGTGACTTTTGAAATAAGTTTATTAAAATATTTACAAACAAAGTTATTGTAATGAACTGCGAGAAGAGCTCAGGGAACGAAACACGTGTGTGCTTGTGATGAAATTAGTTTTAAAATTGGATTTATTTTTTGATTATATTTCATTCGTTAGAAACTATAGTGATTTGTTGCTGCAATATATATTGGCTTGATTCTCATTTTGTTATTATACCCATGGTACAATAAAAAGGAAAGGTAGATCTACCAGCTGATTACAATTTTTTTCTAAGTGTGCCCGAACTCTGCCAATTTGGTGTATGTATTTATTGTTTTGAAAAATGAAAACAAAATATTTTTAAATCCAATGATTGGAAGACACGTACATTGCGGCTCGCGCATTAATGCTATTAACCAGTTTAGCCATGAAATTGAAAGATTGGATCATATTTTTGAGAGAAAATCCAGGGATTTAATTCATTTTTCGCGCTATTTAAGTCATTAAAAAAAATATGAAAAAAATGAAAACAACTTGTTGTATATAATTTTAAATGAAATTGACAGGAAGCGGCCATAGCCTCAGGGCTGTATTTCTGTAGTTTTACGAAGCTGTTCTACCTCCTTATTGTACCATGATTATACCCTCAGTCATATGGCTGGAGAGGGTATATATTATTTGATACGGTGAAAACGTGTCTAGTCGAAATAACGTTTTTAGACCCTAGGTCTCTTTGGACCAGATCCGTTTCAGGACATTTGGAGTTCAGGGATGAGCAATATCGATCCACTCCTTTTGGTACCTTCCCCACAAAACGCCGAAATTTTCAAAGAATATATTTTCTGCACAGAAAGAGAAGCGATAATCCGATTTTGCTCCATCTTTGCAAATCCTAATATTTACGTCAGTTGCAGGTCCTGTGAAAAAAATTAATAAAATCAGTTCACTCCATCCAGTACCTCCCCCACAAAGGGTCAAAATTTTGAATAATTCTAAATCTCTAACTCAAACATTACACACATCAGAATACTTTTTATTAACCCAAGGTCTGAGTTGAAGATGGAGTATATCGGTCCACTCCTTCTCGTAACTTCCCCACAAAAGGTCGAAAAAAAATATTTTTTTTCTGCAGAGAAAGAGAATCAATTATCCGGGTTTGCTCCAACTTTGCAAATCCTAATATTTGCGTCAGTGCTAGGTAAGGTGTGAAAATGTGCAATATCGGTTCAATAAATCAAGTACCTCCCCCACAAATGGTCAAAATTTTGAATAATTACAACTATTATAAAATGTGATATGAGAGTCCGATTTTCTTCAAATTTCTCACATCACAATATTCATATTAATCCAAGGTCTGATGTTAAGATAGAACATATCGGTCCACTCCTTCTAGTACCTCCCCCACAAAAGGTCGAAATTTTTAATATTCATTAGGCTCATAAAACGCGAAATTGACATCGGATTCCATTTAGACTTGGCACATCCAAATATTTCTATCGACACAGAATCTGTTAAAAAAAAAACGGTAGGGATCGGATCATTCTTTCTGGTACCTCCCCCACAAAGGGTCAAAGTTTTGAATAACCAAAACGTTTTTAAAATCCGAAATAAGCATCTGGTTCTCTTTATATTTCACACATCCCGTTATTTCCACTAAGAAAAGATCCGTTGTGATGATCTTGAACATCCATGAAGCTCATAAAAAGCGAAATTGGCATCCGATTCCATTCAAGACTCGGTACATCGCAATATTTCCATCAACACAACAAAGTCCATCCTAGCACGTCGCAATATTTATATCATATTTACGATACGAAATGACCAATATTGGCCCATTCTTTCGGAACCTACTGCATAAGGTGTTAAACATTTGAATAATCATAACATAAGTCAAAATATTTTTAAATAATCAAACATTGGCTGAGGGTATATATCCGTCGGCAAAACCGACCGATACTTTTTTACTTGTTTTTTATAAAATTTGTGCACAAATTTAATTGTGTGACAACTCTTCAGAGTACCCACATAAATATTAATTAGAAATTGTCTATCGTGTTTATTCATTTCCCACATTTCCTTTTGATTACAAAATTCTTATGCAAAACGTTTCAAATGAAGAAATTTTCCCAATCTTCTTACACACTCCTTGCACACCTCCCTAAATACAGTCTCCAGTTTTATTTAAATGAAGACATTGAACTTTTGCGGCTTTTCATAAAGAAAATCTTGTTTTAATTGGAAGTCGGTATGTCTTTTATTAACCACCAGCCAGAATGGTTTCTTTTCCTTGACCTCAACCTTCTAGAAAACAGTAGACTCGCCCTCTCATTGTTTTTGTAGTATTATTAAATTAATTTTCTTTTTGTTTAATTTTTTATGGGCCCTATCAAACTAGACCGAAAAAGAAGTGTACAAACAAAAGTGGTGTCTGGATTTCATGGCCAGACAAAAAAAGTTCAAAACCGCACATCAACTTGTTTATTAGAAATTAAATTCTGTAAATATTGATATTTTGGACAACTTGGTTGCTCGTATTGAGTATCGACGGACGTACATATACATATATTGTCGTCAATATTCAATATTCTTTTATGGTCCTAAGTACATACAATTTTGTCACCGAAAGCGCCACATTAATTCGAAGGTCACACCGAAGGGGACTGGAAATTATTTATGATTTTTAAATGCTATTTACTGAATTAAGAATCAATTACAAAGTGTTTCCAGCTCCAGGAAGATTGAGATTCTAGATTCATGTCAGTGAAATATTTAAAAGGAATCGCTGACTTGTTTCGCAAATTATTAGAGATTTAAGTATTTAAAATTGTGATCCCTTGTGGGTAAGGTACCAGAAGGGGTAGGCCGATATATATCATCTTCACGCCAGGTCTTGTTTTAATAAAAATATTGCGATGTGAGAAAATTGAAAAGAATCGAATGTTTATTTCGCATTTTATGAGTGTCATAATTATTCAAAAATGTGACCCGATGTGGGGGAGAGACCTGAAAGGGTCTCACGCCAGGTCTTGTTTTAATAAAAAATATTGCGATGTGAGAAAATTGAAAAGAATCGAATGTTTATTTCGCATTTTATGAGTGTCATAATTATTCAAAAATGTGACCCGATGTGGGGGAGAGACCTGAAAGGGTCTCACATCACATTTTGGTATTTGTGAAATTTGAAGAGTATCTTATGGTTATTTTGTATTTTATGAGAGATATAATTATTCAAAATGTTTATCTCTTTCTGGAGGAGGTACCCGAAGGAGTAGATTCATATTTACCATCATCACGCCAGATCTTTTACTAGTAGAAATATTGGGATATGTAAAATTTCATGAGAAGAATAAACCGATATTGTCCATTTCCGCACCTGACATAGCACTGATGCAAATATTTTTAAAGTTTACACACAATTGGATGCTCTTTTCTTGTTCTATTCCGCAAATTATTTTCTGTGAAAATGTTGACATTTTGTGGGGGAGGTACCAGAAGAAGTGGTCCGAGCGAATTGAGAAAGAAGGCTAGAATTTTGCACATATGTGCATTTTGCCAGAAGATTATGTTCGTAAATGGGTCTGTTTTTGTTTAGCCCCCACATAACGGTACCTCCCAATGTTCGGTGTTTTGATGATTTTAGCGACCTTCTTCACCGGAATTGTTTCAAATTTAGCATTTGAAGTTCGGAATCGGTACTACAGCTTACGACAAAAAATTGGACTTATACAGATCCACGACTTCGTATAGCCCTCATATAACGGTTTTAATTTAAGCTATATATTTCGACGGAATTTTTTAGATATTTTTCAAGCTCCTTCCAAATGGTGGAGGGTATTAATAATTCGGGCTGATCGAACTTAGCTGCTTCTTTACTAGTTTGAATATAGGATTTTATTGTCATCCCAGATGGAATTAAAAAAAAAATTAATGACATATTGAGCGAACCCTGTCCACAGTTTAGCATAAAATATTTAAATCATGCACAACTCAGCTCAATAATATATCTTAAATACTGTGGTAGTCAATTTTCTTTAAACTTCACAAATCTCAACATGATCGAATATGAAGAGTACCGTACCACCCTTTCATGAACCTCCCCAACATAAGATTTAAAGTTTTGACTACAAATACATGTCATAAAAAGTGAAACGAAGTCCAATTTCCTGAAAACTTTGCATATTCCAATATTTCTACAATGGATTTTCCAGTAAAAGGTGTTTCCGGTATTCAAAAAAATATCATATTTCGAAATAAATGGTCTGATGTTTTTGCCACAATAAAATTGAAGTTATACCATTGGTAATGAAATATTATTAACATCCGATTTCATTCAGACTTGGTACATCTGAATATATCGATCTTTTATAAAAACGGTGAAGATTGGACCATTCCTTCTGGTACCTTTCCTACAAAGAGTCAAAATTTTAAATAACCATGAAGGTCATAAAACGCGAAATCAGCATCAGGTTCTCTTTATATCTCACACATCTCATTATTTCTACTAACACAAGATCTGTTGTATAGATGGTACCTCCCCCACAAAGGTTCAAAATTTTGAATATCCTGAAGCTCATAAAAAGCAAAATTAACATCCGATTCCATTCCAGACTTGGTACATCTCAATATTTCCATCAACGCAAGATCTGTTATAAAGATGGTAGAGGTCGGAACATTTCTTTTGCTACCTGCCCCACATAGGGTTCAAGATTTCGAAAAACAAAACGCTCAAAGAAAGCGAAATAAGCATCCTACTCTCCTAAAATTTCACAACACAAACATTTTTACTAATACCAGATCTGTTGAAAACATGATATATATCTGCGAACCCCTTCTGGAATCTCACCTACAATTTTTCATAGGTATTAAATGAAGCATGTAAATGGAATACTTCGCTCGACTATACCTAGAACCTAACACACATGTAAACATTTTCTAAAAATTATCACATGTGTCATGTAAAGCGAAGGCAGTTACCAACCTGTTACCAAGTTACCCCATATTTATATTTGAATAATCATAACAGAAGAAATATATATTTAAATAATCGAACAATCGCTGAGGGTATTAGGGTCAGCAGAACCGATTGATAATTTTTAACTTTTCCGTTTTTTTTTGTATTTGATTTGTATAAAAAGAAAATCGCGAAAAACGAACAACAATTCCTTTTCTTCCCAAACGAAAAAAAAGCTGTTATGTTATTTTAAATTTAAAAAAAATTGAAGATTTTAAAAATTATGTTGTTTAATATTCAAAACGATACATACATATAGAAAAATTATATATATTCTTTGACATAACAAGACTAACAAAAGAAAAAAATTGTATTAGGGTGATTGCTAACCCTGCCTTCTCTTCATTGTTCCATGAATGCATCCTTAGTTTTGCACATCTGCACATACAGGGTGAGATAAAAACAACTGCAACAAATTCAAACGCCATAATTTTTATTTTTTTTTTAATTTTATCGAATAAAAACAAAAATGTCGGAAATAGCATCAAATTTTAGAATAAGTTTAGGTTTGTTCGAATTTGTCACCTTTGGCATGAAATATGGCATTCAAACGGCCAATGAAAACATTACACGCTGCCCGAATGTTGCTCTACGGTATTTCGGCCCATTCCCGAAAAAGCGCTTGCTTGAGGTGATCGACACTTTGGAATTTTTTTGTGCCAACCTTGCTTTCTAAAATACTCCAGACACAATAGTCCAACGGATTGGTATCCGGAGATTTTGGTGGCCATTGTGCGCTGGAAATGAAGCGAGGAACCTCATTTTGTAACCATTCTTGGGTGGCGCGTGCTGAGTGCGATGGTGCTGAGTCCTGTAGGAATGTCCAAAGTCGGCGGCCAAAATGTTTGCATGCCCAAGGTTTGAATACACCCTCCAGAATATTTTATTTTTTATTTATTTTTTTTATTCTGATGCCACGGTCAATTAATGCGAGCGGAGAGCTACCATCGGCTGTTATGGCGGCCCACACCATCACCATAGCCGGCGCTTGAATTCTGGTGGCCAACCGAAGGTGTCCATTTTCAGCTGACCTCTTTGGCAAGTAAACACGATCATTTTGTTTGTTTACAAACTGCCGGACAACAAATGTTTTCTCATCAGAAAAGACCAAATTCGGCAGTTCACCACTTTCGGCTAAGCGAAGCAACTCTTTAGCTCTTTTGAGTCTATTTTTTTCTGTGGCGGTGTAAGTTCTTGCAATTTATTAGAATTTTAATGGCTTTACCCCGAGGTCATTTTTCAAGATTTGTCGAATGGAATATTACGATATGTTCAGCTCACGAACCATTTTTCGGCCACTGCGACGCGGATTTCGATCAAGTCGCTTCTTTACTTTTAGAACCATTTCTGCTGATGTTGCTGTTTTCTTCCGTCCACTTCCTTGAAGTCGGGCTACGAGCAATGGTACGAGACACAAAAAGATTTATTCACATTTAAATACTGGAGTGCTCTAACGATAGCCACTTGTGGTTTTCCAGCCAAACATAAAGAAATCATACTATCACGCTTTAATTCCATCACGAATAACTTTTTTTCTGGAAAATTGTCACAAAATAGCTTTTGCAAGCTTGTAAGCAATATAATGAGCTGTCACTGGAATAATTGTTACTGCTGTCGGACGAGTGGCTTTGAAATGACAGCAGTCTGAAGTTGGCTGTAGTTTTTTCATCTCTCCCTGTATTATTTTGAAATCGAACTCCAGTTTTCAATTATGACCCCATCCTCACAAAATTTTATACGGGGTCAGTATAGTATAATATTTAGCGGATCATTTTGCATTTGCTCTACATGTGACTAATATATACCATCCGACGCGGAATAGGAAAAATCCGGTTATTGGATAATATTCAGCTGTTGAAAATACCAATCTTCATTCAATCGCGAATATTTTAATGTTGAAAATCACCTCCCGGTAAAATCACAAATTCATGAAAATAACTCTTCTTAGCTTATGATTAATATTGATTTCGTATAAAGTATAAAATTGCATACCAGATGCCACGAAATTTTGCATGTCTTTCATGGCTTATGTGCTACTTTCAGCATTATTAGTAATGACGACTACATGTCCTACATTACCATCAGGATCAAAATAAGGGGTTATTCTTTAAAAAATTCTAAAGCCAAATATGTATATCGGTATAACATATGAAAGGGAACTACATCCAAATCTAAACCGATTGTTATCAAAATATGCCCAGACTACATTCTCTCCCCCTGAATTTTATATTATCTGAATTTGAAAGAGATCGAGTCAAAACTATTTAATTTATGACTACATTAGTGGACCATATATATGGTAGGTATATCCTTATCTAGACTGATTTTTGCCACAAATGCATTTTGCCAGCTGATACATATTGAGCATTGATGTTGACCTGAAAGTTGCAATCAGCCACCCAAATATCAGATGGGGTTTTCCAACAACAAACTTTGGTGTCAGAAATAAGTGTAGCACGAAAAACCATGGCTTCTAGGCTTAGAAAAATGAACTACTAAAGATATCTTTAAATTCTTTTGAAAAAAATGTTATGTATTCATAAAATAGACTCTTGCAAGTTTTATACCCATTTTAGGAGTTAAACCATAGCAACTACATACTCTGCCTAATACAGCATGATTGCTTCTAATAAAATAAAAAGAAAACTTAATAAATTCGCTTTCCGTTTCTGTTTTACATGGATTTGCTTTCACATTCCTTTGTTTAAAAGAAATCCATAAAAAATGCCAGTGAAAATTGAAATGGCTTTACGCGCAAACACGTGTAGCCCATATCCAGTGGCAAGCTACAGTTTTATGTCCAACATTTCCAATGTGAGAGCAAGGAAATAAAGTCCTACAAGATATCAGGGGGTGTGGAAGATGGGTTTTTCTATGAATATTATTCTTTTATTTTTTAAAAATACATTATTTTGTTCTTAAACAAATTCTTCAAATAAAATACTACTCCCACTTCCCTAACCGATTTCCTGACTGTATTCGTTTTATTAGCCCAGAAAGACCAAAACCAATGAATGTGACAACAGCCAACTAATAAATTTCGAATTATGTTCCCATTATGCCACACGTTTTGTTGTTGCCAGAACCGTTAAATATTTTTGTGGCATATTAAATAAAAATAAAACACTTTTTTGTCAGTTTACTACTTTCAACCGCAATTGTTAAATTTAATATCTCGTCAGTGGCCAATATTCGCGTCATTTTTTTTTCCTCCACGGGGAGTGAGATGATGATATTTAAATTTCAGGAAATTCTTGCAAACACGTGCGTGCTGGGATGACTCTCTGTTAAACTGACTGGAAGAGAGCACATGTCGTCATGTTATTGCAATTACTTGAAATTCGGTGTCAATATTCAATTTTATGTCAGCGTGTGATAAAATCATGAAATGTGTTGCATGAAATGCGGAGAATTTTTTGTTGTTGTAACAACGTATCGTGTGAAAATGTTTCGCCGGAATGCAAATTATGTGGGTGCGTGAAATGTCAGTGTAAGATTTATATTTTCTGGTGAATTGTTTCCTGAATCGAGTAAAATTTTCAATGTAGAAAGTTTGTAAGAAGCAGAAAAGTTTATTCAGTGTGAAAGAAAAAAATGTGTAGCTCTATTTAATTCTATATATATAAAAATCAATTGTTGTTTGTTGGTAACGGAATCAGTTGAAAACGGCTGGATCGATTTGCATAATTTTTTGTACAAACGTTTGTCATACCCCGAGTTAGGTTTTTAAAGAAAACAATATTGACCACGCCTCCTTTTACGCCCACTATTTCGATTTATCTAAAATCCTTATATTTCCCAAATAAACAAGATATTGGTTTAAAAATTATTACACGAGATACTGTTGACCTTCCCTCCAACCCTAAGTATTTGTTTTGGGGCTGAGGAACTGACCACGCATACTTTTTAATCTATCTATACATCTATATATATATAAATGAAAGTTGTGTTAGTTACTACGCTTGTAACTTAAGAACCGCTGAACTGATTTTAATGATTCATACAAATTCGGAATTGTCTCTTATCCGAAAGGAATAATATCCAAAAAAAATCGCGTAGAAATGTGATATGTTAACATTTTCATTTTGACTTTTGAAATGTACAATAGTAATGTTTTAGTTTGCATGATTTTTTCCATTTTGACTTACTTTTTTCTAATGTACATTTGTAGTGTTTTTTATATTTTATTTTTGAATTCGAATATTAATACCAATTGGTTTAATTGACTTGATTTCTTGAGAACTGAAATTGATGGCGGGTTACATGGAAGTGTAGTAGCGAATTATGTGGTGGCGAAACGGAATAGATGATATCGAAATAATTTAATGCGGCCACACCAAAGTTAAAAGATAATTACTTTTCAAAATCGTTAAAAAAAGAGATCTCATTGCAACAATTCTCAAATCGGGAAAAAATCGAAAAAAAAAATTCAATGGAATTGAATTTTAAAATAAAAGTACATTCTATTGACAAAGTTTGTAAGGAACAGTTGCAATAAAAAATCAGCGAACAAGTTGAAGATTTTTTCAATTTGTTATTCTTCGTTTGTCAATTTTTTTTCAATTTGTAATATCATATTGAATTCAGTGGATTTTTTGTGAACAAAATAAAGAATAATTTTTCACTATATACAATTTTTCACCAAAAAAAATGAAATAAGTGCGAAATACGATGTTAACTGACATCTACCTTTCAACTCCACATCGTGCTTCAGCTGGAAGATGCGCACACATTTAAACAAACAAAAATGACCGAAAAAGACTAATGGGGCTAATTTCAAAGCATGGACCTACTTCTTTCATGTGACAATAATCCGTCCAATGAGAGCTCAAAATGCAAAAAATTTTGGGAGTATAATCAGTAAAATACCAAATATAAAGGGTGCAAAATAGTAGAGCGAATGGGACTTTTAGTAAGAAAAGGATTTCTATCCTTCCAAAAATTCTTTCTGAACATTAGGAATACCTTAAATCGCTTTTGCAGGTCATGATATCGTATGATTTAAGCTATTTTTGGAGTCTTCGCCACTTTCTTCTATTTTTGGCCCTTATTTGGCATCTTTGTTTCTAAGGGGGTAGAGAACCTCTTCGCATAAAATTTTCGGAGTAGGCCCCATATTGGTCTTGACCACTAAAAAATTGTATTTTTAATTGTTATTGTTAAGGAACCATCGTACAGATAATTGCCACATAGAAATTTATTCATGTAAAGTCCCCACATTGGAGTATCCCCAAGTCCACTTTCACATCTAATGTGTGGTCAGAAAAGACAAATTTGTATTCTATTGAATTTGTAAGTTTTCAATGTATGTCGATGTTTCGCATTTTATCATATTTCAAAGGATTTGGTTAAAAATGTATATTTCGGGATGAAAATCTTACACAAAAATTTCAACATATCTACAAATTTTAGAATTTTCTCCTTGTAATAGTACCCCCTCAAGTCCACCTTTTGGCGGACAAACAGACCGACATGGTTAAGGGGACTTATGAGGACTCTAATGCACAATCTGATGTGCTAATGGGTTTAAAAAAGTAATTAACTTTGCCTATTCTTAAATCAATTAGCCCTCAATTATGAATTGTACAAAGTATAGTAAATTCCAAATTACTGCTCATTTGACTAAAAATTAAAAACTAATCGACCAGTATGTGAACATTAATAACATTCATATCTTTGAATAATTATGCTTTGACAAATATGCATAATAGACAAAAACTACGGGCCAGCAACGCGGACCGGGCCAGCTAGTATAAAATAAAATTCTGAAACTTATAAAATTCCAGTGAATGTGTTAAGAAAATATGGCAGAAACCTCTTAAGATTCTAAAATTGGAAAGCAAATGATTGGCAGTTTTTCTGACACGTTTCCTCGTTTGCGATATACTTTTGTTGTGTTTTTTCAACAATCACAAAAAAAATAGAGCTAGCAAGTAAAAAACATCTGAGTTCAGAATGTCCGAACTTTTAATACCCTCCACCATTTGGAAGGAACTTGAAACATTAAAAAACTAAATGTGTCGAAAGACGTGAACCTGTATAGGTAGGTAACTTTTTGTCATAGACTGTAGTACCGATTACGAACTTTAAATACGAAATTTGAAACAATTCCGGTGAGTAATGCAGCTAATATCATCAAAATACCGAATATCGGTAGGTACCGCTACATGGGGACTATACGAAGAAGAAGTGAAGGGTATAACCAGTAAAGAAAGACCTAAAGTCGGGCGGGGTCGACTTTATGATACCCTACACCACTTTGCTAATTTAGTAAAGCTCCACATAACAATGAAAGGTTTTATGGGAGAATTCTATCATACATGCTATGATTATAATTATAATTTAAAGTTCAAAGGCCTAAATATGCCGAAGCATTCTGTATCTTTTAAATTCGGATTTATATTGCCCATTTGGTGCACAATTAATTTGAAATCGGATAAAAATATAAATGGGAGCTATATCCAAATCTAAACCGATCTCGATAAAATTTGGCAAAGATATTTCTGAGCTGTATTTGATATATTTCCCTGAATATCGTTGTTACGGAGTGTATATTACAGATGTGGGTAACAAATATAACAAATCGGATGAACAGTATATATGGGAGCTATAGCTATATCTGAACCGATCTTCACCAAATTTGGCATGCTAGCTTCTAGACTCAATTCGGTCGCATGTGCCAAATTCCATCCCATTTGGGCAAATATTAGACGTTTGGTGCACAATAAAAGGTAAATCGGACGAAGTTATATATGGGAGCTATATCCAAATCTGAACCGATCTCGATTAAATTTAGCTAGGGTATTTCTGAGCTGCATTTGATATATTTCCCCAAATATTGTTGTTATAGAGTGCATATTACTGCTGCGGAGGACAAAAAAACAAATCGGATGAAAAATTTATATGGGAGCTATAGCTATATCTGACCCGATTTCGATCAAATTTGGAACACATATTTGCAGGCCTAATTTGGTTGTATGTGAAAAATTCCATACTATTCGGGCTGATATTACACGTTTGGTGCACAATAAAAAGCAAATCGGACGATGATATATATGAGAGCTACATCTAAATTTTGACCGAATATCTCCAATTTCAATAGGGTTCGTCCTTGGGCCAAACAAATGGCTTGTGCAAAATTTCATCTTAATCGGATAATAAATGCGACCTGCATTTTGTTCACAAGAATACATGGCCAGACGGACGGACGGACTGACATGCATAAATCAACTCAGAAAGTGATTCTATGGAGATCCTCAAAAATAACTATGGGTCTATCTCGCTTCCTTCTCCATGTTACAAACAAATTCACAAATACATAATACCCTTACCACTATGTAGTGTAGGGTATAAAATAGAAGGCACTTATATTGAAAACTTAAATCTCAAAAAACCAAAATGGAGGAGCAAGTTCCCTCTTTTACATATTTTAAAATTTTTGGATAAGGATTCCTTGGAAACAGCACATTTTGGGTATCTGGTGTGGGGGTTAAGTCGTACTTCATATGAGTTGATGCAAAGTACTTTTTCTTTTTTTATCATCATCGAAGAATGGCGTCAAAAATATTCTTCATCAAGTTTCGCAGAGATTATATATCATGAAAATCTTTTTTTCAATTTTGCAAAATAAAGGAAAGAAAGTCTGTACCAGATATTCTTGTTGTGAAGTGTATTTTAGGGCTATATCAACCATATAGCTAGAGAGAATATATATAATTTGATACGGACAAAACTTGCCTCATCGAAATAACGATTTTAGACCCTAAGTCTCTTTGGACCAATTTCACAATGGATTTCACACATCCCAAGTATTTTAATAACCAAGGTCTGGTGTTTAGATAGACTACATCGGTCCACTGCATCTAGTACCTTCCACACAAAAGGTCGAAATTATCAAAAAAAAAAAAATATTTTCTTAACAGAAAGAGAAGCAATAATCTAATTTTGCATCAATTTTGCAAATCCTAATATTTGCCTCAGTTTTCAGTCAAATGCGAAAATTGATAATATCGGTCCACTCCATCAAGTGCTTCCCCCACAAAGGGTCAACATTTTGAATAATTACAACTCTTATAAATTGTGATGTTAGAATCCGATTGTCTTTCACACATCCCACATATTTTTATAAAGTTAAGATCTGGTGTTAAGATGGAATATATCGGCTATAGGAAAACGTGAACCTAAATATTCAATGTTTCGCCACCGAAGCTAGAAACCGTTATGACCCACAAATATCAATTTTTAGACAAATACGTGAAAAAATGTGGCAAAAATCATCAAAATTCCGAATATCGGGAGGTACCGTTATATGGGGGCTATTCCAAAACGTGTGCCTATACGTACAATGTTTCGCCACCGGAGCTAAAACCCATCATGGCCAACAAATTCCAATTTTTAGACAAATCAGTGGGAAAATGTGGCAAAAATAATCAAAATACCGAATATCGGGAAGTACGGGTATATGGGGCTATACAAAAACTTGAAACTATGCAAAGGATGTTTCGCCACCGGAGCTAGAACCCATCATGGTCAACAAATGTGGCAAAAATCATCAAAATACCGAATATCGGGATGTACACTTGTATGGAGGCTAACCAAAACCTGAACCGATATATCTCATTTTCAATAGCCACCATCCTAGGCACAATACAAAATGTTGTGCTGAATTTTGACGCTTTACGACAAATAATGTGGGCTGTATCGTGATTTTAACAGACAGACAGACGAAAAAACGGACATCGTTAAATCGACTTACAATTTTATGCATACACTTTATGATGTCTACGATGAATATTAATGGATGTTACAACGAATTGACAAAGTTAATATACCCTACTTTCCAAGGTGGAGGGTATAAAAATTAAATACTTCGGTCGACAATATCTGGTACCACACGCACATTTTAACATCTTCTAACAATTATCAGATATGTCGCAATATTTAAATCATATTTATTTAGGTCCGACACGAAATGGGCAATATTGGTCCATTCCTTCGGAACTAACTCCAAAGAGGGTCAACAATTTGAATAATCATAACAGAAGTCAAAATATATTTAAATAATCGAACATTGAGTGCGGGTATTCATCTGTCGGCAAAACCGACTGATACTTTTTAACTTGTTAATTTATTTAAACATCATGGCGTATGATAAATTAATATTTTTTCATGAATGTATCATACGCACTACAGAACTGCCATGCATGGATTCCGCCTTTGCGGGCCCGAAACATTGTAGTGAAAATGCTAAAAAATATCGCAAGGAGAGATGCTTATTTATAACAGATCTTCTGTTGACAGAAATTTTGAGATGTGTCAAGTCTAAATTGAATCTGATGTTTTTATGAGCACTCCTTTGTGGGGTAGGTACCAGAAGGAGTGGACCCATATATTCCGTGTTCAAACCACATCTTTAGTTAATAACAAGTAAAAAAGCTGTAAGTTCTGTCGGGCCGAACTTTTAATACCCTCCACCATTTGGTACAAATTTGACAATTTCCAAAAAAATAAAATCTGTTAAAAATTCTGTTAAAATATTAAAAATACCGTATGCCTATACGACGACGTGGACCTGCATAGGCGACTTTTGTCATAAGTTATCACAATATTTAAATGCGAAACTCGAATAAAAATCTGTTTATATTGTAGCTTAAATCATCAAAATACCGAATATAGGGGGTACCGTTATATGGGGGCGCAGACAATTTTCTGGCATGGGCCCTGCAAATAATGTCGCTAAAATCATCAAAGTACCGAATAGGGGGGGGGGGGGGGGGGGGGGGGGGTACGGTATATGGGGGCTATACGAAGACGTAGATCTACATGGCCCATTTTCTGTTTTATGCTGCAGTATCTATTAGGAACTTCAAGTAGTATCCATTACGAACTTCAAATGCCAAATTTGAAACAATTCCGGTAAATAATGTCGCTAAAATCATCAAAATACCGAATATCGAGAGGTAACGTTATATGGGGGCTATATGATAACTTGGACCTACATGGCCCATTTACGAACTTAACCTGCCTACTGACAAAATATATATGTCTGCAAAAATTTAGCCTTCTATCTCAATTTGTTCGAAAGATAGCGTGATTACAACAGACAGACAGACAGATGGACAGACAGACAGACAGACAGACAGACAAACAGACAAACAGACAAACAGACAAACAGACAAACAGACAAACAGACAAACAGACACACAGACAGACAGACGGACATGGCTTAAATCGGAACGGAATGACAAAATGACAAAATTAATATATCCTCCATAGTATGGTGGAGGGTATAAAAATATTGTGACGTGTGTCATTTGAAGGCAATCGGACTCTTACTTTACAATTTATAAGAGTTATAGTTATTCAAAATGTTGACCCTTTGTGGGGGAGGTACTGGACCGATTTTGTTCATTTTCGAACCTTACCTGGCACTGATGCAAATATTAGGATTTGCAAAGTTCGAGCAAAATTGGATTATCTTTCTCTCTCTCTCTCTCTCTCTGTACAGTAAAATATTTCCTTTGAAAATTTCGACCTTTTGTGGGGGAGGGACCAAAAGGAGTGGACCGATATTGCCCATCTCCGAACACGATATGTTTCCTTTGGTTTATTCAATGTCCCCTACAGATATTTAAAGGTATAATACAAATGCCCGTAAAAACCTAAAGCAAAATATAACCACACACTTTTAAATATACCATAATTGTTTTGTAATAAAAAAATAGTAATAAATCCGCTTTTCTTTTTGCTTCGTTCTACATGGATTTCCTTTTACATTGTTTGGTTAGATATAAATACGAATTAACAACATACTCACAATTATATATATGTATGTAAAATTTTATACTGTTAGAATTTCATCAGCTACAAGTATGTAGCTGAACTTACATCCATGTTTGCAATTTTTTACGCATCTCTTTTTATGGCCCCTATGTGTGAGTTCAAGCAACCTATAGAAATAAAGAGATGGAGGTATGGAAATTCAAGCCCCCACCAAAAAATATTGATTTTTTTATATTCAACATAAAAATCAACATACGTTGTCTATTTGAGGTCCTAGGAGATTCTGCAAATTAAATGTTGTACACAACAATGTCAGAACTCTCCCAGCAGAGACTTACCGTACATATTCATTGTTCACGGGGAAAACATTTATTGCTCCACATGGAACAAAGCTGAAAAAAATGTGACAGAATTCAACGAATAAATTTCATATTATGTTTGTACTGCAGTTGTTGTTGCAATGGTTAAATATTATTGTGAAATACACACACATACACACAGAAAAATATAAATATATATACAAATAAAATATTTTTTTTTTATTATTTTCATTCTTTTTTGATTTCGAATTGCAGATGTTAAATTTAATATCTGGTTTGTGGCCAATTTTCGTAATAAATTTTATTATCCAACTGTCGTTGCGATATTGAAATCTGAGTGTGCGAAAATTATTTGAGACACAAACATAACGTTGACACTGTGGGTGTCAGACCGAACTATTTATTGAACTATGAATGTCAAAATTCCATGTAAAACGATACTGTGATAAAGACCTGCAATTTTGTGCACACTTCAAGGAATTTCCACATTTCTTTCAGTAATGGTTATTCGAAGAATGTTGTTCAGATTGAAAAGTTATCGTTTCAGCTTAATTTTTGTGAACTTAGTTCATGAGAATTATTTTTGCTGCTAGCAAGTGACCGCAAATTCGTTTGCGTCCTTCCCAAAAAAATGGTGTTTTTTTTAAACGTAAAAGTGTATTAAAAATTGTAATAAAATAATAAGAATTAATAATAAATAAAAATATATTAATAAATTACAAAATAATAATTAACCATAAAATATCAATAAATAATAAAAAGAACTCCATCTGCCTCTCGAACACTACCCATAGTACCATTGTTTGTACCACACAAATAGAATGTCCCTTGTAAAAAAAATTGGAATTCTAGCTCGTGACACATTTACTACAAACCGATTTAGAATATCCAACACCATTGGTATAACTTCTAGTGCAATTTAGTACTTCACTTAAATTACGAATTTCAAAAAACGCGATAGTTTCTTAATTAGCATACCAAGAGGAACTTTATATATCTATTCACTCGTGTTGTGTGAAATATTCCAATTTAAGAGTCCGACATTTGTCTGACAATGCAAAAATTTTCCTGGAGAAGAGCTAAAATTCTTAAATTTATCATAGGACCATTTCAGCCATATGGCTACAGATCGCGTCACATCGAAGTAATGGTTTTAGAACATAGGTCTCTTGTACCAAATCCGTTTCAGGACATTTGGAGGCGATTTAGAGGTGTTCGTCCGTCCGTCTGTCTTGCTGGTGCGCACGATAACTTAGATCGAGTTCGGAAATGGACAATATCGGTCCACTCCATCTTGTACTTCCCCCACAAAGGGAAATTTTCCAAATTTTCCATTGGATTAATACACAAAAATATAGCTAGACTCTCTAAACACCTAATATGGACCGATGTCGTTATATGGAGTGTATGTAAACAGTAAAATTTTTCGTACAACCGAATTTATCAATTCTGTGTGATAGACCTAGTGCAATAGACATACATATTTGAAATTTTAAGCGGGACATTCTTTAAATCCAACATGTGAAGTTCCAGAGCATTCAATTTACCTTTTTTTTCAAATCTCCTAGGAATAATATAAATGTCTGATCAAAGGTCTATTTCAAATATTACGACGTCTATCAGGATATCAACTGACGGATAGACAGATAGACATGGCAAAATCTCCATAGAACTCTCTATCAAGAATATATTTAGTTTACTAAAACATTTTTGTATCACGAAATTTTATTTATACGCTAAATGTCCTTTAAAAATGTACTAAGTTGGGGTTGTAAACAAATCGACGTCGATATTGTTTTACTTCATTAGACAAATTAATATGACCTTTCTCCTATTTCCAATGTTGCCTATTCAACATTTACTGGCAAACTGAATAGCAAAACATTTTTATTGTGTTCTATATATTCATAATCTGTCAAGGAGACGAATGCCTGTTATGGTTTCTCTAAGGATTTAACAGAAAATGTAACATTTACGCTTGATGGTATCGTGCTATAAAAATGTTTGTAGAGTTTCCTTTAAGAAACTTTTTAACATGTCTATGTTGTAGGCATATTAAAACGACCAGTACTTTTGCATAAAATGTTAACAAATGTAGGCATTCTAAAATGATAACATTTGCATAGAAGTATTGTACTCTCGGAGGACGTACACATCTTGCAGTGATAGCTTTTGCTATTTGGTCTAAACTTTGTCAAAACCACTCCTTTGTAAATCTCATGAAATTTCAACGACAATTTAAGAGATCGTAATGGATACTGCAGCCTATGACAGAAAATGGTCTGTGCAGGTCCACGTCTTCGTATAGCCCCTATACAACGGTACCTCCCAATATTCGGTTTTTTGATGATTTTAGCGACATTATTCACCGGAGTTTTTTCAATTATGGTATTTGATGTTTGTAATGGATGCTACAGCCTATTGCAGGAAATTGTCTGTTCAGGTCCATGTCTGCGTATAGCCCCAAATATAACGGTATGAATATTATCCAAGATAATTTATAGAGTGTATTGATACAAACTCAAGTATAAATGTTTTAACATATTTGTTGATGATTTCAAAGAACTAAGAGAATTTAGACTGGCGAGCTCTTGTTCTTGAATAGCCATGGTGTAGAACACATTTTTTCACTTGGGTATAGATACGCATTTTCTCCGAAGAGACATAAGACCTAAACATGTTATTTTGATGAGACTTACTTTAATATATATTAAATGAAATATCTATATCTATAAAAGAGGAAAATGTTTGTATGTTTGTTTGTTTGTTTGTTTGTTTGTAATTTATGGACTCGAAAACCGCTGAATAGATTTTCCTGAAAATTTCCATATATACTGCAACATCGCCTGAAAGTAACATAGGCTATATACATTTTTGAATTTCCACTTGGAACTGGAGATATAGCATCAGAATCGGAGGTACCTCCCAAAAATTTAGATTTTATATGCACATATCTATTGATTGGTTGAAGATACAGTCTCCAAATTTGGAATACGTAACGGAATTTGGAACAAAAATAAGTTTGCCAAATTATATTGTAATCGGTTCAGATTTGGATATAGCTCCCATATATATTTTAGACCGATTTCGTTCATTTGATGCCTCAAACACAATATGAATGTTCGATTCCAATGAAATTTGGAATGTGTGACGGGATTTAATCCGAAAATAAATTTGTCAAATTATATCGAAATATAAATATATATATATATATTTTGGGCCGATTTCAAGCATTTGATGCACCAAACACGCTATGTATCCCCAATTTCAATGAAATTTGAAACGTGTGATAGATTTTATCTAAAAAATTGACTTCCCAAATTATATTGAAATCGGTTCAGATTTGGATATAGGCCGATTTCATGTATTTGGTGGACCAAACACGACATGTATTTCCAATTGTAATGAAATTTAAAATAAGTAACGGAATTGGGAGCCAAAATGAATTTGTCAAATTAAATTGAAATCGGTTCAGATTTGGATATAGCTCCCATATATATATTCTCGGCCGATTTCACATATTTGGCGCACCAATTTCAATGAAATATGAAAGGTGTGGCGGAGTTTGGTGTAAAAGTAATTTTTTTAAAATTATATTTAAATCGGATCAGATTGGGATATGATTTTAATAAGAACCATTGACCCACAACGCCTTAGGCTAACACTTAAAAACAACTCAACAATTTATTTGAAATACGCTTATTACGGCGAAGTATGTTGCTATCTCGAATTCACTAATAGCAATAGAAATGCCACTCTACTTAAAAAAGTTGCAGTTTCCTGCACACAATGTGTTGAATGACAAGTTGTATTACTGGTATTTGATACAATGAGACAGTGATAAAATCTATTAAAGTTGCTAGTGATGCGTAGAAAATATTTTACTTAGAACCAAGGGAACCAATTAAATTAAATAACATATGTATGTGTGTACCTACGTAAATACTCTTATTTAAAATGCTCAATAAAAGCGTAAAAAGGTACAAAAGGTTATGGAAACCCCAGTAGGTTAGGTTTGGTAAGAGGTTGTGTAGTTACAACAGAAATTGTAACTACCTCACTCGGAGACCTCGCGTTCCATTGTGATCATTCTCCGGAAAAGGAATATAAGTTGAGAAAGATGGAAGGTGATGGATATTTGTAGTGAAATAGCAAGAAAAAAGCAGTAAGTTCGGCCGAGGCGAACTTTGAATACCCTCCATCATTTGGAACGAATTTGGAAGATTTCAAAAAAATCCGTTAAAAATTCTGTTAAAATTTTAAAAATACCGAATATAGCCGTTATATTGAGTTCTATACGAAGAAGGCAACTTTTGTCATAAGCCATTACCATATTCAAATACGAAACTTGAAAAAAATCCTGCTAAAATCATCAAAACACCGATTATAGGGAGGTACCCTTATATCAGGGTTATACGAAGACCTGGACCTGTATAGACAATTTTCTGTCATAGAATGTAGTTCCTATTACATACTCTAAATACGAAATTTGGACAACTCCGGTGAATAATGTCGCTAAAATTATCAAAATTCTGAATATTGGGATGTACCCTTATGTGGAGGCTATACGGAGACGTGGTCTCATTCAGGTCGGTAACGGACGGTGAGGGTGAGATTGTTCATTAAGTCGTCGGAGAGGTCTGTTAGGCTGAAACGCTCATTATGATCTCATCCATAAGGTCGAGGATTTTCTTATGGATGAGAGGATTTATATAGAACCTGCGCCGTACGATTACCTTTTTTACCTTTTCCTATAATTGCAATATAGTATATATAAATTGCAACCAATTTCAGACTTCTGTCATTTCTAAGCCACTCGTCCGACAACTGTTAAAATTATTCCAGACTTGGTAGTGTATGGGCGCCGGTCAGGATATAATTGGCACTCGGTCAAT
Source organism: Musca domestica (assembly GCF_030504385.1). Classification (NCBI taxonomy): domain Eukaryota; kingdom Metazoa; phylum Arthropoda; class Insecta; order Diptera; family Muscidae; genus Musca; species Musca domestica. The sequence goes on from NW_026712326.1 coordinate 5,479,914, forward strand.
TATATCAAAGCCCTCCCACCATAACCGCTGACTGTCCGAGACACTTACAGGGTGAGATGAAAAAACTGCAACCAATTACGGGCTTCTGTCATTTCTAAACCACTCGTCTGACAGCTGTTAAAATTATTCCAGTGACAGCTCATTATATTGTTTACAAACATACAAAAGCATTTTGGCGTTATTTATTTTTTAAAAATAAGTATATTTTTATATATTTTCATATACGAAACCAATCGGAGGTTTTTTCAAGAATTGTCACAAATCTGAATAATTTTTCATTGAAAATTTTCAATTTCAAAAATGTTTTGAAAGCTCATTGTCCAAGCAGCTGTGTCGATGCGTATATTCTTCTACCAGGGATTGTACCAAGGGTGATACATTTTAATCAGAATCGATTTCCACTTAATTTGACTGTATTTTCCAAAATATTAATTGAAAATTTATTTTGATAATTAATACATGAACTTAATAATCTTATTTTTTGTTAACCCATTGTAATATTTCCTCCCCAACTTTGTTAACAATAACGGCTGTATCCCTCATGTTTATTATATTGTTGTTCTAAACTTCCAATAAGGAAAGCAATAGAATTTGCTCCCACATGAAATTCTCGTTAACCCTCTTTAAAGAGTATCATGTGTGGTAACTTTATAACTTATAGTCTTACATTGATTCCAAGACTTTTAACCATTCTCAAAGCAACAATATTACGAAATTCTTGGAAAAAGCAAAAGCTATTACATTACAATTACATTGTGTGATTTCTCATGAAATCATTGGAATCAATGCTCATGTGTTTGTGTGTGTTAAGATTTCCAAGTAATTCAAGAAGGAAAACCTCTTGGGACCACTGTGAAAGTTGCATGAATATGGTGTCACTGAAATCAATTTATGTTGTTCATAAATGCTAACGTTACAGACAATTGAAATGGTGAAAAAATATTTCATATATTACGAACTTCAAATACAAAACTTGAAACAATTCCAGAATATATATACTTTGTAGGATCTATCTTGAGTATTTCGAGGAGTTACAAACGGAATGACATAGAATGGTAGAGGGTATAACAAGAAAAATCTAATAAATAGCGCGAAATATTTTGTGAAAATAACAAGTAAAAAAACATTAAGTTCGGCCGGGTCGAACCTTTAATATCCTCCATCTTGAGGTAATGGAAACATTAGAACCAATTATGACCCACTAATACCAAAAATCATCAAAATACCGAATATCGGTATGTACCGCTATATAGAGCTATACAAAAACGAAGACCAGGTACCGTTATATGGGAGCTATACCAAAGCGCGGACCCATACATACATTCTGAACTACAAATACCAATTTTCAAACAAATCCGTGAAAAAATGTGGCAAAAATTATCAAAATACCGAATACCGTTTTATGGGGATTATAACAAAGCGTGGACCGATATATATCATTTTCAATACCAACCATCCTAGACACAATACAAATTATTCTGGTAAATTTTGACGCTCTACATCAAACAGGTTGAGTTTTCACAATTGACTTCTTCTGTTGAATGTAAATTTCAGAGCGCTCGCGTGGCGTGTATTGGTTCATGGTAAAAATCTTCTTGGACTGACGCTTCAAACGCAGTATGTCATTAAGCGATGAGACATCTCTGTCAAAAGTTATGGCGTTGCCAGATGGGTCCGTCGAATATATACATTATGGGGTCTTTTCCAAGGTGGAGGGTATACAAAATGGAGAAATTTGATATTATTAAGCATGTATTTTTATACTCTCTAAAATTTGTAACAATTGTTGCACATTTTACTAGTCGTCTGTTAACACAAAAGATCTTCAAAAGAGAGCGATTTGAGAGAACAATTTTGACAGTTCATTTACGGAGAGTTTGCAAATTCTTGCAGGACAAATTTCTTCTTGCAATCACTTGCAACTCTTCTTCTTCTCCTTCCGGTGACTTATATTTGGACAAGCAATTTAAAAACACCTTTATTTTGGATATCTTGGAAATCTTTGTCTATGACGCACAAATTATCTTGTTTTGACAAGTTTTTGAAGAGATTCCGTCTGTTTACTTTTCACAGTTTTCACAGAGTAAAAATAGGTGTGTCTGGTTACTTTTCCTGTAGCAATTGTCCAGTAACTTCTTTCTGAGAGAGTAAGGTAGTTTTATTCTCTTTTGCAAGGAAAATGCGAAAAGAAAACAGACGGTATTCCTGCAGAAGCTTGCAACTAATCAGCTGATCAAATCAAAACAAACCAATTTGTCCCCCATAAGGAGAATTAAAACAAAGGAAGCAATACTAATTTTACAAGTTTTTTTAAATAAAAATGTTGGAAATAGTCTTTTATTTTCTTATTACATATTAACATTTACGTTTTTCACATTTTGTAAAGTTTTTCTCCAAAAACTATTAGTCTTGCTAATTCCAAAAAAAATATTTTCAAATTGAAAGCGAAAAAATAAATAAACAAACAATAGAAAACATCTGATTGAATGTCGATAAATGAGAAGAAGAAGAGTTGCAAGTGATTGCAAGAAGAAATTTTTCCAGCAAGAATTTGCAAACTCTCACTGAAAGAACTGTCAAAATTTCTCTCTCCAACCGCTCTCTTTTGCAGAACTTTTGGGTTAACAGACGACTTCCAGTAACAATTTGTAACAATTGTTACAAATTTTAGGGTAACCAGACACACCTAATACCTTACCCTCTCAGATAGAAGTTGCTGGACTATTCCTGCAGGAAAAGTAATCAAACACACCTAGAGTTGTAAGGGTATTATGTCTTTGTGCATTTGTTTGTAATGCTAGGAACACAATTGGAGCGAACGACGAATTTTTTCGCGGCGTATGTTCGTCGTCAAAAATAAAACACATATGTGTATATGGAAGTGCACACTATCACGGCACCGGCGAAAATTTCGTCGGTCGCCGCGAACTCAATTAGCTTTATTTCTATTTCATACGCCGGCGACCGGCGAACAAAACAGTACAAGGTGGCCATACTTGTACGAATTTTATGTGTTTTAGTAAATAAAGTTACTTTTTACTTTAAAATTTGTTATGGTCACTCTACTATCTGTTATGCTAGGAACACAATTGGAGCGAACGACGAATTTCGCCCTACGCGGCGACAAAATGAGCCGCGAAAATTCGTCGTATGGAACACAATACCGACGAAATTATAAAACAGCTGATGAAGTTGTTTACTTTTTGCTCATTTGTTGACTACAATGAATTATACAAGAACACATAATTCTTTACGTTCTCTATTATAATTTCACTTATGTCCATCTTCTCTATTATAAATTCACTGATATCCATCTTCACTCAGGCGCAAGTACACAAATAAATAAACAAATTAATTATGTTTTTTTATACGAGTAACAGATAGTAGAGTGACCATAACAAATTTTAAAGTAAAAAGTAACTTTATTTACTAAAACACATAAAATTCGTAAAAGTATGGCCACCTTGTACTGTTTTGTTCGCCGGTCGCCGGCGTATGAAATAGAAATAAAGCTAATTGAGTTCGCGGCGACCGACGAAATTTTCGCCGGTGCCGTGATTGTGTGCACTTCCATATACACATATGTGTTTTATTTTTGACGACGAACATACGCCGCGAAAAAATTCGTCGTTCGCTCCAATTGTGTTCCTAGCATTACTCGTATAAAAAAAAACATAATTAATTTGTTTATTTATTTGTGTACTTGCGCCTGAGTGAAGATGGATATCAGTGAATTTATAATAGAGAAGATGGACATAAGTGAAATTATAATAGAGAACGTAAAGAATTATGTGTTCTTGTATAATTCATTGTAGTCAACAAATGAGCAAAAAGTAAACAACTTCATCAGCTGTTTTATAATTTCGTCGGTATTGTGTTCCATACGACGAATTTTCGCGGCTCATTTTGTCGCCGCGTAGGGCGAAATTCGTCGTTCGCTCCAATTGTGTTCCTAGCATAACATGGAGAAGGAAGCGAGATAGACGCATAATTACCTTTGGGTATCTTTATAGAATCACTTTCTGAGTCGATTTATGCATGTCTTCCGTCCGTCCGTCTGTTCATTTATTTTTGTGAAGAAAATGCAGGTCGAATTTATTATCTGATTGAGATGAAATTTTCCAAAAAATATTTGTTTGGAAATTGGTGATAAACGGTTCAAATTAATTGTACACCAAATGGATAATATTAGCCCGAATGAACTGAATCTTGGCAATTTCGACTGAATTCATCCTAGAAACCAGTACTTGGTGCAAATTAGTTCAGATATAGCTATGGCTCTCATATACAGGGTGAGATAAAAAAACTTGCAAAAAAGACAAACGCCATAATTTTTTAATAATTTAATTTTATTGAATGAAAGTGAAAAATGTTGGAAATAGCATTAAATTTTAGAATTTGTTTAGATTTGTTCGAATTGGTCATCTTTGGCACGAATTATGGCCTTCATACGGCCAATGAACCCGTCACACGCTGCCCGAATGTTGCTCTGCGGTATTTTGGCCCATTGCCGAAGAAGCGCTTGCTTGATGTAATCGACACTTTGGTATTTTTTAGTGCCAACCTTGCTTTCCAAAATACTCCAGACACAACAGTCCAACGGATTGGTATCCGGAGATTTTAGTGGCCATTGTGCCCTGGAAATGAAGCGAGGAACCTCATTTTGTAACCAGTCTTGGATTGGGTGGCGATGGTGCTGAGTCCAGTTGGAATGTCCATGGTCGGCGACCTAAATGTTTGCGTGCCCAAGGGCTTAATACGCCCTCCAGAATATTTTCGCGATAATATTCGGCAGTTATTCTGATGCCACGGTCGATTAATACGAGCGGAGAGCGACCATCGGCTGTTATGGCGGCCCACACCATCACCATGGCCGGCGCTTAAGTTCTGGTGGCCAACCGAAGGTGCACATTTTCAGCTGACCTCTTTGGGAAATAAACACGATCATTTTGTTTGTTTACAAACTGCTGGACAACGAATGTTTTCTCATCGGAGAAAACCAAATTCGGCAGTTCACCACTTTCGGCCAAGCGAAGCAACTCTTTTGCTCTTTTGAGTCTATTTTCTTTCTGTTGCGGTGTAAGTTCTTGCACTTTTTGGTATTTAAATGGCTTTACCCCGAGCTCATATTTGGCTAATATTTGTGAATGGAATATTGCGATATGTTCAGCTCACGAGCCATTTTTCGGCCACTACGAGGGGGTTCGATCAAGTCGCTTCTTTACTTTTCGAACCATTTCTGCTTATGTTCCTGTTTTCTTCCGTCCACTTCCTTGATGTCGGGCTACGCTACCAGTATCAAGGTAACGAGCAATGGTACGAGACACAAAAGATTTATTTACATTTAAATGCTGGATTGCTCTAACGGCGGCCACTTGTGGTTTTCCAGCCAAATATAAAGAAATCACACTATCACGCTTGAATTCCATCACGAATAACTTTTTTTCTGGAAAATTTTCACCAATATGCTTTTGTACGCTTGTAAACAATATAATGAACTGTTTCCGGTATAATTTTAACATCTGTCGGACGAGTGGCTTAGGAATGACAGCAGTAAATTGGTTACAGTTTTTTCATCTCACCCTGTATATATGTTTCATCCGATTTGATGTTAAAGTCCCTCACATTCGTAATATGCACTCCACGACAATGATATTTGATATCCTTATCGAATTATCGAAAATGCAAAATTTTACATAGAATTAATCATTATGGATTATGTTAAATCGGCAACTCCCATGGCAGAAGAATTCTTCTGCCATGGGCTACTCCGAAGAATGTAATATAAACATAGCCCAAAAATAATAAAAAACACTGGTTCTCAGTTACGTTATCATTACGTAAAGTATACGAAACACATGCGCTGCAATGACTTTCAAACTATTGACAACAAATGTTAGCTGTCAGCTGGAACAATCATAACAACATAAACATTGGAAAAAAATGTCTCAACAAATTCGTCGTGAGGTAACCAAATTAAAATCGAAATTTCTACAAAATTCTTAATTAAAATCTTCACAAAAATTCAAGGTATTGAAAGCTTTTCGGAAACTCCATCGAACAAGACAATTGATATTTGCCGGCGATGACAATGCCTTGGCGTTGGGACGTAATGAAATCAATTCACATTTCAGGAAAAACATGCAGGAGACCAATGTGGAAGAAATCAAAAAGGTAAGGTTTGAATATTAGAATACCCCACGAATATCCCTAACAATTTCGTTAAAAATCTTTCCGTAGATGGTGAAACTTGCTTTGGATGTGGATAAAGAGTTACGCACAAATGTCATACAGGCTAAGAAGAAGGATGAGGGTGTTTATGGTAAATATTCTTTATTTGTGTTAAACTTTTCGTCTATTATTATTATTAATGTCTTCTTTCCCCATACAGAGTTACGTATTACACCAGAAACAACCCGCCTGGATAATATTGCCTTTAATCCAGATGCTGTGATAGAACCACCTCGTCGTCGTAAAGGTCAACCTGCAACCGGCTGCTGTGGCGGTGGTGGTGCAGCAAACCAAGCTGCAGAATCCTCAAATCAAAAGCAATAATAATATTTAAATTCTAGTTTAATTGTTTGTTGTCTTCTTTAATAAAGATTTATCATACTATATTTTACATTCACTTTTTATGTTTTTTCGATTTGCTTTTCTTTGATTTGGATTTTTTCTTTTTTGATTTTTTCGATTTCTTTTTCTTCCGACGCTCGTCTTCGGATGAGCTATCACTTTCGCTAGACGAAGAAGATGTGCTTTCACTGTCAGACGATTCACTTTCGGAAGACGATTCCTCACTGCTACTGGTATCTCTTTTAGATTTTTTTGACTTCTTTTTGCCATCATCCTTTTTACGTTTCCTGACATCTCTGCTTTCTTCGTACGAAGTTTCATCTCTTCGAGATTGTCTTCTTACTGGAGACTGGTCGTGTCGTTTCTTTTCCATAGATCGTCCATTTTGTATTCTCTCCTTATTTCTGTGTGGTGATTCTCGCCTGTCTCGGTTTCTACGATGTTCATCGTCATGCCTTCTGTCATTATACCGTTCATCGTTTCTTCTCTTGGGAGAGTATCGGTCGTCATATCTTCTTATGGGTGATCTCTCCCTATCACCTCGTCTATTGTCTCGGCGTGGTGGTGATCTATGCCTCGATCTCGATGTCGATCTTGATCTCCTTTGCTTATCCAGTTCTCTGTGACGTTCCTCTCTAGCTTTACGCCTTTCCGCTGAGGTCATTCTACCTCGTGACCGGGATCTCGAACGTGTTCGCCTGCGTTCACGTTGCCTATTGTTATCTCTTCTTGGCGAACGTTGTCTCTCATTTTGTTTGTTTGGTTTGCGATCGACATTTCCCTTGTCACGCAAATTATTAAAATCCAGACCTTTAGAATCACCTTCAACACCTCGTCCTTTACCACGCCACTTGATGCGAGAAACAGATTGTGAGAAATCCACATGAATTCGTCTATCATCTATGAGCACATTGTCCATTTTAAAATATGCAGCTTCGCAGGACTTCTGATCCTCAAATTCCACAAAGGCATACTGAAGAGAATCTCCAGTCTTACGGTCTCTTATTACTTCACAACTCTTAACTCGGCCAAATCGACTGAATATAATTTCCAAATCATCATCTGTCGTCACAGGATTCAACTTGCAAACGAATAGAACATTTTCAGGTGGTGCCATATCTGCATCTGGCAAATCGCCCACAATCTCCAATATTGTTGCTCTGGCCTTAGCTTCGCGTTCAGCCAGCATCTCCTGTATTTCCTCCATTGTTTTGCCGTCGGTGTCGTCTATGTCTTCATCTGCAGCTATGCGACCATTTTGCATTCTCTCCGCCGATGGTGAGGGTGATCTACTTGGCTGCCTAAATCCTCTGGGGTCAGGAAATGGATCATCTAATATTACCGTATGTGTAATGCGAATATCTTGATATGGCCTAAAGTTTTCATCTACAATGGCTTCATTTAACTTTCTCAACGTCTCATGACCCTCTACCACCTCCCCAATGACACAATGCTGCCCGTCCAAAGATGTCAGGTTGTCACCCAAAGTGAAAAAGAATTGACTGCCCAGCAGTTGTTTGCCGGCCCCGACCAACGAGAGAAGACCAGCACTGGAATGATGAATCTTTGGCAAAGTTTCACCCTCAAAGAACCGCTTGTGTTGTCCCTCAACAACACCCCATATAGAACTGCCGCCATCACCCGCTCCAGTTGGATCACCCGTCTGTGCTATGAAACCTTGCTCTATGGTATGGAAGAGGTTGTAATTGTAGTATTTGAGTTTGCACAGTTTCATGAAGTTCAGGCACGCCACCGGTCTCTCGTCGACGAACAGGTCGACAGTAATGTCGCCAATTGTGGTTTCTATAACCACAGACATTGTTGGAAATTATATTTTCTGTAAATTTGGTAAATAAAACGTTTTTTGCTTTGCTATGATGGAAATAAACAAAACGTCCCGCAAAAACTTTTGACAGATGACGACTCTCTGGTGTATGTTCAGTGTGGTCATGAAAATAAACAATTTTAATTGTAGTGTTGCCATATCTTGATGTGCGTTATAAAGACGCTTTAATGAACTTTCTACTACTAAAAAATGTGAAAATATTACTGTATTACTCTTGTATAATATCAGGAAATTACAAAACATGTACATTCTTGCATGGTATCATATTTAAATAGACATGCAACAAAAATGTATTTATTTGAGACTTTCCTTAATTGACTAACAAATGTGAAAAACTTATGAGTTGTAAAGATTTCCCCATAATCGTAAAATATATTGTCTATTAGCGATGAAGTATTGAAGGTTTTGCAAAAGAATTTGAAACATTTTCAATTCGTTTTTTTTTTTCTCTATATATTCCAGAACTTCAAGAAAATAAAAACAAGTAAAAAACATTGTGTACGACTGGTCACAATTTTGAATACTCTCCACCTTTGGGTAAAGAAAACTATTTTTTATAAAATTATCTGAATTCAAACATGTTCCACTTTAAACTACAAATACAAGTAAGAACGGTTGGATAATGCTGCGGTTGGAAATGCAAAGTGGGTGAGGCCGTTATATGGGCCCCATACAAAAAAGGAAACGTATATAGGCAATTTTATACTTCAAGGATTGTCATCTACCAAATCTTCTTAAATACCAAATTTGAAACAATTTCGTCGGTAAATGTGACCAGGCTTATCAAAATTCCGAATATCTGTGGGTATCGTTGTATATGCCATACACACAAATTTTCCACTGGAGCTAGCATTATGAACTACAATTACAAATTTTTAGACAAATTAGAGGAAAAAGTGGCAAAAAATCATCAAAATATCGAATATCGGGAGGTACCGTTATATGGTGCTATACAAAAACGTGGACCTATGCATACAATATTTCACCACCGGAGTTAAAATCCTAAAACCTAAAAATACCAATTTTTAGACACATCCGTTGCAAAAATTATAAAAGTACCGAATATCGGGAGGTATCGTTATATGTCGGTTATACTAAAACCCATCCTTAACACAATACAAATTATTCTGCCAAATTTTGAAGATCTACGTCAAATAATATCGTGATTTCAACAGACACACGGACAGACAGACAAACGAAAAGACAAAGTTAATATAAAAATGAGGAAAAATATCATATAAATGAAAACAACTTGTTGCATTCTCGCAGTTTCTGAAACCGTTGCTGTTTCTGAAACAGAGAATATTTGAGAGCTTATACCTATCCTAGTTGTCACATGATAGGGTTATTTATAAGCGGTTCGGAAGTTATAATCAATTTATCGATTTGGACCCGGATTTTTTATACAACCCCCAAAAAAGTCGAAAAAGGGTCAATAAAATTGATGCCAAATTAAAGCTGACACCTTTTCAAAATGCTACAATTTGTGCTAATACCTTTTTCGGGTCTAGATATATGGGTCTTTTCACCCGCGTAACGCGATTCTACCCAGTTCATTATTCAATAAAAAAAGACTTTGCTCGTATTGCCTTTGGATAGGTATTTTCATAAGCTTTTCAACGATACCTATATTGTCTATATGGGGTAAGTGGATTCGGGTCTTAAACACAGACTTTCGGGTCAAAATCTGAGGTCCCGGGCCCGTCCCCCAAGAAAATATAGTTTTCCAGAATCAGGATAAAAATACCTAGCACTGAAAAAAATGTAAGCATTTTTTACTAAACTAGAGTTAAACCTATAATTGGAGTTTTAATTCGTTTAGATTTATTTAATACAGTTCAATTAGAATCTTTTGTTATATTAAAATCAAATAATGAAAAACTCCACAATTTACCTAATCCCCACAAAATGCCTGTGAAAGTGGCAACGTTGCCAGTGCTCATGACACCTTCTGCAAAATTCACATATGGTAACATATGTAAAAAGAACGTAAACAAATAAGAGAGAAAATAAAATCAAAACAAAAAAATTAGGGGAAAATGATGAGCAACGAAGAAGAATTAAACTCCTACCAAAATGCTGAAAAAGAAAACAATGAAGTCACCAATAAAGACGGTGACGAAGACTTCAGCATGGATGGTTTCAACTACACTGCATCGGAGGCTTTCATACAAGGGCTAGCTGGGCTGGTTAATCAGAGTGATGTGGAAAACATAATCAGAGCCCAAAAACAAATGTTTGTACAACAACATTAATTCAGTGCTTTGTTGATTAAACAATGCAAGATTTACTTTGTCTAATCTTATGTTTACAGGTTGCAGCGTTTTGAGAAAACCAATGAAATGCTCTTGAATTGCAATGCCCTGTCCCAGTCACGTCTGAAACAGGCAACCGATGACTTCAAGCGACATTGTAAAGTTCTGGCTGATATGAAAAAAGATTTGGATTATATATTTCGTAAGATAAGATCTATCAAACAAAAACTAAGCCATCAATATCCACAGGCATATGCTGAAGCACCACAACCGCAGCGCAGTAGTTTGGCTGAGGAAGCTGAAGATGAAACAGAAATTCGTAAAAATAAAGAAAAATCACAATCGCAGACAGCAGATGCTGCAACGTCGGCCGGCAGTAAAACTCAAAAATCAACTACTGTGGAATATGTTCAAATGGAAGAAACCATGGACAATGGCAAACCCATTGAAAATGATTTGATTAAACGTGTTTGTTCCATTGAAACCACCAATCCCAATGATTCTTCAGATTGTACCTCCGAAGATACTGGTTAAGAATATCGTGCAGGAAATGCCCATAAATCAAAATTATTTATCCAAAGATATTTTAGTTACTTACATTTAGATTACCCCATAATTTATAAATTCTTTTATTTGTAAGATCAAATGTTATTGGCATTTAAAGGTCACTTCGCATGTTTATTTGGTAGTGAATAAAGATCTCAATTCGATGAAGTCGTCTTTGAATACAATAAAACCTTTTATTTGAATTGTTTACAAAATTAAATCTTGAACATTAAGGAATCTAAAAATGTACTAATTTTCGGATTTTGTCAAGTTTGTACATGTATTTATACTTGTGAAAAATAAAATCCAAATATTTTCAAAATTAATTAATTGAAAAATATACATAATATGTGGCTTATTAATGATATTGACAAGTTGTTGCCTTTGAATTGAATTATTAAGCCGTTCAAACCCAATTTTTGAAAAAAAAAAAAATCCAGGCATTTCATTCGTTATTGGCGCCTTCTAACTTATTATAAAAACAATGAAAAATATCAAATAAATGGGAACAACTTGAGCGTCCAGTTGTCCACATGGTCTACCATGGTTGTATATGATAGCCTCAGGGTAGTAATTACCATGGTTTTAATAAATACAAAGTTTTTAAGCTCTTTCTTGCTAGTCCGTAGTGTATGTTGTTTTTAGAGCTCGTCGTTATTATAGCCTTGCGTCAGACTTGATTTTCAATGATTGAATGATTTTATCATCCTCTTGATTATTTACGTATAGTCATCAGTTCAAAGATCACAGCAAATCAATTCTACTGCTTAGAATACATTCTAATTAGTAGCTTTTAAGTGAGAACCACAACAGATCACAGCTTAGCGGAATATCGTGAAATTAGTAAATGTCCATGAAGTCTATATACTTAATAAAATATGCTCTGATATTTCTTATAAGGTCTGTTCTGTTCTTCGATACAATAAAGAAAAAATCGATTATCATAGTTAAAACTTTTACATTATCGCAGTTCTGGAATAGACCAATAGTGAGCAGTTATTACTTTAGAAATTCATCTACCCCATTTATTGCATGTTGACAATTGGCATACGTTATAATAAGAGAATTTCCCTTTATCAGTTAAGAGTTGCCAGTGATAGGGTTGTTTTGTTTTTTTTTAAATACAGTATTGTTTTGTATATCTTTATTTCACAACATCAATAACTCGTGTTAGTTAATCTATTTTAACACATTTAATAATTACAATTAATTAATGTTTATATTTTAAGTTTTCATTATCAAAGCAATATTGTTAAAAAATTACATCTGGCAACGCCAAACACAGCCAGCTGGGAAACAAAAAAAATCATTTTTATTTCTTCTGTCATTCTTTCAGTTGTTTTTTTGAACGCGTCGGAGAAAATTCGGAAAATTGCTGTATGGTCCGCTTCTATTTACTAGGCTTTTTTCCAATTTGTCACGCAAAATTTATTTAATGTAAAACAAAATTAATAAAAGTTATTTAAAATATTAATACAAATCAAAAGTTAGTGGCTGGGGAGAGTGAAAACAAATGCCAATTGTCCCTTCTTATCAGTCGATGTCCGTCTTTTCAATGCAAAATATACAAAAAAATAACAACAAAATATTTCTAGCATAAAAACAACAACAGCTATAGAAACAATAAATTAAAAGTGGAAACGTGAGTGCGTGCGTGTGTTAAATTCCAATTCCAACAAACCAAGGCGTCATCGAGAGGGGGTGAGATTTTTCTCTCATAAATTGAAGGAACAAAGGTTGGAAATTTTCCAAAAAAAGGATATTTGATATAGCTTTTTGACATAACTTCATAATTAAAATAAACAAAAAATTTCAATTAATTAAGCAGAAGAGAAGAGTGTGTGAGAGAGAAAGCATTGAAATACAAAATAGAGAAAATAACAACAACAAGTGTTTTGTGACGAACTGACTGCATGTGAAGAATGTATATCAACAAAAGGCATAGATTTTTTTGTTTCGGTTCCCCCAAAAAGTAAATGCTACCAAAAATATTGTGTGGAAAATAGAAATTCAACTAAAAATTTAATTGACCCCTACCATAAATGCTACTATGATTCTGTGTGTACATGCGCTGCGCTAGTGTTGTGATTACTACAAAATAATTCGCTTACTTTAGAACAAAGTTTAATATTTGCTGTGCTGCAATAGCCAAAAGATATAAATTCAGTGTTTATTTCTAAATTTTAATTTAACAAAAGACAACATCATCTTTAAACTGGCCACTGTTAGTGACAAAAATCATCAATTCTTCGATAACATGGATGATGAAGAGGAAGAAGTTACCGACATGAAACTACAAATATTCCACAACACTGTACGAGAACACATTGTGAGTATCGAAGAAAAAAAGACAACACAAAATAAAAACATGACAGGATAATGGAAATGGTTATGGGGAGAACTAAAGTCATATTTTATTGTTCTAGAAAATAACCAATTTAATGTGAACCTTTTCTTAAATGCGTTTAGTAGCGGCATACAGGATTGGTAAAAATATCCATAGGAATTTGGGATGGTGTCGAGGATTCTCCTTCTTTTGTGAACAACAAAATACCTCTACGACAATGTAATCAAATATTTTATACTTACCATTCGCTTTGTTATAAACTGAAGAAGTTGTATAGGGAAGAAAAAATGTATATTTGGAAATTGTTATTAAATTATCTTCTTGCTGGTTGCTAGAGATCTATGTCACTGGGACAATAGATAAGACATAAATGCAAAACAAATAGCTATTTACCTTTTATTTCGAAAATGTAATGATATTATCAAGGGAGAATGTATTTTCGCCATGGATATAACTGGTAATAAATTGTGGTACTAGGTGTTACCGTATGGTAGTTGACAGGTGAAATCGAGATATATGTTTGACTTTTCATAAGTTAACAACTAAAATAGGGGCTTAAAATATGCTTTGATTATTAAAATGCCGAATTTCCGTTTAGATAAGAACACACCTGAATGAGCCGGTCGAGGGGTCACATTCGAAAGTATGTTCAAGCAGTGCGCGCAAGCCTCAGTTATCTACGTTAAGTTGAAAAGTAGGAACAAGTTCCTCAGGGCGCAAGCCTGCAGCGCTAGGACGCGGAACGGAAACCTTGTTGACCTCTTATAAGGCAATTGTTGGTCTGTATTGAGCTATGTGGCGAATACTAGTGAAACACAGTGGTAAAGTATCCAGACCTGAACGCTGCCCTGCAAACTGCAACAGGGTGCCTCCTCATGACACCAATTGACCCTCCAAATGTGGAGACAATGAAGAACCTAACCATACGTATTCGTTGCGTTACTTTTTTGGGTGTTACCTTAGAAGTCATCCGAACCATCTTATGTTGGATAAGACTCCCCCATCCAGGCGTGTCAGAGAGGACCTATATGAGAGTGAGGTCCACCGTAATAAAATAAAGCCTATAACTTCAGCCTAGGGTCTTGGTGTCCATCTTTATCCACTGCACTTGAAGAACGCATGCTAGACTACATTCTGGATGGTGCAGTCGTCCAATCCGTATTGGGCACGAATTGATAAAGACGTGCGAAACATGTGCGACACAGACCTGAATTTCTGTAATTGCCCTGTTAAACATATCCGTATAACTCCTGAATATCTTTGGCTACAGGCTGTGAAGGTAGCAAAATTATTGAATTTGGAGTTAGCACCAGATTAGCAGAAAAAAACAAAAACACAAAACATTTATTACAACAAGGGGCCGTCAAGTTCACTGATTCGGTGGCGTTAATAATAGCAAATAGTTCCATCTAAAAACGCTGCAGTCGTTGTAAATCTCAAATGAGTTACTAATGTTTGGCTTATCGCAAAAGACTCCTGCGCCCGTTCCGCTTTACATCTTGGTGTGTTGTTAGAGGTTCAGTTGCAAGTCGCAGTATGTGAATATCTAACGGCTCGAAATTCATTCATTGTGATATGCAACCACTGGTTTTATCCTAGCCTTTTACACATCACATACTAAAATCAAAATTCCCCTGAAATTAGCATCGATGCGACCCTCTGAACTTTGTCAGGCCTATATGATGATTTAACCAGCGAACACCACTAAACCAGCGCGATTTAAGCTTTCAGCGATTTGAGTTTTCAGTGTTTCTCTATATTCTACAGCCTTTATGATAGCAAAGACCTCTGGCTATAATACGATACCCTTGTATGTAGCTTGTACAAGAAATCGAGGTTCAGTTTTCCATAGTAAACATCGGCTATTGCGTCTTCTTATTTTGGGACCGTCAGTATGTATAGTCACATCGATTAGAAAACCAAAGCCAATTTACCGCATACACTAGAATTGTGTCTTCATCTAACTATTCAGCAACAGAAACCTCATAGCACTTCGCTCATGTCGAGTCCTTCAGTCTCGTTAGAAACGGTTTTAAGGGTGAATTTTGAAGATCCGGTGCTAACAATACCATATACAGTTTAGCGTGTAAGCCGCATCTTAGCCTTATTTCGTAATCGAAATAGAGGATGACTTATTGAGATATGTCGTACAAGTTTTATTATTTTCTATCCATAGAAGTGCCTTACATATTACATACATGGAGCTTGCGGCCTTCTTGCACGTGAAGAATATGTAAAAATACGCCACTGCTTGTCCCCTCTAAAATAAGCAAACACCTAAACGCAACAGCCCAACATCGGTTTGCAGTGAGTTCCTAAGGTTTACTTTCAGGGTCGATATAACGCCATGGTGCAGATGCTCTAGAGGACCTCTTTTCCTTCACGACGACACATGAATGTAGCAAAGTGAAGCAGTAATAAATAAAAACTAAATTGGCTCTGATTTTGGGATCCCTGGCGCCCTCATTAGGCATTGCCACGGTTATGAGCTTCACCTCTAATCTAATCTCACCTCTAATCTAAAAAGTTTTCTGCTACCAAAAGGACAGAACAAAAACAAAAAAAAAAAAAAAAAAAAAAAAAAACTCCGCTATTTAAATGGGTAAATGAGGCCGCTTAGACTGAGCCAAAAAGTATAAATCTTGATTCCTATTCATATGTTTCGGCAATAATGTCCTGACTGCATTTCTGTCCAAAGACTAGCGAGTTAAAGGAGATATGTGGTAGAAACTTTGGATCACATTCCTTCCATTGAGCACATTTCATATTTGAATAATTTGTAGCAAGTTTAGTGTTTGCCGTGTTAGTTTATATTCAAAAGTATTCACTCTTCTGAAGCCAAAGAGATATTTAATGTCTGTATCTGCATTTGCAATTTTACTAACAGAAAGGTGCAAAACGTTTTGAATTTTAAATTGATGTTCCAACACGTGCTATTTCTGTTGAAATCACTCTAATGCACAAACAATACCAAATCAACCAAACATCTGTTGTTTAGCGGCATCGTATATTGGTATTTGCAAATAATCTCTTCCTTTTCGATGATATTATTCTCTTAAAACTAAAAGTCAGTACAGCAACTACCCTTATACCTACCCTCTCGGCGCATCACTTTTATCTGCCCTTAATTATATTTTGGTTGCTGCCAGCGCGGATGGTGGTTGTTTTTTTCCTAATTTGATTGAGTTTATTTTGTTTTCTTCGTATCGTTGTTAATTTTTCATGACATATTCATTCATTGCTCAAATTGTTGTACATGTTTTTTTTCTTCAGTTTTGTTTGTATGCCCTAGTATTTTTGACGCCACCAAAAACATTTAAAAGCTTATTCTGTTTGCTCGCTGGGTGTGTGTGTGTGAGTGTTCTTCATGTGCTGTTTCGAAACAGCTGTCTGAAAAAGGCATAGCCTTTCCCGCTAGTGTCCTTGAAAGGGAAAGTATGGGTTGCATTTGAATGTTAGGCTTTATGTGGCGTTAGGTTTGCGCATAACTGTACAGGGAGAGAAGTGTGATGAAACTGAGTTGTTAGTTTTCAAATGCAATTTTGATTGTAAAGGGGATTGGTGAAAGGGTGATTGAATAAATTCACTTAATGATGCACGTCATTTTTGAAGTTTAACAGAGTTGGTGTTTTGGAAAAAGACACAAATTTACTGAGATCTTAAATTCAGGTTACTCTAATTTCATTAGTTTATTTTTTCTTTAATTTGAGACATTTTTAAATTTAGTATAATATTGCTTTGGCATTTACCTATTGTCGACATGCCGATTATTATTATTTTTTGAAAAGGGTTCGTAGAATATTTATGGAATTTTGCAGCGCAGAAACCCACCAGTTGGTCATCGGATATTTAGCGGGTGAAATGGACATGAAATGGAATATACAGACGAATCTAAATTTTAAAATATTATTTGGAATTAGCATTAACATAGCAGATAGTGTAAATATAGGGCTGTTTGATGTAGGGACAGCTACCTTCCAGCCAAATACGTTGATACGTTGGATAATCATCAACTAAACAAGAAATTGCTCGAAATGGGATGATATCTCCAGAACTGTTTAATCTCTACCTTCCCGAAAGTCCTCGTCTTACGAACGACCTGCGAAAGAGATCGTAACCTATGCGAGCAATATGAAAATGACCGCCACTAAATCAACTACCATACTCTTTAATGTGCAGAGAAAAATTTAATTCCGACCAAATACTACCCCACGATTCTATAGGTCACATTCGACAGGACGTTCAAGTCGCCCAGGATAAAGAAGGATCTAAAAGATATAGAAAGCCGGGTCAGAGTAGCATTTATACTGATGCAGTCACATATCCACCACCTTATACACTGCAGTTGAAGAATGTCGGCTTCCTTAGCAAAACAGAGTAGTTTTGGTCGAACTTTGGTTCAGGATGGTGCAGTCTACTCAATTCGTACTGAACACGAATTGATGAAGATGTGCAAACGTCCGCCCTGTGCCCGATACAGACCCGAACAAATACGCACCACCTTTTTAATTGCCCTGTCAAAACTATCCGACTCATCCCAAAGGATCTTTGGCTACTGTCTATTAAGGTAGCTAAATTCTTCAGCTTAGAGCTTGAATTAGGTTAGTTGAACGGATTACAACATAAATTGCTGTTACAGCAACAATGGGGAATCGATACGAAATAACTAGATAACATTCCAAGAATCGAATGGAAACAAATTCATGCATAAGTACATCAAATGTTCTTGCAGCGAACATAGATGAATAGAATGTTCGAAATTTAGAAAACGAAGCTTAATTTTTAGAGTGAAATTTTAGGTATTCCAAGTATTAATACCGATTTCTTGAGGATTTTTTTCAGATCTACAAAAAGGTCAGAGTGAGTTATACTGATGTAGGGTTTTACATGGTCGGTCCGAACTGTGAACGGTATATTAACTTTGACATTTCGTTTGCAACTCCTCGAAACAATCACATTAGAACCTAACATTTTTGATCAGAAGCAAATTTCTAAATTCAATAAGCGAAGTCCGTTTGTATGTGTTTCGGAGGTGGAATTGAGATAGGACGCTTAAAATTTTGCACATGTGTGTGTTTTGTCAGTATACTGGCATGCCTATAGGCATGACATGCCCCTAATTAGGCCATTACAGTCAACGTTTTCGCAGGGACCCCACATTACAGAACCTTCTGAAATTCGGTATTTGGGGATTCTAAACTTATTTTGTAACTATTTTGCTGCAGATTTGGACACATCATAAATTTATCGGCTATCCCATAATAAAGGTAGTTTGAGGTCCTTATCTACGTTTTCTAACAGATTTACATGTAAATTAATTTTTTACCATTTTCCTGGCTGAACATGGTGCATTTTTTTATTTTATCATCAATATGTATTTTAGAAGTCGTAACAGGCCACATGACTTCCTTTATGGACCGTAGAACACCTTCGGGTTGTTTACAGTTGGAAAAACCTCTTCTTTTATAGTTGTAATGTATTTGTGGAATTATTAAAAACCTTCTTCTTCTGAAAAAAAGTCAAACGCCATAATTTGTACTTTTTTTTAATTTTATTGAATGAAAGCAAAATATGTCGGAAATAGTATCAAATTTTAGAATAAGTTTAGATTTGTTCGAATTATGACCTTCAAACGGCCAATGAAACCGTCACACGCTGCCCGAATGTTGCTCTGCGGCATTTTGGCCCATTCCCGGCGAAACGCTTGCTTGAGGTGATCGACACTTTGGTATTTTTAGTGCTAACCTTGCTTTCCAAAACACTCCAGACACAATAGTTCAACGGATTGGTATCCGGAGATTTTGGTGGTGGTTTTGTAACCATTCTTGGGTGGCACGTGCTGAGTCCTTCGGGAATGTCCAAGGTCTGCGGCCAAAAATGTTTGCGTGCCCAAGGCTTTAATACACCCTCCAGAATATTTTCGCGATAATACTCGGCTAATATGGCGGCCCACGCCAATACCAAGGCCGGCGCTTAAGTGCTGGTGGCCAACCGAAGGTTGGTGATGATTTTAAAGACATTATTCACCGGAATAGTTTGATATTTTGTATTCAAAGTTCCCAATGGGTACTACAGCCTATGACAGAAAGTTGCATTTGCCGGTCCAGGTCTTGGTATAGCCCCCATATAGAGGTACCTCACTATATTCGGTATATTGATGGTTTTATCGACATTATCCACCTGAATTGTTTCAGGTTTCGTATTGTAAATTCGTAAAGGGGGTTGCAGCCTCTGACAGGGAATTGCCGGTGTTGGTATTTATCACCGAAATTTTTTGAAAATTTGCAAATTCCTTCCAAATGACCGAACTTACTACCTTTTTATTTTTTTCTTTTCCAATTTTCCCCAATCCTTATTCAAAGAGATTTGATGCATTTGATCGTTGTTTTACTTTAGCTTTGTTTTGTTTAGAGTATAATGCACACTTATCATTCGTTTCCTTAGTAACATCTAACAATGTGAAATACTAAATCAATCAGGTGTCGACTGAAATATTAACATCTAAACAAACAAAAATAATTAGCATAACAAGTGAAATTTGCAAATAATTTACTCTTTCATACATACATCGGTGTACACACATAAACAACAAGTGACGAAATCTATGCATGTCATCATGTAGTTTCCCTCCAAGTATGTAAACACATAAATTCTTTGAAAACGAAAACCGAATCACACCGTGAACAAACATGAATATTCAATTTATCCCATGGTGCTGCGAATCAAAACCCTCTATAGAAGGAACATTTTCGATTAGCACATTGGCATTATGAACTGGGCTGAGTAGACTTTTGCATTCGTTTTATTGTAAAAGAAACCTGTATTTGTAAAAAATGTACATATATAAACCGGCATGAAAAGGAAAACAGAAAGGTGTAAATAAATATTTCCACAACTGATTGAGAAAGTGAAGTAGCTGAGGAGAAAATGTTGATAAACAATGTATTACAATGCGTTTAAAGTTCATCGTATGTGGTTGTTAAGAAGATGAAACAACTGTTTCGACTTACGGATTTATATGGATATGTAGGATTTTCAGTTATTTTTATGAGAATAATGATTTTCACAATTGAAAAAAAAAATGAGTAAAATAGTATCAGTCGTCGGTTATGCCGACAGATGTATACACCCAGTCTTGAGTTATGATTATTCAAACTGTTGACCCTTTATGGGTGACGTTCCGAAGCAGTTGGCCAATTTTGATCAATTCGTATCTTATCTAAGAGGGATGTAAATATTACAACGTTCCAGATTTGAACTATATCGACTACATCCTATACTTTATATGAAATATGTGCAAATTTTTGGAAAATGTGGAAATATGCCTGAGGTAAAAGATATAGCGGACCGAATTATTCCATTTGCATACATTTCATCTAATACATATAAAAAATATTGGAATGGACAAAATAACAAGAAAATCGAACATTTATATCCAATTTTATGCGAAATCATAAATCCCACTGTCATCTCATCTCTCATATTCTGGTTGAGATAAATATTTAGATATAGCAAGTTGTAAAGAATCGCCGACTTGTTTCACAAGTTATGACAGATATAAGTATTGGAAATTGTGACCCTTTGTGGGTGAGGTAACTGAAGGGGTTGGCAGATATATATTATCTTCACAACAGATCTTTTTTTAGCAAAAATTTTTCGATGTGTGAAATTGAACAGAGTTGGATGCTTAATTCGCTATCTTTGAGGGTTTTTTGTACCAAAAGAAATGGTCCGATCTCTACCATCTTCATAAAAGATCTTGTGTTGATGGAAATATTGAGATGTAATGAAATGTATGGAAGAAATCATGGGATGTGTGGAATATGACGAGTACCGGATGCTTATTTCGGATTTTATGATCGTTTTGATTCTTCAAAATGTTGACCCTTTGTGTGGGAGGTACCAGAAGGAATGGACCGAACTCTACCATCTATATAACATATCTTGTGATATTGATATGTACTAAGTCTGAATGGAATCTGATGTTAATATTTGGGGGAAGTACTTGATGGAGTAGACTTGGTGGGGGAGGTACCAGAAGAAGTGAACCGATATAAAAATATTGTGATGTGTGTAATTTGGAGAGAACCGGATGCTTATTTCGGATTTTATAATCGTTTTTGTTATTCAAAACTTTGACCCTTTGTGTGGGAGGTACCAGAAGGAATGGTCCGAACCCTACCATCTATAAAACAGATCTTGAGTTTATGGAAATATTGATATGTGTCAAGTCTGAATAGAATCTGATGTTATTTTCGTGTTTTATGAGCTTCATGAATATTCAAGATTTTGACCCTTTGTGGGGGAGGTACCAAAGGAAATGGACCGATCTCTACCATCATTATAACAGATCTTGTGTTGATAGAAATATTGAAATGTGCCAAGTCTGAATGGAATTGGATGTTAATTTCGCGTTTTAAGAGCCAGAAGTAGGGGACCAGAACGAGTGGACCGATATATTCCATCTTCACACCAGACCTTGTGTTAATAAAAATATTGTGATGTTTGTAATTTGACAATCGGACACTTACATCACATTTTATAAGAGTTAACATTATTCAAAATTTTGATCCTATGTGGAGGAAGTACTTGATGGAGTAGACCGATATTGTCTATTTTCACACATGACCTATCGGATCGGATTATCCTTTCTCTTTCTGTGCAGTTTCTTTTAAAATGTCGACATTTTGTTGGGAAGGTACCAGAAGGAGTGGACCGATATTGTCCATCTCCGAACTCGATCTAAGATTGGCAAATTATTACGATGTATCAAGTTTGAAATAAAACGGATACTCCTTTCGAGAGTAATCGTGCGCACCAGCCAGACAGACGGACGGACATAGCTAGATCGACTCCAAATGACCTGAAACTAATTTGGTCCAAAGAGATCTAGGGTCTAAAATCGATATATACCCTCTCTAGCCATATGGTTGAGGGTGTAATTTAGAGAGAAAAGACTGACGATCTGACTTTGATATAAATCCGTGACAGAATCTGTTACCCCCTTTGGGAGCTAAATTGTGCATCAGCCAGCTAAAGTTGGTAGTATTTAAGCCACATGTTGGTTGGAGGCTTTCAAATATGAAAACAAGAAAATGAAAATGCTTGTTAGTAAATTTTATTTAAACACCTGTCTCAAATAACGAACATGACTTAATATTTATTTAATAAATGGATTTCATTTCAATGCATACTTTTTGCACTTCAACTACAAGACATATGACAACGTTTTATTTCTTTGTTTGGAGTAGAAAAAAAAACACAAATATTTGAATGCATTTTGTTTTGCTGATTATTGGGTGTATTGAAAGTGACGTACGTTACATCATTTTCTGTGTTTTTTCTTTTTGGCATTTGCGAATAAATTTATAAAAAAATACTATTTTATAACTGAATGAAAATGAAAGAAGAAGAAGAAAAAGCAACCCATCATTTTTACGATTCGTTAAGCGTGGAAGACTCGTCGTCGTCGTCGTGAACGTCGTCTACAAATTAATTACCATTAATGGTGTGCTGCTGTGATGTGGGTAAAAAAAATTGCGAACGGACATTGACTTCAGCCCGCCGGCAGCTGGTGATGATGTTGGTTGCATACATATTTTTTGTTATTAAATGATGGGTTAAGTTCAAAGCGAACTTGAAATAAATTTTATATATCTACTTATGCGTTTGATTGGATTTCCCCTAGAAATATATTGTTGATAGTGTTCCTAGAGTTTAATTTGTTATCAGCTCAAAAATCAATTACTTTCTCTGCCTTCGTCTATACCATTTAAAATCAAACAACTTGGCTTCTTTAATCACAAACAATTTTTCTTTCAATATTTTTTTGCCTTTGTTTTAGAACTTAACATTGCCATTATCTTTGTTTTATTTTTAAATAATCTTATCATTTTTCGTTTTAGTTTGAAATTTGTTCAATTGCGATTTGATCGAAGGGGCGTCTAAATGTAATTAAAAACTTCAATACTTCTCAACTTTGTAAAAATACATTTAATATTTCTAAACACTGACCTATGCCAACGTAAAAGAGATCGATAGTTTTGTAGGTTGCCTCAGGCATTTATTTCGTGGGCATAGATAATTACAGATTTGAATTTCTATTTGGAATATGATTAATATAATTTCTAACAGATTGTGTGGATAGGAAATTTCAAATATTACTCAAAATGTAATGAAGATCATAACTGAAATAGAAGTGTTGTCTTTGGTTTTTGAGAGAATAACTTTGATTTGATTTCCAGGCTACACATCCCATACTGAAAATGATTACTTTCCCTTCACCATAATATGAAGGGAATATTAAGTTTGTCATTTCGTTTCTAACACCTGGAAATGTACATTCTAGACCCCACAAAGTATATTTACAGGGTGAGATATAAATAACTGCAAAAAATAATTTTTACATTTTTTTTAAATTTTATTGAGTGAAAGCATCAACTTTTAGAATAAGTTTATATTAGTTCGAATTGGTCACCTTTGGCACGAATTATGGCCTTTAAACGGCCAATGAAACCGTCACACGCTGCCCGAAAGTTGCTCTGCGGTATTTTGTCTTATTCCCAGCGAAGCGCTTGCTTGAGGTGATCGACACTTTGGTATTTTTTAGTGCCAACCTCGATATCCAAAATACTCCAGACACAATAGTCCAACGGATTGGTATCCGGAGATTTTGGTGGCCATTGTGCGCTGGAATTGAAGCGAGGAACCTCATTTTGTAACCATTCTTGGGTGGCGCGTGCTGATTACGATGGTGCTGAATCCTGTTGGAATGTCCAATCCTGATGCCACGGTCGATTAATACGAGCGGAAAGCTGTCATCGGCTGTTATGGCGGCCCACACCATCACCATGGCCGGCTGCAGCCATCGCAGCAATGGGGTTTAATGTATCAACCAAGACCTTTCATTTTCAGAAAGAATTTTTCATCTTTATATCCAGGAAAGCTTCTTTCCGATGCTTTGTTCTCTATGCATTTCCCTTGTTCTAAATTCTAAGTTGAGTCTATTCCGCATTCTTTGTGCCATTAGCTTTTTCTTTGTTATTACCTCATCTTAGTTCAGCAGCGTCAACATGCCATTGCTCACGTCAGCATTTGATGAATATTTGGATTATAATTTTTAAATATTTTTCTTTATTTGTTTGCATACTACAAATAAATTTTGGAAAAATCTTCTTGAAAAGAAAACATCTTAATTTATTTTGTTTGCTACATATTTTATTAAGTACAGGGTGTTGCAAAATGTATGGTCTTATAACATTTATGATAAAATCGATACATTTATAAAAAACGAAGTGAACTTAAAATTTTTAAAATTTGGAAGCTATGTTACGTTATGGTCGGTTTAACTAAATGGTCTTATGAAATTAATTTATTTGTAAAAAAGAAGTAAATTATAATTCAAAATCTTAAAAATTTGGAAGTTACATTATTGCTCTGTTTCAGTACCTGCAAAATCTACTAGTTTTGCTATTTTCTTCGATGTCACAAGGGGAAAATCGGTTATGGTAGTAAAAACGTTTATGTTATTGTAGTTCTGGAAAATACAATATAAGCAAAACTAAATATTTTGAGTATTTTTGGAAGAACAAACCAAAATTTAAGAAAAATATTACTTATTGCCGAAACCTTCATAATACCGAAAATAAAGAGGACAACAGCAGAAAATCATAGACAAATGAAAATATAGACAACGAAATGCTCTCTTAGCAGATGTCGTCTATATCGTTTCAGGGGTTTAAGTGGGAATTTTGAAGTCACTCAATTCTAAAACGTTAAAAATAACAAAAACTGTAGGATATTTGTCAGTTGAAAATTGTTCCATAATAAAAGACAAGTGAAAACTATGCAGTGACATCGAAAAATATGAGAATATAAATTCTTGAAAAATTGTTTTCTTGTGTTTTCGAAGTCGAGTGTTTTCGAAGTCGAGTGGCTTGAACGCGTAAATCAGCATGTTGACTATGCAAAACATGATGAGAGCCACCTGGATAAAAAGACAAAACTAACATTTCGTTGTCTATATCTTCATTTGTCCATGTCATAGAGAGCTATAACAGAAAGAGCACTCATACTGTATAGTTTTGCGAGTAGCAAATCCACAGATGATTCTAAGAATTGGAGTCGAAACCTTCAAAATATCGAAAATATAGGTAATGTTGTATGAGGAATGCATCAGAATGATCACCTAGATTGACAGAGGATTCGAAATGTAAAATAATAGTTCATTTGTTTGGAAATTTGAAAATTACCTCCTAATTTTCGCAATTTGAAGAATTTTAAAAAAGTGTAACAACATTAAATATTTCTAACAAGGAGTTGAACTTCCCACCGAGAACCCGAAATGTCAAATTACAGCAGATTGAATTCGAAGCCAAATTTCAGTGATCGATCCATATATTTCGAGGTATTCCAAACCTAATTTAGCTTCCCTTTCTACGGTAGAGGTTATAATAATACCATTTTTCAGCGACATTATCGCTCTTCATTTTTCCACATATTTTGAAGTCGGATCCTCTCGTTGTTATTCGCGAGAGAAGCTTGCTCGCAAGCGGAGTTGTGCTCAAAGAGTGCGAGTTTTGTACGAAGTTTACACTCCACTCTTTTGTTTTATATGGGAGAGTTGCGAGTTATTCATGTTTTTAAAAAATTAGATTGGGAATCAAAATACGCAAAATATATGTAAGAGTGAAATCTAGTGAAAAAGTAGCAGCACAATGTTTTAAGGTGCTTAGTTTTATTTCATATGCGGATTGAGAAATACACATAATTATAAATACAACAACACTATGATAATAACTAAATCAGTACTCATCAAGAGTGGAACACATTTGTCAAATTTCGTCGAGATAGGTTCGGATTTAATGATAGTTTTCATATATCTCTTCGCCCTATCTCAAGTTTATTGTTCACCAAATATGTAATATAAGCTCAAACAATTTGGATTTTGTCTCACACAACCGAATTTTGTCTAGAAGTACGTACATTTTGGTGGACATCGGTTCAGAAATATAATTGTTCATACGATTTGGCACTTCATTCCCCTATAACTGTATTATACTCTATATACAGCTGCGAAGCACCATTTTGAATTTGTTTCGGGATCGGTTCAGATTTGGATATCTATATTTGTCCTCTTATTTGATGTTAATTAGATTGCTGCGCTAATTAGATTGAATTTGGATCATTCCATCAAGTTCCGACCAAAAGTTGGGAACAAATCTAATCAGATATATTAGAACCAGGCTTCTGGTACTAAAAAATACTTTTAGCACATTTATGTTGGCACACCCTGTATAAGTTCAAACAAAATATTTTTCTAGCTTCCTACTATCAAAAAATCACAAAAAAAAAAAACAAACAATACAAAACACCAAAACATTCGATGAGTTGTCTCGCTGTCTGTCTGGTCATAAGAAGCCAAATTTATGTCCCAATTGAATCAGAAGTAAAAAATAAATGATAAAATTTAACTTTGCATTTCTACAATTAGTATCACAGAGATAGCTGATAGCAGAAATATGATGAAGACGAAGGGAGAGTTGTATGTGTTTCACCGCAATTGGCACACGTCAGAATCAAACACCGAAACTACAGTCTCAAACAAAAATAAGTAAGATAAAGAAATACGCTGCTAGAAAAAATATTTATATTAGATTTTCTAATCGATAAAATACTTCTGATTTCAATATTTGAAATTAATAATGAAATCGAAAAATTTCTTAATTGTCAATTGAACTTGCTGAAAGGAACATTTTGCAGGTCCACTCCTTCTGGTACCTCCCCCAAAAAGGGTCAACATTTTTAGAATCCATTAGGCCCATAAAACGCAAAATTAACATCCGATTCCATTCAGACTTGGTACATATAAATATTTCCATCAACAAAGGATCTGTTATAAAGATGAAAGAGATCTTCTGGTACCTCCTCCACATAGGGTCCAAGGTTTTTAAAAACAAAAAGCTCAAAGAAAGCAAAATAAGCATTCTCTTCAAATTTCACACACAGAAACATCTTTGCTAACACAAGATCTGTTGTGTGATCTGCGAACCCCATCCAGTACCTCACCCACAAAGAGTCACAATTTTCAATACTTATATCTGTCATAACGTGCGAAACAAGTCAGCGATTCTTTTCAAATTGCTATAGCTAACTATTTCTCTCAACCAGAAACTTGTGATGAATATGTAATATATGATTTCGCATAAAACTCCATAGAGGGTCAACAATTTGAATAATCATAACATAAGTCAAAATATATTTATATAATCGAAAATTTAATGAGGGTATACAAAACCGACCGATGCTTTTTTGCTTGTTTTTTTTTCACTTTTAGCTATAACAAACATCTTTAAGTCCTCTTTATGCCTTCAAATACTTTACTGAACGGCAATACCTGATTTTAAACTACCATGTCGTCTGTTACTCTCCATATAGGCAAGCCATCCACACTTGAATATTCGCCAGTCTTCATTTTTGTTTATTTCCTATAGGAATCTCATTTCCTCCACATGTCTCGTATTATTTACTATATATCAATTTTTTATTTATTTATTTATTATTTTTTTTTTTTTGTAAAATAATCTTTGGTTCATGAACAAGATTTCAAACAAAGATGTACGCGCTAATGGAAATTAAACTCATAACAAAAACAATTTCGTGTTGGCAATGTGGTATTGCTGTGTTTTCGAAATAAATAAATTGAATTCTAAATAAACATTTTCGATATAAACAAAAGAATATTGGCAACATAATACGTCAGAATGTTTATGGTTTTGATGGTTGCCGATGTCATAATTGATATTGGTGAGGAAATATTGTATTTCGTGTGTTTAGCTGTTTTAAAGATTTTTTGTTTACTATATACCAGACTGCGTCCCAAGAAGAGAAGATGGATTAATAGTTTTTTTTGGTGATCGAGATATAATCACTTTTTTGGTCGTTTTATACTTGGTCGTTTTATACTTGTTCTTCTATCCATGTATTTTTGTAAACATACTAATTGTCAAATTTAAATGAAGTTTTGCAAAATGTTCTCAGTTTCGTCATAATTGATATAGCTCCCCTATACAGGGTGAGATAAAAAAATTCAAGCGCCATAATTTTTACATTTTTTTTTTTAATTTTTTTTTGAATGAAAGCAAAAAATTTTGGAAATAGCATCAAATTTAAGAATAAGTGTAGATTTGTTCGAATATGTCACCTTTGGCACGAATTATGGCGAATGAAACCGTCACACGCTGCCCGAATGTTGCTCTGCGGTATTTTGGCCTATTCCAGGCGAAGTGCTTGTTTGAGGTGATCGACACTTTGATAGTATTTAGTGCCAACCTTGTTTTCAAAAATACTCCAGACACTATAGTCCAATGGATTGGTATCCGGAGATTTTGGTGGCCATTCTGTGCTGGAAATGAAGCGAGAAACCTCATTTTGTAACCATTCGTGGGCGGCGCGTGCAGAGTCCTGTTGGAATGTCCAAGGTCAAGGCTTTAATACACCCTCCAAGATATTTTTGTGATAATATTCGGTATTTATTCTGATGCCATGGTCGATTAATACGAGCGGAAAGCGATCATCGGCTGTTATGGCGGCCCACACCATCACCATGGCCGGCGCTTGAGTTCTGTAGGCCAATCGAAGGTGCACATTTTCAGCTGACCTCTTTGGCAAGTAAACACGATTATTTTGTTTGTTTACAAACTGCTGGACAACGAATGTTTTCTCATCGAAGAAAACCAAATTCGGCGGTTCACCACTTTCGGCCATGTTAAGCAACTCTTTAGCTCTTTTGAGTCTATTTCCTTTCTGTTTCTGTTTCGGTGTAAATTCTTGCACTTTTTGGAATTTCAATGGCTTTACCCCGAGCTCATTTTTTAATATTTGCCGAATGGAATATTGAGATATGTTCAGCTCACGAGCCATTTTTTCGGCCACTGCAATGCGGGTTTCGATCAAGTCGCTTCTTTACTTTTCGAATCATTTCTGCTGATGTTGCTGTTTTCTTCCGTCCACTTCCTTGACGTCGGGCTACGCTACCAGTATCACGGTAACGAGCGATGGATGGTACGAGACACAAAAAATTTATTCACATTTAAATGCCGGAGTGCTCTAACGATAGCCACTTGTGGTTTTCCAGCCAAATATAAAGAAATCACACTATCACGCTTGAATTCCATCACGAATAACTTTTCTCACCAAAATGCTATTGTACGCTTGTAAACAATATAATGAGCTTTCACTGGAATAATTTTACAAGCTGTCGGACGAGAGGCTTAGAAATGACAGCAGTCTGAAGTTGGTTGCAGTTTTTTCGTCTCACCCTGTATACGTTGCCACATACGAAAAATGTTGTCTAGAAGTAAGTTTGTCAAATGAAGTGAAGTCCGGTAAATATATATTTTTTATTCTATTTGATATTTAAGCTTTTCAAAGCTGTAATAAATCTATATCGAGTCAGATTTATGTATAACTTGTACATATATTTTCCTTTAATGACATATAAGAAAATCGTTTCATATTGACACATAGCTTTCATCGTATTTCTTAAAATATAATTTGCTGGAGCGTATATTGTTAAAAAAAACATTTCTCTTTTACTTATTACAATCTTGCACCAACTTGCATCTCATAAAAATTCCTAAAGACTTTTAGATGCAAAAAAAATACATTTTTACCGACAGAGGAGCATTATCATTGCAAATTTCGCATAGTTAAATTTTTTATATTTTTTCCTTGCATATTTACAAGCCATAAATTATCATGGCATAATGTGTATTTTTAGTTTGTAAGAGCGCCCACTCCAGCCAGACATTTTGCTGTTTGTTGCCACCAAACTTTGTTTGTTTTTTTGTTATTCGTTGGCCGCCTAGCTAAAGCAATTGAATTGAATTATGTCGGCCTACTCAGCAACAACTGCAAACAACGAAAATTGAAAAAAAACCAACGACATAAAACACATTTTATGGCCAAAAAAGAACGCACGTTGAAAATGCATTTGAATGTAGTTTTTGGACTGCAGTGCAGAAAAATATTCAAATTGCGTGTGAGTGTTTGTGTTGGTGTTGATATTTATTTTTAAATATTTGGTGTTTTTTGTTGGGAATTTTAGGCGTAAATTGACTTTTAACCACAATTTGTTTTTCTGAAGAGGAGGAGGGTTCAATGAACGAAAGTAGTAACGGGGAGCATCAAAGGTTGTGGTGATTTTCTATGAGAAGAACTTATGGTATTCTATGAGAAGACCTTATGATCTTCTATGAGAAGACCTAATGGTCTTCTATGAGAAGACGTTATGGTCTTCTATGAGAAGACGTTATGGTCTTCTATGAGAAGACCTTATGGTCTTCCATGAGTAGACCTTATGGTCTTCTATGAAAAGACCTTATGGTATTATATGGAAGGTCTTATGCTCTTCTAAGACAAGTCTCTATGGTCTTCGGCGAGAAGACCTTATGGCCTTTTTTAAGAAGTCCCTATAGTCTTCTATAAGAAGACCATAGGAACCCCATACGTCTTCTATAATAAGACATCATGATTTTCGATAGGAATATATATTAGTCCTCCATAAGAAGATCTTATATTCTTCTATAATAACATGAAATCTGTTATAGCCTCCCTTATGAAATATGTACCCCTCTACCTCGTTTTATTCCCCCTCTTTGGCCAGTTTTGGTGCTGGCTTCAATAAGGCATGTACTTTCCGAGTTCAACAAATGTCATTGACTTGGTGCTCTTGACTAAAAAAACAACATAAAAACAAATAACAAAATCTAAAAGCATAAAAATAATTTTGAAAATCTGTTGACAAAAACCACAGCGAAAACAAAATAAATAAATATAAACAAACAAATATCTATGGTAAGAGAACAGAATATACAGAGGAAACGCTCAATAGTGAGGAAACAGTCCCTTTGAAGAATCTCTCTATTTTGTCATTGCTCCCTTAAATGAATAAAAATTGGCTGGCGTCTGTAGCACTTTTTGTTAGTGGTTCCGCTATATATCGTTCTACATCGATTTCCCCCTCGTTTTTATTCGGTTGTACCTCCAAATTTTGTTTTTACAATTTTGGCCACAATATGTGAAATGTGTTCAGCGATTTATCATTGATGTTTATTTCGAAAAAGAAAAAATATGTATGTTTTTTTAGTTTGCCACCAACAACTGATGTTGATATTTTTCAAAAAAGTATTTTTAGTTAACTATCTCTCGGTGGCACCTTTGGCCACAATTTGATTTATATGCAAACATTTAATGAATATTTTTTGTATGTCTGTTTGTGTGTCTAGAAAAATGTTTAACAAAAAACTTTGATGTCATATTTTCATTATCAAACGTGCATAACAACATCATCAATTGTTTAGATATTTTTTGTTGTTTTTTCAGTCTTTGTTGTTACTTGTTACTTGTTTATTTTTTTATTTTCGTTTTCATTCAAAACTAATGAGGAACAATTATTTGAAATTAAAATATAAAAAATGCATGCATGTCGCATGCGTTTCAGCAATTTCATACAATTTACATATGTGGGTATCAGGGGGCTCTGAGGACCAGGTCTCATACGAATTGGTTACTACTTTGTATTTTTTTACTTTTTGCAACGAAATTTGTTTTTACTAGTTGACCCCCTGAAAATGGATCCTAAAGCATTTCTATGCACGTCCCTGGTAGGCAAATATGTGCAATTTTTTTTATAGAAGTACACTGTGAAGGAGGTATGAGGTGTACCAACAAACTGCTTCTTCAAACATGGTCAGAGTTTTGGTGTCGGTAGCCTTGTCGTATATTAGATTTTGGATTCAATTCAATCTAATGGAGGCTATACCAAAACTGTTGGACGGAAATACGAAAAATGTGTTAGCCGTATATACTATCAAGGACTACCACATACCCTCTGCATTACCAGTATACCAAAAAATAATGACAACATAACCAGAGGGAAAATAATAAGTTCTTCCTATACAGGCTGAAATGAAAAA
Organism: Musca domestica; assembly: GCF_030504385.1. Classification (NCBI taxonomy): domain Eukaryota; kingdom Metazoa; phylum Arthropoda; class Insecta; order Diptera; family Muscidae; genus Musca; species Musca domestica. The sequence continues at coordinate 5,512,458 of NW_026712326.1, forward strand.
ACTGCAACCAATTTCAGATTGCTATCATTTCTAAGCCACACGTCCGACAACTACTAAAATTATTCCAGAGACAGCTCATTATATTGTTTACAAGCGTACAAAAGCATTTTGTTGAGAATATTCCAGAAAAAAGTTATTTTTGATGGAATTCAAGCGTGATGGTGTGATTTCTTTATATTTGGCTGGAAAAAAAACAAGTGGCTACAGCACTCCAGCATTTAAATGTGAATAAATCTTTGGCGTCTCATAATATCGTTCGTTACCGTGATACTGGTAGCGTAGCTCGACGTCAAGGAAGTGGACGGAAGAAAACAGCAACATCAGCAGAAATGGTTAGAAAAGTGAAGAAGCGACTTAAAAAAATGGCTCGTCAGCTGAACATATCGCAATATTCCATTCGGCAAATATTGAAGAATGAGCTCGGGGTAAAGCCATTGAAATTTCAAAAAGTGCAAGAACTTAGGCAGCAACAGAAAGAAAATAGACTCAAAAGAGCTAAAGAGTTGCTCCACTTGACCGAAAGTGGTGAACTGCCGAATTTGGTTTTCTCCGATGAGAAAACATTCGTTGTCCAGCAGTTTGTAAACAATCACCAGAACTCAAGTGCCGGTCATGGTGATGGTGTGGGCCGCCATAACAGCCGATGGTCGCTCTCCGCTCATATTAATCGACCATGGCATCAGAATAAATGCGAATATTATCGCGAAAATATTCTTGAGGCTGTATTAAAGCCTTGGGCACGCAAACAATTTGGCCGCAGACCTTGGACATTCCAACAGGACTCAGCACTATCGCACTCAGCACGCGCCACCTAAGAATGGTTACAAAATGAGGTTCCCCGCTTCATTTCCAGCGCACAATGACCACCAAAATCTCTGGATACCAATCCGTCGGACTATTGTGTTTGAAGTCTTTTGGAAAGCAAGGTTGGCACTAAAAAATACCAAAGTGTCGGTCACCTCAGGTAAGCGCTTCGTCGGAAATGGGCCAAAATACCACAGAGCAACATTCGGGCAGCGTGTGACGGTTTCAATGGCCGTTTGAAGGCCATAATTCGTGACAAAGGTGACCAATTCGAACAAATCTAAACTTATTCTAAAATTTGATGCTATTTTCGCCATTTTTTGCTTTCATTTAATAAAATTTAAAAAATAATTGCGTTTGACTTTGTTGCAGTTTTTTTTATCTCACCCTGTACATATAATTGTATTTGTTTAAACTTTTTAGAATTTTACATAATTCCTAATCACTATTTGCCGTTTCTATCCCATATTTTTTCTCACTGTAACAATATTAAGTTTTAAAACATGAACTTTGATGGTCCCATCAAAAAAAAAGTTGTGTGTTTTATTCTTTGTTTATAATAATTAAGTGGCAAGTAATTGCTTATAAAGTTAACACACACATATATACAAATTGCACATTATATAATAACCTCCGGCGGCAATAATTCCTCTTCACTACTTCCATTTTGGCGTTTTTTGTTTTGCTCATTTCTGTTGCCCTTTGTTTTTTGTGGATGTCAATTTTTAATTTTTTTTGAAGATATTGAAGTGACGCTCAAAAGCTTACATTTCTTAAAAGAAAGAAAAAGCTACAGCAAAAAACACTATTAATTTACATTATATTTTTTATATGCACACACAATTCATTTCTTTTGCATTCTCTATTGGTTGAAAAAAATGTGTATATTTATTATTGAATGACTAATGTTTAAGTGAAAGTTTTTGATATCATCATTTGGCTTCATTTTCAATTTTTTTTCGTTGTTTTATTTATGATTATTTATTTACCTTTCCTATTATTGTTGTTTATTTCGGTTGTGTTATCTGAGGAAGAATGGCAGTACAATAAACACAATGCATTTTTGTTGTCTTTTGATTTATCTTTTTGATATCTAGAGGTTATTTCGTTTATTTATCTATTTTTACAAAAGCTACATCCATAATTAGTCAAATGGATTCGTCTATCGTAAAATAAGTCAAAGACATTAAATTGAAGCGTAATTGTTTTTTTTATAAAAATTCTAAAAATAGTTTGCGTGTATTTCTTTGTTGCAAGTTCCTAAAACTCTGAATATTGACAGGTTTTGCATGCAAGATAATCGATTTAGAGGAACACATTTTCAGTTGTATTAAGTGAATTTTAGTACCAGTAACTACTTACCAAACAGCGTACTAAACCCTTATTTTAAAATGGGCTTTTCATAGAAAGTAATTACTTTCCAAACACTAACAAGGTGTCTATAAATAACATCTAAAAGCCGTTCTGTTTTTAGAAACCTAAAATTGTGTTCTTGTTTAATTTGATCAAATTTCATTTTTTGAGAAAAATATATAACTGCATGTGACCGAATTTTTTGGTACAGGTTGAAGACAATGTTTTCCAACATATTTGCTTCTGCTTTATTTGTAGTTGTGGGTTTATAAAATACCCATAGTTGGAAATAAAACAATGTTATTCAAGAAATCTGCGATTTCGAGCTTATTTTACTCCCACCCAAAAGAAAAAGAGCAGAGTCTACTCGCCCTTGTTGAGTGGTATAGAAAAAAGAATATGCTTGTTTTTTTTTAACCTCCACAAGTGCTCCCATTCGAATTTGAGTAAATTTCACTTGCTTCTCGAGTTCGAATGAGTATATCGGAGGTTTAGAATAAAAATGTTTTATTTGTTCTTGTGTGTGTATAGATATATAGACATGGCTATGAACATGAGGGAGGGTTAGTGTACAAAAACTAAGAAGAGAAGAGCACCAGAATATATTCCCTTGCAATAGATTGAACCAGTAGCGAAATGCCTGCTCGATTTTGAGCAAATTCCACTATCTCCTCAAATTCGTGAGAACATTTCGGAGCTCTGGTTAATATGAAATACTTCTGATGCCAACCATTTTCAGTAAGTTGTAGACAAGACAAAACTGTAGTGTACAATCCTTACTGTACGACATCGCGACATCGTATCGAAAGCGAATATATGTTTCGCTGACTTCCAACAAATCCGCATTATTGATATGTAGATGTCGCTCAGTAGAAATGAGGGGAATATAGTTGTTTAATTCTAAAGGCTATTTTCGGTTACACATTAGGTTTTCGATTTTCCACGCATGAAGTACTTTAACCTGACAAGTATTTTGGGTCAGCAGACAATACTGACATGTAGATGTCGTTCACAAATCATGAGATGAATGTGGTGATTTATACAAGAGCTTATTCTGAGTACGCTGGAAAAAATGATCAGAAGTGATGAAATAGTCCAAAGGTCTATTTCTGGGTATGTTGGATGTGTTAGAATATCCGTCTACTGTTGATATCTGGGACGAAAATACTACATTTTTAGAATACTGACATACAGATGTCGTTCTGAAGTAATAAAAGCACTGCGGCTACTGTTGACCCATTATGAGGGTGGTTCCGAAGTAGTTGGCCAATATAGCCCAATTCGTATCTGACCTAAGTCTGCTTATTTCGGATTTTATTATCGTTTGGTTATTCAAAATTTTGACCCTTTCAGGGGGTGATAAGAGAAGAAATGTTCCGATGTGCCGAGATGTACTAAGTCTGAATGGAATCGGATGTTAATTTCGCGTTTTAATGGCTTCATTGGTATTCCAAATTTTTACTCATTGTGGGGGAGGTACCAGAAGGAGTGAACCGATACATTCCATCTTCACAGAAGATCTTGTGTTAGGAGAAATAAGGGAATGTGAAGAGAATCCGATGCTTATTTCGGATTTTATAATCGTTTTGGTAATTTAAAACTTTGACCCTTTGTGGGGGAGTTCAAAGGAATGATCCGATCTCTACCATCTTTATAACAGATATTGTGTCGATAGAAATATTGAGATATGCCAAGTCTGAATGGAATCGGATGTTAATTTCGCGTTTTGTGAGCTTCATGGATATTCCGAATTTTGATCCTTTGTGGGGTAGGTACTTGATGGAGTGGGCCCATATTGTCCATTTTCGCACCTGACCTCGACCTAATGCAAATATTAGGATTTGCAAAGTTGGTGAAAATTTAGTTTATCTTTTCTCTTTATGTGCAGTAAACCAGAAGGAGTGGACCGACTTTTCCCATCTCCGAACTTGATCTAAGTTTGACAAAAATATTGCGATGTTATCATCAGCCAGCCAGACAGACGGACGGACATCCTTGGATCGACTTCAGAGAGACCTAGGGTCTGAAACCGTTATTTCGATGAGGCACGTTTTGGCCGTATCAAATGATATATACCCTCTCTAGCCATATGTCTGAGGGTATAAAAATATTATGAGAATGTATTTGGTTTATTTATAATTAAATACGTTCTCACTTCAAAATCCTTAGCTAAACTTAAAATAGGTCACCTTTGGTATGAGATGAGAAAACCTCGAAACTAAAATGTTAAAATTATTAAAAATCTCTCTAATTATTTATTTAACACATAAAATATTATATCGTTCTAATTTTAATAAAAACTTGTTTTTTTTTAACATGTAATTAACTGGAATTTCTTATTAATTGACCCACACACACATAAACGCACTGCAATAAAGAAAATTAACTGTTCTTTTGACTTCTGGGTTAGTGGTGCGAAGGCAATAATTGTCTGGCATGCGAACATTTAAAATGTCAACTTTTATCCAACCAAAAAAAAAATGTTAAGCTAACAAATCACGTACAAAACCTGAGTAAACCGAACCGACGGACGGACGACTGGTTGCAGGTTGACTGTGGTGGGTATTTGAATTTGTTGGTAGGTGTCAAAAATGTGTAAACAGCTGGTGTTTTTCTTTATTTTTTGCTTTTTTATTTGTGTATTTAAGAACAAAAATACATTTTTTCTATATCAACACCGGAAATAACTGTTAAAGTTTGTTTTAGGGGAAATCGTAAAAATTGTGGGCTGAAAAGGGGGAATAAAAATAAGTATCAGTTTTATTTTCGTATTTTGTTTTTGCATTGTAATATAATAGTTTTGAACAAAACACCACAACACCTTCCCTTCCATTTTCTCGAACCCAAGCCTGGCTCTTTACCAGCAACCATGACTTTTACTATTTTCACTTTTACTTGCTAGTTTTTTTTGAGCCGCAAATACATTTGATTCGCTTGTCACTTCAACAATTGCTGTTTTGTTGTTGCTTTGTTTGTGTCAGTCATTGATTTATTCGTTTATTGTTGCGATACTTATTTATCGCAGCGATGTGAAGCATCATTGCTGTCTATTTATTCCGCCGGCTTTGCCATCTCTTCTACAATGGTATTCGAATCAACCGCAAATTATTCACAATTTGCAAACGTAATTTTATGGTTTTTTGCATTTTTTTTAATTTGATTTTTACAAATTAACATATTTACAGTTATTTATTTTATTTAAATAATTTGCTTAGCTAATGTACTTGTGGGCATGTCTCCCCACCGTTGGGCGCCATTGGTCTTGTTTTGATTTGATTAACTCATTATCTTCTTTCCAATTTATTTTAATTTAAACAATTTGTCTAACTTCTCCCTGCTGATGATTCGAAGATTTCAAATGGCAAATAAATGTGTTCCATGTCAAAAGTCTGGGGAGATCCACGTATGTAAAAAAATGGGCTCCCATTTTTCAGCTGCTAGGTTTCTTTTGCAATATTACAAAAGAAATTGTATTTTTTGAGTTTATAGACACATTTCTGATATACGAGCTAGTTTAACGCACCACTCATATTCGAGTATTAGAACTCCTGGAAGACTGGGTTTGGGTGATGTAAATTGTAAGTAGAGATTAGATTATCTCGCTCGAAGAGAATGTGTTTTACACGAAGTTTACTCTCCACTCATAATCTTTATGTGGTAGCGCTGTTTGAAAAATAAGAGTGTGAGCCAAAATGCTCGAAGTAAAGTCAGCGTTTACTCTTTGAGTACAATCGTGTTAAACAATTATTTTGTTTACGAATTTGAAAAGTGTTCATGTACAAAGCGAGGGGCCGGTGGATTTTGTGTACAAAAACAACAACACTTTCGGATTTTACTCCCACTCGAAAATTGGCAAAGACCACTCGCATTTATTCGATTGGCAGAAAAAAAACAAGGAATATTCTTTCTTTTAGTTCTTACTCGTAGAATTAAATATTCTAGCCTCATTTCCTAGCAGATATGACTGTAATTTGTTTTTTTTTTTTTTTTTTTTGAATTTTTTATAAATATTTAAAATGCATGTTTTCGAAATACCTACGTATAATCCAGCCCACATTTCTCAGTATAATAGGCAACCATTTAATATTTATATGTCCGTTAGTTCAGGAGCTATGTTATCGAATCCCCACGGTTTAGGAATTTGAGGCCAATCGATTTGGTTATATTTTAAGTTCCAGGCAAAGCCATAAAAAAGACCTAATGCGCATTTCCGCATTCTTATATCATCTGCTCAGCGCCCACGTTGGGCGCCACTATTTCTCAATACTAAATGCAAACATTTAAATGCAAATTTTTAGTTCGAAATGGTAGTTGTTTGATATAAAATATATCCTCCCCAACATCATTCGTCGTAGGTCTAGGTTTTGATATAGCCACATACACTATCTCAAATTATTGATATTCCATACTTCGCAGAAATATTCATTATTTGCATAGGTTTACACATATGTAATCCCTGCCACTTTGAATTCAAAGTATAAAGTACAAATTCATAAAGAATTCACATTTTAGTATATGGCTATTACGTAGCACCTTCGTTTGAAATTTAATTTTCCTGACTAAAATCAACATTTTTGTCATCACAAATTTCTATATTATGATTTACTGGCAAGGCTACAAAAAGTGCGGCCGTACCTAATGCTTTTTACGAACTTTTATATACTATGTTCAGAGTCCCACATTGGGCGCCATTTTTTTAGTATATGGCTATTGAGTAAATTTCACCCCCTCTTGATATTTTGTTGAAATTGTGACTTAAAATCTACTTATACTTATTAAACAAAATAATTATCAAAAAAAATTTAAAAATTAAAAAAAATAAGGGTGGTAAATTTTACCACCAAGCCATCACTAAACTTAATCTAAATTTTGGACGAATTGATACTCCTTTCAAGAGTTATCGTGCGCCAGACAGGGAGGTATCCCCTGTAGTCATACGATAAAGGCCCAGTTTTTGAAATTTATATTTTTTACTGTGAATTATTATATCGCTGTACCAAAAATATGATTGACGATTGACCTTCACGTGAAAAACCATCACTCAACTAATGTGAAGTTCATGAACAAATTCCAGTGAAAAAACACCTGTCTAATCACAAAAAATAAATCAGCCAGCGATTTCAAACTTTGTCTGATGGTAGTTATAAATGAATCAAATAATAATCGCTAAAGAACCCCAATAACCGAGATAAAAATTATTATCAGTAATATCGGCAATAGATTACAATAAAACCACAAAAGAACCAATTGGTGAGCCAAGTGGACTTTGTAATTGAACAAAAAGGAAAAAAAAAACCCGTCGCCTGGCGTCTATGTAGTAATTGCAAAAATATGTAGAATGGCAAGCATAAATATTTATCTACCAACCAGTCTGTCCACCTTCACCTCTCGCCGAATTGTAATTGGCGTGTTGACCAATTTTTTTCTCGAAAATCAAATCAACAAAAGCAAAAAAACACAATCACATTCAACTAAGAAAAGAAAACACTTGTTGATGAAATACCCAAATTGTATGCGTATAATGTATAGTGATGTATACATGTGTGCGTGTGGATGTATGTCCATCGTGGCGTTGTTTTCACAATACGTATTGAGGAAAAGCATTTTTCTTGTTTTATCAAGAAGAAGGAAAAACAGGCGCGCTGAAGTCGACAATGTTATACTCTACATCAGAATTAAATACCTTTTGTTGTAACCTAATATGAGCTAATATTAAATAAAATAATTTGTTCAATTTTGAAAAATTATATAAAATTATAGATATTATGCAGGAATTGATCATAAAACCTTTTGATTTGTAATTAAGTACATTGTATAATCAATCATACTTTTGTGCGTATAGATATCAGATATCTAACCTCAAAATGGGATAACAGTGTTCCTAACTACAGTAGACTATGTGAAAAGGTAGAGACGATTGAACACCTACTATGCAGATATTAACACCTACTATGCAGATATTAACACCTACTATACCATATTATCCATCAAGAGACACATGCTTTTTGGCACGTGGGAGATAGAAACTCCAACGTTCTTCATAGACCAAAGGTTTCCGAGCGAAGCAGTTTCAGATTGCAATACAGCTGTGCATCCTTTAACGAAACTAAACCAAAAACAGGAGGGAAATGAACATGAGAAGTCCAGTAGTAAACCCACTGCAAAAAACCTAAAATGAATCGGGGTTGACCTATATTGACCTAGGAAAAATAAATTTCGGACTCTGGGATTTTTCGAATTTTCTGGAAATTTGAAAATTGTGGAGAAATTACACATAGAAGGGCCCAATGTACAGAAACTCAGAATTCCTCGACTCAAATCCGCTTCATTCTTAGTTTCGGTTGCTTTACTAATCAAGCAACATCAGTTGACTGTTACTAAACACATTCACGAACCAAGAAATCAGCAAACTCGATTTTACTCTTAAAGTAATTTTTAAAATCGAACATCAATATCCAATTTTATGTGAAATCTTAAATTCCATGTTCATCTCCGGTTTTTGGTTGAGAGAAATATTTAGATTTAGCAAGTTGTAAAGAATCGCTGACTTGTTTCGCAAGTTAAGACAGATAAAACTATTGAAAATTGTGACCCTTTTTTGGGTTGAGGTACCAGGAGGGGTTTGCAGAAATTACAAGAGAGTTTGGTGTTTATTTTTTCAATATCTTGAACTATATGTGGGGAAGGTACCAGAAGCCACGGTCCGATCCTTACCATATTTATAATAGATCTTGTGTTGATCGAAATATTGAGATGTACCAAGACTGAATGAAATCGGATGTTAATTTCGCAAATTATGATCTTCATGGATATTCAAAATTTCGCAATTTGTTGACCCTTTGTGGGGGAGGTACCAGAAGGAGCGGACCGATATATGCCATATTCACAGCAGATAGTGTGTTAGCAGAAATAATTGTATGTGTGAAATATGAAGAGATGCGGAAGTTTTCTTCGGATATTATGATCGGTTTAGTTATTCAAAAGTTTAACCCTTTGTAGAGAGGTTCCAGAAGGAATGATCCTATCTCCACCATCTTTATAACATATCTTGTGTTGAATTGTAATATTGAGATGTACCAAGACTAAATGGATTCGGATGGTAATTTCGTGTTCTACGAGCTTCATGAACATTCAAAATTTTGACCCTTTGTGGTGGAAATACAAGAAGGAGTGGACCGATATTGTCCATTTTCGCACAAGATCTTGTGTTAGTAGGAAGAATGTAATGTGTGAAATATGAAGAGAACCAGATGCTTATTTTGGAATTAATAATCTTTTCGGTTATTGGAAATTTTGACCCTTTGTGGGGGAAGTACCAGAAGAAGTGGACCGATATAATCCATCTTTTCATCAAACCTGGGGTTAATAAAAATATTATGATGTATGCAATTTTAAGGCAATCGGACTCTTACATCACATTTTATAAGAGTTATAATTATTCATTGTCCATTTTCGCACCTGACCTAGAACTGATGCAAATATTATGATTTGCAAAGTTGGAGCAAGATCGGATTATCCTTTCTCTTTCTGGGCAGTAAATTATTTTCTTTGAAAGTGTTGTCGTTTTGTGAGGGAATTATCAGAAGGAGTAGACCAATATTGCCCATATCCGAACTCGATCTTAGTTTGATAACAATATTGCGATGTACCAAGTTTGGACCAAATCGGATACTCCCGATCGGATACAGATTTGCTCCAAAGAGACCTATGGTCTAAATCTGTTATTTCGATGAGGCACGTTTTGGCCGTATCAAATTATATATAACCTCTCTAGCCATATGTCTGAGTTTATAAAAATATTCAAAAGTTTTTAGAAATAGATATAAGAGATTTTGGCAGAGCGGATTATCTCTTCGTTGAGTTTTATAACATGAAGAAGGTTTTTTTTTATAGAACAGACTTCTTCACAGAAGATGCAGTCTTTAAGAGAGAAGGAATGATTTATTCCAAATGAAAGTGGCAGATGGATGAAAAACCGAGAATGTCTTTAAAAGAATTCCAGCATAAAACATATATCATTATTTATTTATTTTTATTTTTCTTTGCTACAAACAAATGCTCAAAATTAAACATCCCCACACTCGTCTGAGTAGGGAATTATTAAAAGAAAATAACGTGTGCAAATCGAAGTGAAATTGAACAAAAAAATATCTTTTTCGTTTTTTTTTTTTCAACTCTCTGTTGATATTAGCGCCAATCTTGAGGCCACACTAAACTGAACTGGCTATTCGATCGATGGCTGGCTCAATTGTTGTTGCAAATTGTTGCTTTCAATTAAATTAAGTTGTGCCGCTGTGCGGTATTATTGTTATTTCTTTTGCTATCATTTGTTATTATGGCCAATTTCTATATCTGCACAAAGCCAGCCAATTGGGGAGGAAAACAACAACAACAGGTTAATTTCTCGGATATGATGCTTTTGTGTGTTAACTGATCATGATCTTGTGTGAACGAACACTGATGATGATGATGATGACGACAGTAATGAAAAGAGGGGTAGCCAATAAATTTTGACAGAATGCAGAAAATATAAAAAAATCGAACGAAAAAAACTCAACCAATTTGCAAATCTATTTTTAATGTTTGCGAAAAAATTCCTCGAGACCAATTTTTGTTGGTAGCAAAGTTTGAACTGATTTCGTTTTTTATGAATTTTTGAAGGTTATTGCGGGTGAACGGACGATATATATATTGTTTTCGTTTTATTTGAATATGTTAAATGGTTGTTAACACACGCAAATTGTCTGCTCAAAAGTGGCATGGCAAATTTATTTGACGAATGCATTTTCATGTTCGCCAAATAATCATTCATAATTTGGTCATTCATAATCGCAATTTGATACTAATTTCTTGATTTTTCTAATCTTAAAATCTATAGAATATATTATTTAGCTTTAATGTTGGCAATAATAATGATATTAAGTTTCCTGTGGGTTTTTATTATACCCTTAGCCATATAGCTAGAGAGGGTGTATATCTTTTGATACGGCCAAAACGTACCTCATCGAAATAACGATTCTAGACCCTAGCTTTCTTTGGACCAAATCCGTTTTAGGACATTTGGAGTCGATCTAGCGATGTCCGTCGTCCGTCCGTCTGTCTGTCTGTCTCACTGGCTGGTGCGCACCATAATTCTCGAAGGGAGTATCCGATATGGTCCAAACTTGGCACATCCGTGCAATATTATTATCAAACATATATCGAGTTCGGAGATGGGCAATATCGGCCACTCCTTCTGGTAACTCCCACACAAAAGGTCAAAATATTCAAAAAAATATATTTACTGCACAGAAAGAGAAAGGATGATCCAATTTTGCTCTAACTTTGCAAATCCTAATGTTTCCATCAATGATATGTTAGGTGCGAAAATGGACAATAACAGTCCACTCCATTAAGTGCCTCTCCCACAAAAGTAAAAATGTTGAGTAATTATAGTTCTTATAATGTGTTTTAAGAGTCTGATTGTCTTCAAATTTCACACATCCCAATATTTATATTAACCCTAAGTCTGGTGTTGAGAAGGAATGTTTCGGTTCACTACTTTTGGTACCTCCCCCACAAATGGTCAAAATTTTGAATATCTATGAAGCTCATTAAACACGAAATGAACATCCGATTCCATTCAGATCTCAATATTTCTATCAACACAAGATCTGTTATAAAGATGGTAGAGACCGGACCTTCCCTTCTTGTACCTTCCCCACAATGAGAAAAAGTTTTGAATAACAAAAACGATTATAAAATCCGAAATAAGCATCCGTTCATATTTCACACATCCCATCACTCTGTTTCAAACGATTTGATTCCCACTAAGAAGAGTAAATTCTGTATAAAACTCCCACTCTTCGAGGAATCGCGCTCGCAAGCTAGTTTCTCTTCAGAGGGGAAACGTGCAAATGTGTGCTCTGATTTTAATTTATCTTCATGGACATCAGATGAACATGATGTGTTCACCCTAATTTAAAGAAGACAGGAGAACAGAATAAAGAGAAGAGAAGGAAATGAATAACGGATAGTGAAGAAGAGAGAATCTGAATAAAGAGTAGAATAGTAGGTTTGCATCCACGGTCGTCGTCCTTAGCCATTTTGGTCTTATGGTGCTCCACCGTCTCAGTTTCCTCCTCGTCCTGACAAAGCCTGTATTCAGCAGTATTCAGTGTCGTCACACCCCCGCCCCCCTATTTGGATGTCATGGCCTTTATGTTGTAGTGTCCTGTAATTAGGCCCACCACAAGCTTCAAGTCCAGCTTCGTCATGGATATGAGTGACCTCGATCTCCTTTCGGAATTTACCAGCCAAATCTTTTTGGAGACATTATGTCCCTTCCTGTTAGCCAGTTCTGTTGAAATCTCCCAAGATAAAGCTTATGCAGTACTTGGATGAAGTGTCATAAAGTTGGCTTCATTGATCTCTCAATCTCAGGATATACTGACTCAGATCCGCGTCTGGCCATTTCATCCGCCGATTCATTGCCAGATATATTGCACTGTCCAGGGACTCAACAGAGTTTGACAAACGATTTAACATTTTCTAGAGCATTCCTGCTATCCAGAACTGCCATAGAATTTAGAGCCTTCGGCCCCGCTTCAGTTCATTGATTCTAGCAGTTCTATGACCTTCCTGACAGCAAAGATTTCTGCCTGAAAAACGCTACAGTCGTTGTTTAGTCTGAAGGACCTTTGGATACTTAGACTTTCACAGTAGACTCCAGCTCCCGTTTCACTCCAAGGCTAAGGGTATAAAGAGCAATCACTGTCGACAACCAAGAAAGACATTGGGCGCCTAGTTCTAGAACATGTCATGAAGTTCTCAGTTCGCTTTGACTTTCGAGGGTATATGAAATCTCTTATCCATGATGAGAAAGCACACCACCCACACAGACATACCCGCTGGAATCCTACCAGATTATCTTCTTACCGCAATCATTTATTAAATATACTGGATGTAATTTCTATTCCTGACCACTGTGTATTCTTTTTTATTTTTTCACCTTTTCACTTTCTTTTCAACAATTAACAGATTTCCCTATACCATACACCATATACATGTTTCGAAAAAAAATAAAACTAATTATAACCAGCCAGCCACTCCTAGTAACAAAATCTCTATTTTCCTATCTTTTCAGATATTCCTATTGCTTTTAATAGTTTTATACTTTGCATCGTACGTGTTAATTTCACGGTTCAGACGTAAAGATCGTGATGATCTATTTTCCAATGATGACGATGAATTGCTGGTCTATCGCATAAGGTAGGAACAAAAATTGAACAATGATACAGCAACCATTTTTAAATTATATTTTTTATTCTTAAACTAATCAAAAACATCATCATCTTCATTCTTTTATTTCCTTTTCCCTCCGGCATCTCTACATCTGGCAACTAAACAAACCCATCAAAACAGTTCATGGCTTTGTACATTTTCAATGGCGATTGCGGTTGGTGCGGCTCTTCTACTGCCCGTTTCAATTGCCAGCAATGAAGTATTGTTACTCTATCCGAACAGTTACTACGTCAAATGGCTAAACAGTTCATTGATCCAAGGTAAGTGAGTTACTTGCTGCTGAGCCATTGATTGATTATAAATGGCCGTTGCAATCTTATGTTATGGCTGATTGATTTCAAATGTTGTTAATACAATTTTTTTGTTTGATTTTATTGCAGGTCTTTGGAACCATGTTTTTCTATTCTCCAATTTGGCATTATTCGTTTTCCTGCCATTTGCCTATCTATTCACTGAATCAACAGGCTTTTCGGGCCATAAAAAGGGAATCATAGCACGAGCCTATGAAACATTTACAGTATTTAGCCTATTGGCATTTGTTGTGCTGGGCCTGACATATGTGCTGTCAGCCGTAATGGATCCAGAAAAAATTGGATTTCTCTCATTGTTCAGTAAGTATGCCAATTTACAAAAGCAAAAAAAAAAAAAAAACGACTGCATTTCAGCGGAAACTACATTTGGCTGGGTTATTAATTTAGCAAAGCCACGACAGTTTCTACGTTGGGTGCAGTTACATGTTTGTGGTTCTTTTATTTTGCATTGCTCCCACATCCATAAACTGTTGTCTTTTTGTTCTTTTTTCTCCCTACAGATTTGGGCAGTGTTCATTTGCCATTTTTGTATTCATGCGTATCGTTTTTGGGTGTGCTACTACTACTCCGTAAGTTGATATTTTTTTACTACTTAAATTTTTGTATCCCTCCTCCATATTATAGAGGGTGTATTAACTTTGTCATTCCGTTTGTAACTCCTCGATATACTCATGTCAGACCCAACAGCGTAAAATTCTAAGTCGATTTAGCGATGTCCGTCTGTCTGTTTGCCCGTTTGTCTGTTGTAATCACGCTATCTTTCGAACGAATTGAGATAGAAGGCTAGAATTTTTCACACATGTTTATTTTGCCAGGTTTAGTTTATAAATGGGCCATATAGGTCCACGTTTCCATATATCCCCCATATAACGGTACCTCCCGATATTCGGTATTTTGATGATTTTAGCGACATTATTCACCGGAATTGTTTCAAATTTGGTATTTGAAGTTCGAAATGGATACTACAGCCTATGACAGAAAATTGTTTGTGCAGGTCCAGGTCTTCGTAGAGTCCCCATATAACGATACCTCCCTATATTTGCTATTTTGATGATTTTAGTGACATTAATTACCGGAATTGTTTCAAATTTGGTATTTGAAGTTCGGAATGAATACTACCGCATATGACGGAAAATTGTCTGTGCAGGTCCATGTTTTGATATAGCGCCCATAAAACGGTACCTCCAGATATTCGGTATTTGGATGATTTTAGCGGCACTATTCACCGGAATTGTCTCAAATTTGGTATTTGAAATTCGTAATGAATACTACAGTCTAAGACAGAAAATTGTCCGTGTTGGTCCACGTCTTCGTATAGCCCCCATATAACAGTTCCTCCCTATATTAGGTATTTTGATGATTTTAGTGACATTATTCACCAAAATTGTTTCAAATTTGGTATTTGAAGTTCGTAGTGGATACTACAGTCTATGACAGAAAATTGTCTGTGCAGGTCCAGGTCTTCGTATAGGCCCTATATATCAGTACCTCCCTATATTCGGTATTTTTTCGATTTTAGGTACAATACTCTCCGAAGTTGTTTGAGATGTAGCTACATTATCACCGTTTATTTCAAGTTTCGAATTTGAATATGGTAATGGCTTATGAAAAACAAAGCGTATGTAGGTCCACGTCGTATAGATCCTAATATAAGGGCTGTATTCGATATTTTTAAGATTTTAACAGAATTTTAAACGGATTTTATTTTTTGAAAATACCTAAAATTTGTTCCAAATGGTGGAGGGTATTCAAAGTTCGGCCCGGCCGAACTTACTGCTTTTTAACTTGTTTGTTTTAATAATGTGACTAATTACATTCGCCACTGTGGCACTATCAGACAATTGCGTTGCATTGCCATCAATCATACTTTATTATCAAATATATTCATCAATATAACACAATACCCCCAACACTTGTGTGTTCGTACGAATTTAATTATGTCGATATGCCATTTGTTTTATCAGATAGATTGTATTGATATTTTTTTGGGAAATTGAAGTGGCCGAAATGTACAAAACAGAACAAAGTTCAAAATGGAATTTTTTAGCTAGAAATGCAACTAAATGTATTTATACAAAATTATTTTTTGTGCAATCAGCAACTAGAATATTCAACCTGATAGTAGGAAGAGTACATATGTACTCCTAATAACTAACGTTTTCTTGAAACACTCTCACTAATAACGAATTTTTATCTTTATTAGATATCTGGTGGGAATAGTTTTTTAAATTTGCAAAAATATATTGGTCATTTGGCTATTAAAACAAATGCCGTACATAGGGGTATTTGTTTAATCAGCTAGATTTTATTGATATCTAAGTGATAGAGAAACGCATTTAAGTGGTCATAATATACCAAACAGCTCAAGGTTCATCGTGAACTTTTTTAATAGAAATGCAACAAAATTTGTTTAAACAAAGTGATACTTTTATGTGTTCCCAGAAACTAATATTTTGGACTTTATAATATGTATTTTCCGTCATTTGTTTTCTTTCGATACACAGCCATAAAACACTAATTCTTATCATTGTTTGAAATCTGTTGGTAACAGTTTGTTCAATTAGCAAAACGCTGTAGGTAGTTGTTAGTTTATTAGCGAAATTAGAAAATTGGTAAATACCGGTAAATTTATAAGAAATGTGTGAATTCCCGGATATTTTCCCAAATGATGGGTATTACCCGGATATTTCCCAAATGATGGGTATTACCCATGTTGGAAATGTGACCCACCAATTCATTGTGGAGCATTATTTTTTAATATAAAAACTGGCAAAAGGGGATAGGTGAAAATCCATCTACTTTACCCAGAAAGTATGGAAAAGAAAAATTAGTAAAAATTTGGAAAATAACATATATGCCAATCGAAAACTATTTTTTATTTCTCAAAATTTGTTAAATATAGTCATTTTAAAAAGATCTAGTGAAGATTCTATGCTATTTTTATATACCATCAGCCATATGAGATCGAAATAGTGGTTTTATACAGGGTGAGATGAAAAAACTGCAACCAACTTCAGACTGCTGTCATTTCTAAGCCACTCGTCCGACAGCTGTTTAAATTATTCCAGTGACAGCTCATTATACTGTTTACAAGCGTACAAAAGCATTTTGTTGAGCATTTTCCAGAAAAAAGTAAGCCGTGATGGAATTCAAGCGTGATAGTGTGATTTCTTTATATTTGGCTGGAAAACCACAAGTGTCAATCGTTAGAGCACTCCAGCATTTAAATGTTAATAAGTCTTTTGTGTCTCGTACCATCGCTCGTTGCCGTGATACTGGTAGGGAGCCCGACGTCGAGGAAGTGGACGGAAGAAAACAGCAACATCAGCTGAAATGGTTTGAAAAGTATATAAGCAACTTGATCGAAAGGAGTAGTGGAGGATGTAATAATTTTTGCAAAGCCTTGGCATGCAAACAATTTGGCCGCAGACCTTGGACATTCCCACAGGACTCAGCACCATCGTACTCAGCAAGAATGGTTACAAAATGAGTAACCAACCAAGAATGGTAACTAAGAATGGTTACAAAATGAGGTTCCTCGCTTTATTTCCAGTACACAGTGGCCACCAAAATCTCCGGATACCAATCCGTTGGAGTATTTTGGAAAGCACGGTTGTCACTAAAAAATACCAAAGTGTCGATCACCTCAACCTCAAGCAATTTTTTGCTTTCATTTAAACACGTTTAAAAAAAGGTCGAAAGTTACCATACAGAACTAGAAAGAACATCCAATTTTGTGAAAAGTTTGGAAATCCTAATATTTATATCATAATATGCTACGTCAGGTGCGCAAATGGAATATATCGGCCCACTCCATCAAGTACCAACCCCACGAATCGTCAACATTTTAAATAATTATAACTCTCATAAAATGCGAAATAAGCATCCGATTCACTTTAAATTTCGCACATCCCAATTTTTCTACTACTTTTTTTGGTGTGAAGATGGACTATATAGGCCCTGCGATTTTGCAACTAAAAAATTGCCAATTTGAGATTCCACTTTGAGATTTTAACTTCTTTATTAGAAGAATTCAAACATTCAAAATCCGAACCTGGTCATTATCGGTTTTTGGTTTGACATAATTAGACTACGGTTGGTTTCTGAAGATTCTATTTATATTGTACTCTTTTAATGCTACACTGACCGCGTCTGAGTCAGTCCTGATTAAAAAGCCTCTAACCGACAAATAATGAGGTTCTCATGAAAAATTCCAAAAAAAAAAAAAAAAAAAAAAATGAAAAAAAAACACTTCGGATGGGTCCTTGGTTCCCTCCCTGGCTACGTCGGTGCCACAGACCGATCTATCACATTATAAGAGGTCAACAAGGTCTTCATGTCCACACCCCAAGTGTTACCGACTAGCGTCTTGAGAACCTTGTTCCTACTTTTCAATTTATAACAGATATATGAGGCTTGAATTTGCCTCGACCTGCAAATTCAGCTGTGTTCTCATACCCACAGTGCGACTCTTAATTTAGTGGCGGATACAATCCCTCGCGTCGAAAAGATCTTATATTTCGAGTTGTCTGTAGGTCTCGTTGTATACCTACTAACTAGCCACTTTTGTACAAGATATCTGACCTCAAGACTATGTGAAGATGAAGAAAAGGTAGACAGGTAGATAGGTAGGCCACCCTGCTAAGTATAGTTCTCTCTTAAATCTCTTTTTTTTTGCTCTTTCCTCTAAACATCAAATTTATTCTTTCTGGGAAGAACACAATGGACCGAGGATGTTTAAATGAAGCTACCGTTCGCTGTGTGACGATTCCTAAAACCCAACCACAATCTCTCCCTCTAGATTCCCGGACTTGACTGAGATAATTTCATCTTTCAATGTAATTTCACTAAATCTATGATTTGTAGGGCTCGATCGCTGAAATTCATCACGTTTATCCCTAAGTCCCGCTGAAGTGTGTCAAGCAAAGTCAAATTAAGAACAATTGTTATTAGAAAACTGGAGAATACGGACTACTTCCACCCGTCTTAGCTAGAGGTCAACAGGTGTCTTAAAGTGTCAATGTTTGAGGATGCCGGGCGCAACTTTTTACTTCCGCCATAGTTATTCTGTTGTGCTTAGGCTCCAGTCTAGGATTTAGGTTTTAATATAACCAAGAGTAAGAAGATAGTGTCATTCCCTTCACTTGATAGAAACAGAGGATTTTGGATTCGCAGTTCCCGAAATGGTTTTTAATGGATATATTCTGGACATTTCTCAACTATAAGTTTGTATACGTTAAACGTTGAGCTCTCTTTGATGCTTTAAAAAATGTACGTATTTAGGATATTTTTAAACTTGCTCCACAATGAAGCTGTTATATTCCTTCATTATCTTATAAAACCAAATAAAATTTAAAATTGTTGATTGTAAATTAATTTATCCACATATTTTTTTTAAATCGATTCCGTTTTGAATTTTTCCAAGAAATCATCAATAAAATCACCCTTTTTTGGATTATTTTTTCTGGCCAATTTTATGCTAGTCTCGAAATTCTTTTCATCACCCAAACGTTTATATGCCGCGGCACGATACAGCCAACTACGAATATTTTTCTCTTCCAATTTGTTTAGCACATAATCACAATCCATAATGCCACGTTTATAGTTTTTCAATCTGCAAATAATAGTATTTATTTGAAGAGATAAAAATATGTTGTCTAAAAAATACTTACTTCATATAGGCCAAAGCACGATTGTTGTATAAAATTGGACTATCCCGTATATGTTCCATTGCCTTGGTGTACATGTTAATGGCCTTTTCATAGTTTTGTTTGCGAAAGGCTTCATTGCCCAGACTTATAATGGAAAAGTTAAATATTGAAAACTATTTAAAATAGATCTTCTTATTTTCAAACTTACGTCCTGAAATGTTGTGCAATGCGTTCCCGTTCTCTTCTGGCCTTGGCCCTCTCATCGGCATCCTTTTCAAATTGCTGCATAAATGTAAATTTATCCATAACATTCGGATTGTCATTCTTCTTGCCATCGCTTTCGTCTTCATTTTCGAGAATACTTCGATTCAACACCGTGCGACTTTCTTTAACCGTCACAATGAAGTTATTCTCATCTATTTCATCGAAAATATTCTTGGGCCTTGGAAAGAGAAGATTAATTAATTATTCGAAATTCCATGATGATTTTGACTCACGCTGCCTTTTTGGAAGGACTGCTGCCGTCATCCTCCTTTTTATTGGCGTTATTAATATCTTCCAATAGCTTCATCACTTGATTGACTTTTGATTCAAATTCCAAGAAATCTTCATCGAATCCTGGTGGGTTGTTCATGGCGTTTCGTTATTGTTTTAGGTTGGAATCTCTTCAAAATTTGTCTGATCCTCTTAGGAAGTAATTTTCATTTATCCTTAATTTGATTCCTGTAAACAATATTGTCAAACACTATTGTTTGGATTAGTGTTGCTATGGTAACTGTTTTGAAAATATTTGTACGGAATTTTCTAGGATGTTATAAGGAAACGGACATTTATTTATTTTCTTAATGGGAATATATATGCCATGTCTAGCTGCTTACAGGGTGAGATAAAATTTTAATTTTATTTAATGAAAGCAAAAAATGTCGGCAATAGCATCAAATTTTAGAATAAGTTTAGATTTGTTCGAATTGGTATTTTTGGCACGAATTGTGGCCTTCAAAAGGCCAACGAAACCGTCACACGCTGCCCGAATGTTGCTCTGCGGTATTTCGGCCCATTTCTGGCGAAGCGGTTGCTTGAGGTGATCGACACTTTGGCATTTTTTAGTGCCAACCTTGCTTTCCAAAATACTCCAGACACAATAGTCCAACGGATTGGTATCCGGAGCACTGGAAATGAAGCGATGAACCTCATTTTGTAACTATTCTTGGGTTGCGCGTGCTGAGTGCTATGGTGATGAGTCCTGTTGGAATGTCTGCGGCCAAAATGTTTGCGTGCCCACGGACCCTCCAGAATATATTCGGCATTTATTCAGATGCCACGGTCGGTTAATACGAGCGGAGAGTGACCATCGGCTGTTATGGCGGTCCACACCATCACCATGGCCGGGGCTTGAGTTCTGGCGGCCAATCGAAGTTGCACATTTTCAGCTGATCTCTTAAGCAAGTAACACGATCATTTTGTTATTTTACTGCTGGCCAACGAATATTTTCTCATCGGAAAAAAACAAATTCGGCTGTTTCCCAATTTTGGCCAAACGAAGCAACTATTTAGCTTTTTTATATTATTCAAAATATACACCATCTGTGGAGTTCGATAGCGTGGATCGGCCAATCCTGGCTTGTTTTTGTCACTTGAAGTTTTTTAAATAAGATTTTAACTTTCAAGAATCTACTATTTTCCAATTTTTTTTTTTCGATATTATAAATTATTCTTGTAAAAATTTTAATATTTTTGCAGCCCTGGAACAACCCAAACATTTACCAAATAAATTTTTTTTTAAATCTTGTCTTTTTCTTTACAGTCTGCACCCCCTTTGGTTTTGTTCGTTTATTCGGTGTGGTGGGTCAAGTTTTGGTCAAACCACACCTTTTGCGCGATGTCAACGAGGAATACATTGCATTTCACATGGAAGAGGCTAGTGTTAAAAGAAAACTAGCCAATTTGGAATTGCAAAATGTTAGCATCAATGAATCTCTTCTCAGCAATGGTAACGGTAGTTACACAACATCTACAACATCGTCGTCCAACAACAGCTACAGTCGAGGCAGCTATGATATGCCAAATGGCAACTATCTTGCCAGTACCATAACAATTATTGGCGGTGGCAATTATTTAAATTCCTCATCCCACACAGCCAATAATCATCATCACCATCATAATGAATTTCGTAGTAATAATTTCAGTAATTACTACAATCATGTTAGCCATAGAACGCCATCATTATCCCATCTAATCCAAAGAAAACCCCTAAATGGCGAAAGTCATGATAATCTTGCTAAGCTCAATGAAAGACTGAGAGAATTAGAGTCTGAACGTAAAGAATTGGATAAATTAAGAAAATCATCGGCATTCCAGAGAAATTTTGTCTATCCGCTGGCCATGCTGTTGCTATTGTTTTTCACCGGCATAACAGTGCTGTTGGTGGTGCAGAACACATTGGAGTTGTTGATTGGTATTAAAGCATTGCCGCTAAGTACCAGGGTAAGTTTTAATGAAGCATTTACATATTTTGTGTGGGAAGGCAATTAAATGTATTATTTTTTCTTATTTCGTTTATAGCAATTTACATTGGGTATATCATCTCTATCCAAATTGGGACCAATTGGAGCTGGTCTCGAAGTGTGTCTCATATTTTATTTGGGAGCCACTTCAGCCGTTGGCTTTTATACCATGCCATTTATGCGAAATGTCCGGCCACAACGGCGTAAAACATCACTATCACAATTGATACTCAACTGTGCATTAGTGTTGATTCTAAGCTCCGCCTTGCCATTGCTTAGCCGTATTATAGGTAAGTTGTGTAAAGTAAAGTTTGAAGAAATGAAACCAAAAAAACAAAAATAAAACCGCTAAGGAAATTCAAAAGTCGTGCGGGTCGACTATATGATACCCTACACACACCACTATGCATATTTAGTAGAGCTCCCGTAACAAAATAATTTTTTAAAGTATATCATACCACCTATCAACATTTGGCTTTAGAGCAGTTATAGTTTGGTTTCAGAGGTAACTAATATAAGGGAGGCATATCCAATTCTGAATCGATGTTCACTAAATTTGACGGAGACATTTTAATCTTTGATACCAAATAACATTGCTATAGAGTGTAGGATATCACTTCGGGAAGGATTATATTAAAAAGCCGAGTTCCACAAAATGGAAACGTACGTACGGAAATTCACCCCATGTGGGCTGATATTAGCCACTAATTGCACAATAAACCTGAAATCGGATTAAAGATATTTAGGAGCTATATCCAAATCTTTCCGATCTCGATAAAATAAAAAGTATTTCCGAGCTCTATAAGATATCTTGTACAAAATATCATTGTTGTCGAATGAATATAGCGAATGTGAGGGACTTAAACACCAAATCTTGATACAATTTAGCAGAGGAATTTTTGGACTGTATCTGATTTCTGTTAACAAATATTATTGTTTTGAGGTGCATATTACGCATATGAGGGACTTAAAAACTAAATCGGATGAAACATACAGGGTGAGATGAAAAAACTGCAACCAATTGCAGACTGCTGTCATTTCTAAGCCACTCGTCCGACAGCTGTTAAAATTATTCTAGTGACAGCTCATTGTATTGTTTACAAGCGTACAAAAGCATTTTGGTGAGAATTTTCCAGAAAAAGTTATTCCTGATGGAATTCTAGCGTGATATTTGGCTGGAAAACCACAACTCCAGCATTTAAATGTGATTAAATCTTTTGTGTCTCGTACCATCGCTCGTTGCCATCATACTGGTAACGTAGCCCGGCGTCAAGGAAGTGGACGGAAGAAAACAACAGCATCAGCAGAAATAGTTCGAACAGTAAAGAAGCGACTTGATCGAAACCCGCGTTGCAGTTACCGAAAAATGGCTCGTGAGCTGAACATATCGCAATATTCCATTCGGCAAATAACGAAAAATGAGCTCGGGGTAAAGTCATTGAAATTCCAAAAAATGCAATAACTTACACCGCAACAGAAAGAAAATAGACTCCAAAGAGCTAAAGAGTTGCTTCGCTTGGCCGAAAGTGGTGAACTGCCGAATTTGGTTTTCTCCGATGTGAAAACATTCGTTGTCCAGCAGTTTTTAAACAAATAAAATGATCGTGTTTACTTGCCAAAGATGTCAGCTGAAAATGTGCGCCATCGGTTTCCCAAAAAAACTTTAGCGCCGGCCATGCTAATCGTGTGGGCCGCCATAACAGACGATGATCGCTCTCCGCTCCGTATTAATCGACCGTGGCATCAGAATAAATGCCGAATATTATCGCGAAAATATTCTGGAGGGTTAATTAAAGCCTTGGGCACGCAAACATTTTGGAAGCAGACCTTGGACATTCCAACAGAACTCAACACCATCGCACTCAGCACGCGCCACCCAAGAATGGTTACAAAATGAGGTTCATCGCTTCATTTCCAGCGCACAATGGCCACCAAAATCTCCGTATACCAATCCGTTGGACTATTGTGTTTGGAGTATTTTGGAAAGCAAGGTTGGCACTAAAAAATACCCAAGTGTCGATCACCTCAAGCAAGCGCTCCGCCGCGAATGTACCAAAATACCCAAGAGCAACATTGGGGCCGAGTGTGATGGTTTCATTGGCCATTTGAAGACCATAATTCGTGTCAAAGGTGACCAATTCGTACAAATCTAAACTTATTCTAAAATTTGTTGCTATTTCCGACATTTTTTGCTTTCATTCAATCGGATTTAAAAAATATGTTAAAAATATGGCGTTTGACTTTGTTGCAGTTTTTTTATCTCACCCTCTTTCCCATCTCAATGTTTTTGCTAAGATTAACACAACAGCCCAAGGAATCAGAGTGAAACACCTGCCGATTCCTGTGCAGCTGCACATCCTTAAATAAAACCAAACTTCATACTTAAACCCCGGGCCGGACTAGGAAATAGTTTGTTACTAAGAATCTCGGAAATTCGACTTTTCTATTTTACTGTGATGTGAGGTAAAAAATCGTGGGAATAATTGCGAAGATCACCATATTTTGAAAGCAAAGTTGGAAAATTGAAGAGTCAAATTTGAATCTCTACCACATTCTACGATTTTGCACAAGACCCACGAATGTAATCCAAAACGCCAAAAACGCTAAATCCTAATTGAGGTTTATTGTTTTCTTGGACAATAATTGGTAGCAAAGCGGCAAATGAACTGTTTCGGGGATAGAACATGATATCAGAACAAATTTCGATAATTTAACAGCTCCGATTGCCACATAGGTGGATCTAATAAGAACCTAAACGTCAAATAACATGTAATCTGGTTAAAATTAGAGCAGAAACATTCGAAAATCGGAAGGTTTAGCAATATGGGAGCTACTTCTATTGACATCAAATTAACAGCTTTGATTAGAAACCCCATTGAGTTCCTTCAACATATTTCCAATCAGAAGGTACCATTATATAAAGCCTATACTTTCTTCCAATAATATAGAGAGGACGAAGAGTTACTGTACTCTTGGTGCCTAAATGAATACTTTAAAAACTTTATTTCTAAGCAAAATATAAAATCCAATTTCTCATACTAACACTTTTGTTACTTTCTTTTACAGGCATCACAAATTTCGATCTGCTGGGAGATTTTGGTGCCATCGAATGGCTGGGAAATTTCCAAATTGTACTACTGTACAACTTAGTATTTGGCACAACAACGGCACTGGTTGTGGCCAATAAGTTTACAGCCACCGTGAGACAAGAATTGTGTGCGCGGTTAGTAGAAAATTATGTAATTTTCACAAATTACATGTCATTCATCAACTGATATTTACTAAAACGGCGCACTAAAATCATTCCACTGTCAATGACTGCAACAACAGCAGCAGCAACGATAACTGCAGCCACAAGTCAGCATCCATCTCTTTATCATTATCATCAACATCATCAAATTCATTTGCATGGCTCAGCGACAATAGAAGCTGGTAACAGTAGTAAAATTTCATTGCATTCATCGAAATCATCTCTGGCCGCCACCAACACCACTACATCGCCTGCCTCTTTAATCCAGTGGAGACGAGTGGTGGAACAACATTTAAATGGGGATGGTTTTCTTGTGTCGTTTTTAAGAAATTTTGCCAATTTTTATGCGAGACATTTAAAAGTCGAAACTTAGTTTTAGGTTCACAATGCGCAATCAATTTAACGAGATAATGTGTAATGTTCTCCTTACAGAAAATATTCTAGCTATCCTATACAAAAGAAAATTTTAAAATATCTTTAAATATAATTATAACATAACAAACTACTAATACTATATTTATGGCATTAAACTTCTACTGCATTGTTTCTGTACTAAAAACGAAAAATTTATCATTATTTCATTGTATTCTAAATTAGCAAAATAATATAAAATTTACTAGAATTGTAATTTAAACTAACAAGACAACTTAGTAACAAATTATACATAATGATTTAAATATTCTATCTATACATATATATAAATATTTATTTGCAAACGAATTTATCATTTCTCATTTTTCTTTCATATACTATTTTTATCATTATTTTCTAATTTTTTTTATAAATTTAAAAAGGATCTTTTTTTAAAGTATTAAAACAAAAAGAAAAAGACAATCACAAAGACATTAATACTTTGAATTAATACTACATCCACTTGAAGCTAATTCCACAATGACATTTTTTTATTATCCATAAAAGAATCCTTTCTAATTTGACATAAATGCTCTTTTCACCGAGGGAAATTATATTATTTTCAATATGTTTTATTTGTCCCCCTCAAAATTATCTTTATTTTATAAAGTGTCGCAAATTCAATTACAATTCGAAACAAAAGAATGTGCGTCCTTACCTTCAAAGCTTTATATACTTTTATTTGATTTTAGCAGTAGAAATCTATAGATTTTTAATTATCCTAATTAAGTTCTGTTCTAAAAATAAAAAAACAAAAACTTTTTATGTGTTCGAAATATAATACCATCCATGATAAAACAAAAAATAAAATAACCACTAAATTAATGTTAACAAAATTATGTTGTTTTGGATTTTTGCAAGAAATTTAAAAAAAAAAAAAAGATTCGGACGGCTCATAATGAATATTGAATAATGAATTGAATATTGAAATTGAAAAACATAATAAGAAATTAATATCAATAATAAGGTATACGAAGTATTTTTTCATGCCCCCAACATATAGTGTTGTAGGGTATAAATATCAAATTAATTTTCCTGATAATACTGTGGGTATGACAAAAAAAAGAAAATGAACATATTCGTACAAGTCTAAATCAGCGAAACAAAAAGTAGAGCAGGAGTGCTGACCCAAGTCTAATATAAGTATTACGGCGTGCCATGTTTGGACTATATAGCCTACTTCCTTTATACTATTTAAGATACTCACATGTATTTTTGGAAAATATTAACCTCTTGTTGTTGTTGTAACATCTAATACTGCTGTGTTCGTTCTGACTCCTCTCAATCGTGTTCCTGGGCAGCGAAATAGGTGCAGCGTGCCATATGGATCTCTGCCACAAGTTGGGCAGATGTTCTGCACATCGCTGTCAATCCGGGCCCAATAGGAATCCGGATCTTAACTGATCCAAAACTACTCGGGTTTTTTGTGGCAGTTCTCGCTCTTCAGCTGCGATGGGATTGAGGTGGTCTCCATATACAGTATTCACTCTATTTCTCTCTGTACCTCACTCTCTCCATATCGTGAAGGTCTTTCCTTACGTGCTTGGGCGGAGGTTGCCTATCCACCAGATGGTGATCTGACGATGTCTGTAACACCCAAGCAGGTATTGCATTGACAGCATTTTATTATGTTGTCGCACCGGTAAGACCTTCGCCTCCTCATGTAGGTGGTCGATAGGTGTAATGAGGAGGCACCCTGTTGCGGTTCTAAGGGCGGCATTTCACTGTGTATCACCAACGATGGTGGATAACGCCGGAGCCGCATAGTTTACCCCTGTTGTGGGGGAGTTACAAGAAAGAATGGCCCGATGTCTTCTATCTACGCACTTTATCTAATACTGATAAAAATATTGATTTTTCAAATATTTTCAATTTTTGTGAGGGAGGTATTAAAAGGTGTGGACAGATATATTCCACATTTATATTAGATCTATGGTTTATAAAAATATTAAGATACAGTAAGTTCGAAGAAAATAGCCGACTTATTTCGCAAGTTATGTACGTTATAATTATTCGAAAAGTTGGCCCTATGTGGGTCGATCAGTTCCGTATTCACACTAGATCTAATGCAGGTAAAAGTAAAACAATGTTGGAAGAAACATCGAATATTTTTTTAATTTTATGTGACGTTTTACTACTTAAAATGTTGAATTCCGAGTGGGTCGAAAAATCTCATAATCACAGCAGATCTCGGGTTACGTGAAATGTTGAGATGTAATATCTATCGGATCGGATTTTAGCCCAAATTTACACTCAATTCAATTATAAACAAAGACCACTTGATTGTCAGGAGTATAAAAGAATCCCCCTGGCCAATCTTCATATCCCTTTTAACTGTTTTACCCTCCACCATGCATAGTATGGAGGGTATATTAAGTTCGTCATTCCGTTTGTAACTCATCGAAAAAATAATTTTAGACCCAACAAGGTATCTTCTTAATCGGGGTAAAATTCTAAAACGATTTAGGACTGTCCGTCCGTCTGTCGTAATCACGCTACAGTCAAAACGAATTAAGATAGGAATCTAAACTTTTTTAACTTTTTTATCTGCAGGTAGGTCAAGTTTGAAGGTGGGCTATATCGGTCCACGATATTCCCGATATTCGATATTTGATGATTTTAGCCACATTTTTCAATGGAATTGTCTGAAAATTCAGACAAGGAGTTCCTTGTGAGTATTTTATTCCCTAGAAGAGATGTGTCTATAAGTTACACGATATCGTATAACCCCCACATAACAGTACCCCTTCATATTCGGCACTTTGATGATTTTAGCCACATTTTTCAACGGAATTGTCTGAAAATTCACACAAGGAGTTCCCCCTAGAGGAAATAAATAGGTCTACGTTTTAGTATAGCTATCATATAACGGTGTCCCCAGATATTCAGTATTTTAATGATTCTTGCGACATTATTTACCGGAATTGTTTTCATATTCGTATATAAAGTTCGGAACCGTTACTACAGCCACATTAGTAAGTATTTTTTCATTGATTTTTTTTTTAATTTTTCAAGTTTCTTCCAAATGGTGGAGGGTATAAAAAGTTCGGACCTCGGCCCGGCCAAACTTAGCTGCTTTTATACTTATTTTTGGACTGTCTACGTTTAAGTGTTATACAGTTTCAATGTGAAATACATTTATGGAAGTCCCGGTATAAACACGAGTTATTTGATACAATTTAGAGTTTTTAAAAGAAAATACATATCCTCATTAAAATTATTCGTGACTAAAGAGAAATTCACAGACGGCGGTCTATATGGAACTTTTTCAATTTGTGCTGTAAAACTATGTCATGTGTTCGACGGCTATGTAAAAAACTTATTCATTCATGTATCATTCTATTTCATTTTTCAAATATCATTTTACCATCAAATGCCCACCATTTTCTTATGTTTGAATTATGTGTATTTATATGTTTTTTTTTTTTCTTTTGTTTCCTCTTTTGTTTTATGTTTAATTTCAGATTAAGTGCAATTTTTACACTGGGATGATATGAAGAAAGTATTTCAAGATCAATCATTATTATTGTACCAAAAATTTGTTTTAAGGATATAAATTTATGTGTAAATATAATCGAAAAAGCAGCGACTAATCCGAAAATTATTTTCTACGTAAACATAATAAAATGAAAAATACTAAAAATCTTAGATGAGAAAATTTTATTTTCGAAATTTGGTATAAGTTTACGTCTTTAGTGAGTGTCCCAAAACCTGGTTTAAGCTAAAAATTCGTTTACTATATTAACTATTTTGTATTGTTGTGGATGTCGTTTTGTAGACATACACGACGGCAGCGGGTTCTACGAGCGAATGAGTGAACTGACATTGGAAGTATTCAGGTTGGTACAGGGGCATAAGCGGAAAAAATGGGTAGACCATCTGAAATGTTGCAGCATTGGAACCGATTTAAGTAAACTGTGGGTAACTGTAAAGTTACTCTCGAACCTTGAGAAAAAGGATGATAGGACAGCAGTCACATTTAACGACGTAACGGTGACTGATCCGAAGAGGTGCGCTAGCCACTTTAACCGTCAATTCGTCGAGCACCCCGAGAGTGATAGGGCGAGGCGAAGAGTACTACGTCGTATAAGAGCTATCCCGCCGAGGATGTACCTCCACACTTTACGATGGGTGATGTTGCGAATGTCATCCGAAACACTAAGTCATCGAAAGCATTGGGCCCGGACGGTAGTTTTAAAACAACTGGATACACCGGGAGTTCAGTATCTAACTAAAGTCCTTAACCTATCTTTAGCCACCCACATAGTTCCCGAAGCCTGGAAAATGGACAGAGTGATCCCGTTACTGAAGCCAGGCAAAAATGCCAGAAAAGGCGACCTCTTGTAACGCGAAAGGTCGGTCTGTGGTCAGCTATGTGGCTTCAGTATGGTTTGTGAATACTAGTGCTACGCAGTGGAAGCACATCCAGACCTACCAGAACGCTGCCCTGAGAACTGCGACAGGGTGCCTTCTCATGACACCAGTGGATCATCTACATGAGGTGGCGAAAGTTCTTCCCTTACGTCAGCATAATCATATGCCTTACCTAAGAAACATTTTAAATAATAGTCTTTATCTGATTTATAACGTTTAAATAGCATTATTTCTTTTATTTTTTTCTTTTTGTTTAGTCTTTTAATTTATGGTTTTAACAATTTATTTATGTATGTATAAATATGCTATAAGCCGTTTTGTTTCATCTTATTCATTCATCATCGATTGCATTGTTTATATTACGTTTGAGGATTATTGTGTGTGGCTTTTTTTGGTATGTGGTGTTTTCACAGGCTTCCACTGTTTCACTTCACTTCTTTGAGGAAAATAAACAGATGCTTACAATAATTATTGCAAATTAAGTAATAACAAAGTGTAATGATGATGGAAATGACATAGAAAGAGTTAGATTCCAAGAGATTATGATATTCATGTGTGAGAACTGTTGTTGTTATAAAAGGTACTTTTTAAACTTTGTCTTTAGTTTGATTTTAGATATTTTTAGTTTTGTTTCTATATTTAAGTGAGAATAGGGCGGCAGTTAAATATTTTAGGTTTTGTTAAATATTCATTTTTTGTTTCTGGGAATTTTCCCCCTCTTTTAAAATACAATGACTAGAAAATATATTGGTTGTTTTGTTATTCAGTTGTTTTTAGGGGGTTTGCTTTTTTTGGAATGCTTGACAGAGTATAGGATATAATAGATAAGGGAATGTTTGTTTCATTTTGGAGAATAAAAGTGGGTTAGTTTTCATTCATAATTGATATGAATTATTTTGTTTGGTTAGTAAAGTCATGGTGAAAGACATAAATAGTGAAAAGAAAGAATTCTTTGGTGTATATGTGAGGAGTAAAGAAATGGTAGAAAGAAAAATAATTAACTATCATAACAATGTTCATTTTTAGTTGGCCCTTATTAGACTGGAACAACCACCAATTGCTCCATCTTCACTATTCAGCTCATCTTCCAACAATTCATCCGCCTCCGTTTCTAAATTCATGGATAAATCCTCTTTGGCCTCGACCCCAACATCTTCGCAAACCCCACCAACTACTTCATCAAAATCCCTCAAATCTAGCTCATGTAGAGCTTTTTGCACCAAGGCAGCCAATTCAGGTGGTAAATCCTTTAGATCATCATTACGTTCTTGGACAATGGAATTTGGAAGTGGTAACACTGCTCGTTTACTATCTTTACTTTGCTGTATTGTTCTATCAGCAGCCGAGCCGGAAGTTGAAGATGCCGTTTTATAGGCATACAAGGCAGCATCAGTAAAATCATTGAGATTTATTCCACCAACTCCTCCTCCGACCACATCATTATTGGTAATATCATACTCCGAGGATAAAATACTTCTACCCGACTCGGTTGACAACGATGACATGCCATCATCTGAGTTTGTGGCCAATGGCATTTTTATTGATTCTTCATTTTCGGAGGACATTGTACCAGAATCTTCGGTAACATGACTTTCAGCACCACAGGAGGTAGTGCTGCGTCCGGTTGTGGCTGATGAAACAACACCTCCACCACCTTTTTGTTTACTCTCTTCATCATTATTTTGATCTGTTTTGGAATTAGTTGAGTCAACCATGGATGGACAATAGCCTTTTAGTAGAAATTCGGAGGGAGAGAAACCCCCATCATCATCGTTGGAGGTCTCAATGCCAGCCAGAACTTTCATACGTTGTTCCAATTCAGCTATTTTTGTAGCCAGAATCCTTGATAAATAAAAAATATGATAATTACAGAAAAAAAATGAACAATTGACCTCTAACATACTTGTTGGTTTTCTTTTGATGATTCAATGCCAAATTCTTATCATTCAAATTATCCAGTAAGGTCAGGCATAGTGTTTTCAAATCTTGAATGGTCTCAGTTTTTGTAGGTAAGTCAATGCCACTTTCCAATAAATTTTTAACTGTAAAAAGGTAAGTAAATTATTTTAATTATTTAAAAAGATTATTGTTCAACGTTAAAAGGAAGGAAAATTAAAAATAAATTGAAATAAACAAAGAATTAAAAAAATTAAAATATGCAATAAATTGAAAAAAAAAAAAACAAACTTTGAAAAATTAAAACGTAAAATGAATATCAAGATTCAGTTTCACTTTATAGCGAAGATAGTCTCACCCAAAATTATTTGAAAAAAAGGATAGGGGTTCACGTATATTAAACTGCAACATCAGATCTGATGCTGAGTGCTTAATTGCAACTCTCAGAATATCCCACCCCGCAAAGAGGGTACTTAGGTTTAATGAGTTAATCGATTTCTAAAGATAAGTTCACTTCGGACTTTGTGGGTGAAAGGATGAATTGGGCAACAGAGCCCTGTACTAGGCAAAGTAGCCCCGAATCCCCGATACTCCTGTGATGCGAACGCTTTACGTACTTGAACTGACCAAGAAGTTTGGAGTTTTGTCTACGCAGTATTGTGATAATGCATACCGGGTTTTCCGACAGGAAATATATTTGAGTGATACATTCGACAAATCTCTTCCTTTGCAGATACTTCGACGGACACAGATTTATTAGACGAAGAAATCCTTAGACTCGCTGTTTTGCTAGCAGATGACTCTGGCACCGATCAACTGTATATTTAAGATGGTTTTTCACCAAGGGCCACTGGCTGTCATTGATCTTTCACTCACTATTCAATGAGTTGGGTAGGTTTAGCTGGGCAATTAAAGAGGTGCAGCGTATTGTGCGGACCTGTATCACACGCAGGGTTGACGTCACGCACATCTTCATCAATTCGTGCCCAATACGAATTGAGACGACTAAACCACCCTGAACGTAATTGCGCTAAAACTACACTGATTTGTCTAGGCAGATATGCCTACTGAACTAGAGGTTCTCTCTTAAAGCATTGGACCTCCCTCTCTAGATCGTGTATGTCTTTTCTGACACGCCTGGTTGGGGGAATCGTATCCACCATATGATGGTTGGAATGACTCTCACGGTAATATCCAAGCAGGTACTGCAACGAAAGCATTTTATTATGCTGACGCAAGGAAAGGACTTTCGCCACCTCATGTATCATCAGGCACCCTGTTGCAGTTCTCAGGGCAGCATTCTGACAGGTCTAGATGTGCTCCCACTGCGTAGCACTAGTATTCGCATACCACATTGGAGCCGCATAGCTGACCACAGACCGGTCTATCGCATTGTAAGAGGTCAACAAGGTTTCCTTGTCCGCACCCCAACTGCTGCCGATTAGCGCCTTGAGGACCTTGTTCGTACTTTTCATCTTGTCGCAAATGTGGCTTGCGCGGACGACTTGATCATGCTGTCGAATGTGACCCGTAGAATCGTGGGGTAGTTCGTGGTCGGTATTAAATTCACCTCGACCTGCACATTCAGCTGTGTTCTCATCTCCGCACACCATGTGGTAAAGAGTGTGGCCGTTAATTTCGCGTCAGATATTTTCATATTCCTTGCGTGGAAGTATACGGCAAGCCCGCAAAATAGCGGTTCAGCCTTTCACAGATGTCATCGACAAACGGGGCCGACGCCATAATCGTACAATCATCCGCATACGTAACAATCTCTAAACCGTCTGGAGGGCGAGGAATTCCGGAAAGATAGGGGTCAAACAGTTCTGGAGATATTACCCCACATTGGGGAACTCCCTGTTTCACTCTACGTGACTTCTTGCATGATTGACCTATCAAATGCCTTTGATAGGTCAAGGGCTACCAACACTGTTCTGTCACACGGTTTGTTCTGGTTCAATCCTCTATTAATATGTGTGGAAATGGCGTATAATGCTGTGGTGGTACTATGTTGTAGACGGCATTCGTGCTGATGGTTGGTAACTGGATAGTTTTATCTAATGCTGGGGAGGAGTAAAGCCTCGAGAGTCTTTGCTATTGGCGACAAAAGCGAAATCAGAATCTGTGTAGTTTTAACCATTGCCGAGAATAATACCTCGATCAAAGAACCCTAGGTTGGTAAGTTATTTTTCTCGAGAGAGGGATAGAGTATCGAAACAACAGTTTTTGTCGGTAATTATAGAGAATTCTTCTAGAACCAATAGACTACATAACGTTTTTTAGTGGATGTCTTTAGCAGTAGTGCTGAACGAACATTCTTTATCTGGATAAGTTTCCGAAAACGCGTTTACAAAAGGCTAATTTCATATATCTATTTTAGTTTTTACATCTTTATAAAATATGTTTACACTTCGGTGACCTAGTAGAGGCTGAATCATATTCTCAAATGTGTCCATAATAAACTATTGCATATTAAATTGTTTTAGATGTAGTTCTGCTATCTATATTTTTCCGATTATAAAACTGATTTTTCTACTAAATTTTCATAAAGAAATTAAAATTGAAATTTTCATTACAAAATAAAAATAAAGAAAAGAGAAATAAAAAACTAACAGCACAACAAAATTAAGAATACGACGCAACATCAAGATGGAAACAATTTAATGATAACCCATTACCTTGTTTATGTGACAGTATATTTTCATCGACATTTACTGAACTTTGTGCACCTAATTTCATTATACCCTTTTTACGTTTTGCTTCCAACATGGTCTTTTTTTGTATGTTAAAGGATGAAAAGGTTAATTATGATATGTTAGCATTTGGTTAGCTTATATAGTTAGTATCTACGAAAAAATATAAGAATATAAAAATTACCTTATATTTACTAACGGCTTGTTTGGTTAAATCCACTTCACTTTCAATATGCTTTAAACGTTCATTCAGGTACTTGTTCTCCAAAATGATACTGTCAATATCAAGGAACTGGAATTAAAAGAAAAAAATTAATTTAAATTGAAGCATCTAATGATCTCAGTAAATGTTGGGATCGGATCGAACTTTTTATACCCTCC
The DNA here is from genome assembly GCF_030504385.1 of Musca domestica. Lineage (NCBI taxonomy): Eukaryota > Metazoa > Arthropoda > Insecta > Diptera > Muscidae > Musca > Musca domestica. Next base: position 5,547,369 of record NW_026712326.1, read on the forward strand.
ACAATTTGATCAGTTAAATTGCACACAATTGCAAGGCCATATTCTCAATGAATAATTGGGGCCACCGTCATATGGGGATGAATTCAAAACCTGGTCTAACAAATAAATATTATCCGTTGCGAACCCAAAAATCCAAAAATTCGCCCATACAGATAACAATTAAGACAAAGACCTTTAAAATAGAATTAATTGGGAGACTAGACCTGCATAGAATAATGGTAACGAGAAATTTCAATTTAGAACCAATTCGTTTAAAACGGACGGAAGAAAACAGCAACATCAGCAGAAATGGTTCGAAAAGTAAATAAGCGACTTGATCGAAACACGCGTCGCAGAGATCGAAAAATGGCTCGTGAGCTGAACATATCGCAATATTCCTTTCGGCAAATATTGAAAAATGAGCTCGGAGTAAAGTCATTGAAATTCCAAAAAGTGCAAGAACTTACACCGCAACAGAAAGAAAATAGACTCAAAAGAGCTAAAGAGCATGCGCCCCCCAAGAATGGTTACAAATTGAGGTTCCTCGTTGGACTCTTTTATTTTGGAAAGCAAGGTTGGTAGTAAAAAATACCAAAGTGTTGATCACCTAAGCAAGCGCTTCGCCGGGAATGGGCCAAAATACCGCAGTCAGCATTCGAGCAGCGTGTGACGGTTTCATTGGTCGTTTGAAGGCTATAATTCGTGCCAAAGGTGACCAAATTAAAACCAATCTAAACTTATTCTAAAATTTGATGCTATATCCGACATTTTTGCTTTCATTCAATAAAATTTAAAAATAAATAAAATTTAAAATAAAAATTATGGCGTTTGACTTTGTTGCAGCTGTTTTATCTCACTCTGTATGTTGTTTTTGTAACTGCTCAACTCCAAATCCACTTACTTAAAATTTTACCCATATTCACAGGCTGTAGTCAAACATCTTCAGGAGTAGGCTTGAAAGGGCAATTAAAAAGATGCAGCGTATTCTGCAGGACTGTATCACACGCTGCATAAACGTTTCACACATCTTAATTTCAATGGATGTGGTTGGACTCCAAGGACGACATTAATACTGTACTTATTAATAGCATCTGTGCCTACAGTAGCATCAATTCATGATCTAGAGGACCTCTCTCTCTAGATCGTTTGGTCCTTAGTGAACCAACTCGGTGGGGAAGTTTTATCCGCCATATTAGGGTTTGGATGACTCACACGGTACTGGAACCCTGCACGGGAAGATGCTTTAAATTCTTGTAGTTCTGGAACAGCAAAAATGACAACTGGTCGAATGAGACCCCTAAAATCTTGGGGTAGTTCGTGGTTGGAATTAAATGTCTCTCGACCTGCACATTCAGATGTATTCTCATCTTCACAGACCACGTAACGAGTGTGTTCGTTGACTTAATGTGGATATTTCCATATTACTCGCTGCGAGCTCTGCGAGAAAGCTGTTCAGCTTTACACATACGTCAGGAACTATGCAACCTGACGCCATGATTTTACAATCTCTGTGACATCTAGGGGCGAGCATTCAAGAAAGGTGGAGGTTAAACAGTCCCAGGGATGTAACCCCCCTTATGTGAATAAGAGCATCTGTACTGCGGCTACTGAATGAGCTGAATGGACGCTCCATGGTCTAGTAAAACAGTTCTCTAATCAATCTTACTGCAAATATAGGATGATATCATAGAATAAGCAATACTCCAGAGTCTGGCCCAAAATGCTAAACAAGCTAAGTCCCTTTCATTTCATAGAATCACAAGTAAATCTGTTATGATAACTAACAACTGACGAATCAGACTAAATTCACTTGAATCCATATATCTTCCACATATAGCCCTTTAAAAATTCACCCATTATTATACTTGCCTTTGGATGGGTTTCTTTTGCCTTTAATGCCACCTGTAATTCATGATTCAGTCGATGGGCCTTACATTTGTAGGCATCTCTTTCGTTGGTCAATTCCTCTTTCTCATCGATGACTGCTTTCAAATCAAAAGCTAATTGAGCATTCTGAAAAAATACAAAAATTAATTATCCGATATGAATAATTAATATTACACTCCTACTTTTTTCTTCAACTGCTCCAGGTGGCAAATGAAATTTGAGCGTTCTTGTTTCCATTGTAACAACACTTCCTTTGAGCAACTGTCAAGCACCACATCCTCTTTGTTATTGTTGCCTTTAGCATTGCGTGTGGAATCTCTCTTAGCCTCTGCTGTGGATTTTTGATTTCGTAAAACTTCAATGTCACCCTGAACTTCGTATAACTTTTGTTTTAATGCTTCTACTTCGGTGGTCAGTTTTATATTCCGCTCCCTTGTTTCATGAAGAATCTTTGCCACATTGGTCTTGACACCACCGTTTGCCATTCCCATACTAACATCGCTGGCTAAATCTGAAAAACTGCTGTTGCGTCTCAAGGCCGCATAACGCAACTGAAGTGTTTCGGCCATTAGCTTAAACTGGTCACGTTCGGTACGGAATTTTTCCAGTTCCTTGCGGAGTATACGCAGGGCTTCCATTTTACTTTGGAGTTTTCGATGAAGTGCCGTTGTCTCGATACTATAGTTTTCCATATGTTCCAAACCAAACATGTCATCGTAGTTGTTGGTCGACGTAGAAGACTGACCGACACCACTAGCACCTCCTCCACCACTTATTCCAAGCTGTTGTGAACGTTTCCGTTGTGTCCACATAGTAGATTCCTTTAATTTATATTGATCCAGTGACAGCGATTCGTCATCTGACATTTTTTATGTTGTTTGTTGCATTTAATTCGGAATAAAAATTAAACAAAATGCCCGTATGAATGAAAGATTTTTCTAAAACACACACCAATGAGCTTTTTTTCGGTATTACAGAGCTTCTTTGAAGATATGTCGGCGTAGAAAAAGGTATTCCAAAGCTTCCCCACGGAAATGGAAACGCGTAAATGTGGAAAAACGAGAAAAGGGCCGATAAAAATTAGGAATCAAAACAAAAAGGCATTTTCTTTGAAAAACAAGCGGTAGTGATGCTACTGGGGCCATAACTAGAAATCGATAACATATATCAATAGTATGGCGTTGCCATTCATTTCAAAAATGTTATGCAGCAAAATAAATGGATATGAGCGTTATTTTTGCATGAATAAGAAAGTTTGATCAACTTTAAAGAAACTAGAAAAATTGAACTCTGTGCTGGAGTCTTATAGTTTCAAATAGACTCATGGTAGAACAAAGAAGGTAAAGTCATGTAATCATATGTTTACAATTTTTTCAAATTCATACATTTGACAACATCCCATTGTCAAAATCTATATTCACAAATTCATTGTATATACACAATCAAAGATTGAAGCTATTTTTTATGCATTGAAATTTGACAAGGTAAATTAAAATGCAGAGTTGGGAACGCTAATTTGAAATGAGGTTACCTTCATTTCATTGTACCATGAATAGACTTTTACACCTGCAACAATTGGTTTTATTTATTTTTCATTTTTTTTTTTAACAAAATTCTTATATGGGGAGAAGAATGCAATTTTGGGGTTTGGGGCTAAAATAGTAAGTCAATAAAGTGTTATCCCAAAAATTTTACAATGTGTTGCCCATTCACGTCGAAAATATGCATTTATTGAATAAAAGCAAAAAATGTCGGAAATAGCATCGAATTTTAGAATAAGTTTAGATTTGTTCGAAAAGGTGACCACCTTTGGCACGAATTATGGTCTTCAAACAAACTGCTGGACAACGAATGTTTTCTCATCGGAGAAAATCAAATGCCGCAGTTCGCCACTTTCGGCCAAGCGAAGCTGTCGGACGTGTGGCTTGGAAATGGCAGCAGTCTGAAGTTGGTTGCAGTTTTTTCATCTCCCCTTGTAAATGTGCGATGTTCTTGTAATTTTGCCAATATTGTTATCTGTATTAGATGAAGTCTGAAAATGGAATGCTTCGATCGACTATATTTGGTACCTCACGCACATTTTAACATTTTCTAAAAATTATCACATATCTCATATAAAGTGAAGGAAGTAAGCAATATATAATATTTAGGTCCAAAACGAAATGGACAATACTGGCCCATTCCTTCGGAACCTACTCCGAAGAGGGTCAACAATTTGAATAATCATAACACAAGTCAAAATATATTTAAATAATCGCACATTGGCTGAGAGTATATGTATATTATATCTATCGGCAAAACCTCCTGCTACTTTTGAACTTGTTTTTATACCCTACCCCACATAGTGGTAAGGGTATTATGCCTTTATGCATTTGTTTGTAACAGGGAGAAGGAGGCGAGATAGACCCATAGTTACTATTGAGGATCTTCATAAAATCATTTTCTGAGTCGATTTATGCTTATCAGTCCATGTGTCATTTCGACCATGTATTCTTGTGAACAAAATACAGGTCGCAATTATTATCCGATTGAGATGAAAATTTCCAAAAAATTTTTGTTTGCCCAGGGACGAACCCTATTGAAATTGGTGATAATCGGATCATATATCTTCAACCGCTTTCGGGTTAATTGTGCACCAAATGGACAAAAATCTTGCACATCCGACGGAATTCAGTCTAGAAGCAGGTACATCAAATTCGGTGAAAATCGGTACAGATATATGTTTCATCCGATTTGGCCTTTAAGTCCCTCACATTCATAACATGCATTCGACAAATTTTGTCAAGATCGGTTCAGATTTGGATATAGCTCCCACATATATCTTAAACCGATTTCGGGTTAATTGTGCAACAAATGGCCAATATCAGTCCAAATTCCTGAGTTTAGATACATCCGGCCGAATTCAGTCTAGAAGCAAGTACATCGAATTCGGAGAAAATCGGTTGAGCAATATGTATTCAACAACAATGATATTTGGTACCAGATGTACCAGATTATAAAGCTCCGAAATACCTTTGCCAAATTTTATTGAGATCGGATAAGTTTTGGATATAGCTCCCATATATATTCTTAATCCGATTTCAGGTTTATTGTGCACCAAATTGCTAATGTCAGCCCAAATGGAGTGAATTTCGGGATGTACGTTTCGTACAATCAAATTTATTTGGTATAAAAGATTAAAATGTCCCCGTCAAATTTAGTGAACCCAAACTGTAATTTCAGAACCTACTCCAACAATTTCAATAATCATAACAGAAGTCAAAATATACTCAATTTGTGGAACATTGGCTGAAGGTATACATCTGTCGGCAATACCAACTGATACTTTTTAATTTGATTTTAAGTATATGAACGCTGTGGTAAAAATAGTGAAATGTAGATGGAGAACACAACTCAGGCAACAACTGTGTATGACATTTCAAAGTTTTGCCTTTCTTTGTCTATCCACTAAAATAGCATCTAATATACCTAATGAGCCACTTAACCAGTGACGAAACGTATAGTATATTTGTTCATGCATGGGACTTCGCTAGATTCTAATTTTCAATGCCATCTCCTTAGATCATTAAAAGTTCAACTCGAAAGAAAAAATTGTCAAGAAAAATTTCAGTCGAGTTTATTAAAATAACTAAATGTATGTTTGTATCAAAAAACTCCTTAAATTAAAACAAACAAATGCCTTCCCTTTATCGCCATATCTTTCCCCTTGTTTTTCTTTCTTTCTCTTCAACTCGTTAACAGAATATATCATTTGCAATCCAACAGGTATTCTCGTTTGCAATTTCCCCAAGCTGCCATGTCAAGGTTCTTGACAGCGTTTACCTATCATATTCCGCAATGCTATTCAGCAGCAAACGTTTTTATACCCTCCACCTTGGAAAGGAGGGTATATTAACTTTGTCATTCCGTTTGTAACATCCTTAAATATTCGTCATAGACCCCATAAAGTATATATATTCATAATCAGCATAAAATTCTAAGTCGATTTAACGATGTCAGACAGACGTCTGTCTGTCTGTCTGTCTGTCTGTCTGTCTGTCCGTCTGTCTGTCTGTTGAAATCACGATACAGCCCACATTATTTGACGTAGAGCGCCAAAATTTAGCAGAGCAATTGGTATTGTGTCTAGGATGGTTGGTATTGAGAATAAGATATATCGGTCCACGTTCTGGTATAGTCCCCATATAACGGTACCTCCCGATATTCGGTATTTTGATGATTTATGCCACATTATTTAACGGATTTGTCTGAAAATTGGTATTTGTAGGTCATAACGGGTCCCTGTATGTGTGGCAAAACATAGCATGTATAGGTCCACGTTTTGGTATAGCCTTCATATAATGGTACCTCCCGATATTCGATATTTTGATTATTTTTGCCACAATTTTTAACGGATTTGTCTAAAAATTGGTATTTGTTGGTCATAATGGGTTCTAGCTCCGTTGGCGGAACCTTGTATGTGTAGGTCCACGATTTGGTAGAGCCCACATATAACGGTACCTCCCGATATTCGACATTTTAATGGTTTTTGCCACATTTCCTCTAATGTTTCCTTTATCCTAAGGTGGAGGGTATTAAAAGTTTGGCCCGGCCGAAATTAATGTTTTTTTACTTGTTGTTTATAAACAAATCCTAATGGAGTAATCTCCTCAATAATGAACAAACTGTTGCTGCAATTTGTTTGGATTTTTGTTTACAAACTATAAGCGATACGAAGAGGCAATAACAAAAATAGTGGGGGGAAGGGGAAGTATTGTCATGGTTATCTTCTTTCTTGCTGTAAACAAATCAGCTTTTGTTTATGAATCATTGAACTTGAAAATATGATGTGCATTTGTGCTGACGGCTCACTTGTATCCTTTCTTTATTTTTTGATACATTCAAATGGGCAATGACTGAGCCGGTAAAGCAGTTAAAAAAGAAAGCAACAATTGTAAACAATTTGTTCTGTAAATATCTACAGGTTGGTAGTTATATGTGAATCCATGGTACAATGAAGAGAAGGTAGGTCAACTTTAAAAAAAAAATGCAAGTATAGAGGTCTACCTGTTTGGCTTGTAATGTCAGAATTAGTATCAAAACAATAAAAAATTAAACAACTTGTTGCATTTATTTTGAATAAATAATTGAAAACCGCGATAACTGAATGAAAGGTCAACACTTCTTTTCAAAATCATGTACTATATATCTCTAAAGGATTATTTCGCTACAAAAACTCTAGATTTTGTCGATGCATGCGTTGAAATGAACATTTTGAAAATACCCGAATTTGAATGTTTTCTGAACAATTTATTTGTTATCGAAAATAAAACACATATATAAAAAATAAAGATGACATTTTAAGACAAGAAAATAAAAAAAATTGAAATCATATGGTATCATAGCCCTACCTTGATATCATTGTACCATGGGTAGTTGTAAATTAAAATTAATTTACTTATAGCTCGTTTAGTTTCTTAATTTTATCGAGACAGACATTATCAGGATTTACTGTTGAATCCAGACTTACTCAACTAGATTTACGAGTACCATACAAAAAGAGATCTTCTCACGACCGGATTTATTTAAACCTATAACTACCGAGGTGGTGGTAAATTTTACCAACTCATCACATTTTGTTGAAATTCTCTCTTCTTTTGCAACGAATAAAAATACCTGTTTTGTTTAAATGAAAAAAAATGTTTTTTTTACTTTTTATAATTTCAAATATTCATGGCAAAATTAAGAAGGTAAAGTCATTTCAAATAAATATCTTGTTAAATTTCACTGCATAGAAAAACGGTTCCCATCTCTGATTTGTGTTACTATGAATTTATAAATATACATTTAAAATAAATATAAACATATGATTGCATGACTTTACCTTCTTAATTCTACCATGTTTATTCTTATAAAACAAATAATTTTTAAATAAATTTTTTCTAATAAAATCGGGAGAGGATAAAATTTCACCTAGACAGTTAAAAGTTAAATCCGGTGCAGGCATGGTAGAAGAATACTGGTAGATGCTGTTATGGCGGCCAACACCATCACCATGGCCGGCGCTTGAGTTCTGGTGGTCAACTGAAGGTGTAAATTTTCAGCTGACCTCTATGGCAAGAAAACACGATCATTTTGTTTGTTTACAAACTCCTGGACAACGAATGTTTTCTCATCGGAGAAAACCAAATTTGGCAGTTCACCACTTTCGGCCAAGCGAAACAACTCTTTAGCTCTTTTGAGTCTCTTTTCTTTCTATTGCGGTGTAAGTTCTTGCAATGGCTTCATACCGAGCTCATTTTTCAATATTTGCCGAATGAAATATTGCGGTATGTTCAGCTCACGAGCCATTTTTCGGCCACAGCGACGCGGCTATCGATCAAGACGCTTCTTTACTTTCCGAACCATTTCTGCTGATTTTGCTGTTTTCTTCCGTCCACTTCCTACGAATAACTTTTTTTCTGGAAAAGTCTCACCAATATCCTTTTGTACGCTTTTAAACAATATAAAGAGCTGTCAATGGAATAATTTGAACAGCTGTCGGACGAGTGGCTTAGAAATGACAGCAGTCTGAAGTTGGTTGCAGTTTTTTCATCTCACCCTGTAATATCAGCCAAAATTGAATATATTTGTTCATATTCAACCGAATTTTACCATTTGTAACATTTGTAAATATTCGTCGTATCATATATATTCATAATCAGCATAAAATTCTAAGTCGATTTAACGATGTCCGTCTGTCTGTCTGTTGAAATCACGATACAGCCTACATTATTTGGCGTAGAGCTCTAAAATTTGGCAAAATAATTTGTATTGTGCCTAGGATGGATGGACGGAACTGTCTAAAAATTGGAATTTGTAGGTGATAATGGGCTGTAGCTCCGTTAGCGCAATATTGTATGTATAGGTCTACTTCCCCCATAAAAAGTACCGCTCTATATTTGGTATTTTTCCCACATTTTTCAACGGATTTACCTAAAAAGTGGTATTTGTAGTTCTAGCTCCTGTGGCGAAACATAGTAGATAGATCCACGTTTTCGCAGAGCCCCCACATAATGGTAGCTCCACATATTCAGTATTTTAAAGTTTTTTGCCACATTTTTCCACGGATTTGTCTATAAATTGGTATTTGTAGTTCATAATAGGTTCTGGCTCCGGCGGCAGATCATTGAAAATTTAGTTCCACGTTTTCCTATAGTGCACATATAACGATACCCACCGATACTCGGTACTTTGATAATCCTAGTCACAATTACCCATGAATTTGTTTCAAATTAAGTGTTTAAGAAGATTTGGTAGATGACAATTCTTGAAGTGTAAAATTGTCTATGGAGGTTCCCATTTTGATATAGCCCCCATACAACGACCTCACCCATTTTATGGTTTATTGAAAAGTTTAACTGCATTATCCAAACGGTCTTACTGGTATTTGCAGTTTAAAGTGGAACACGATTAAATTCAGATACTTTTAGATAAAAATGTTTTCTTTACCCAAAGCTGGAGGGTATTAAAAGTTCGGGCCGGTCAAAATTTTTGTTTTTTGCTTGTTTTATTTTGTAACTGTCCGAGGTTTTGACTTCTTGTAGGCCAAAAGACCCTCTTTGCGTAACTGTCGTGTATAATTTGAATAACGATAATACAAGGCGCCTCTTGCCGATTGGGATCCAGAGTGGGGTACAAAATATGTTTCCTGTAGATAAGAATTGGAAAATTAATACCACAACGTAGAAAAAATTTATACCTTTGTTCCTTACATATTTTTCAGTGGGAAATAGCTCAATGAGCTGTCGGGCCATATCATGAAATATGGCGGTATATTTGGCGACTTTGGATTCGACAACTTCCCGTATTAGAATGTTGACAATACGTTTGCGATTTTTTATGTCCAAGAATTGATTTGTTTTATAAAACTCTAAGATTGCTTGGCCTTCGGTGTATCGTTTCAAAATATCGACAACAATCTAAGGAATAGAAATTTGATTAGTATACAGCCTCTACCTCTTCATAATGATCATACAAATCTTTCGCCTTGGTATGTTTTCGAAAAAGTTTGTTTAGCCTGTTTATATTTAGGATCCGCTTGGAGAACATGTATTCTATCATTGTTGTTTTCATCCTGTACTTGATGTTGATATTCGGAATTGAATGATCGTTCAGAAAGCGCTTGATCTAAAAAGGTGGTAATTATTTTAAACAATTCTTTGAAAGAAGTATTATTTTCCATTCTTTACCTGTTGTATCCCTCTCCAAATCCTCTGAATTACATTCAGTTTTCAATTCAATTTGTTCCAAAAATGATTCATTATCCAGATATGAGCTTTGTACTTGACTGTAGGCATTTCCTGTATTACATTGTGTTTCTCTCCATTCTTGTAAAAGGGCACGAAATATTGTTCGTAAACCAATTTTAGGTATTAGTTCGTTAATATCCGCTTCGTTCAGGTACATTAGAGAGCGTAGGGTTATATCATGATCTACAAAGTATTAGCACAAAATATAAGATTAAATAAATTAGCGAAAAGAAGTTTTTTTTTGAAAGCTGTTGCTACCTTTGAAAGTCTTTTGTAATTCCATTAAGTTCCACTTTTGCAGAAGTTGTAAAACGTCAGACTGTCCAGTTTTCAAGTACTCCAGCTGGGGCGTTGATGAGCGAGATTTAACTAGAAGAAGAAATATGTTACATAAATCAATAATGGGATGCACAAAGCAAAGCGGACTTCGGAAGTAACAATGCTGACGTTTGTCATTGGTGCGAAAAACCTGAAATCTGATAAAGATATATATGGGAGCTATATCCTAATCTGAATCGACCTCGATAAAAGTTGATAGAGGTATTATGGAGATTCATAAGTTATCTGCTACCAAATATCATTTTTGTGGAGGGCATATTACGCATGTGAGGGACTTTAAACCCCGAATCGGGTGGAACACACAGGGTGAGATAAAAAACCGCAACAAAGTCAAACGTCACAATTTTCACATTTTTTTTAATTTTATTGAATTAAAGCAAAAAATGTCGGAAACAGCATCAAATTTTAGAATAAGTTCAGATTTGTAAGAATTGGTCACCTTTGGCACGAATTATGGCCTTCAAACGGCCATTGAAACCGTCACACGCTGCCCGAATATTGCTCTGCGGTATTTTGGCCTACTCCCGGCGAAACGCTTGCTTGAGGTGATCGCCACTTTGGTATTTTTTAGTGCCAACCTTGCTTTCCAAAACACTCCTGACGCAATAGCCCAACGGATTGGTATTCGGAAATTTTGGTGGCCATTGTGCGCTGGAAATGAAGAGAGGAATCTCATTTTGTAACCATTCTTGGGCGGCGCGTGCTGAGTGCGATGGTGCTGAGTCCTGTTGGAATGTCCAAAGTCTGCGGCCAAAATGTTTGAGTGCCCGAGGCTTTAATACAGCCTCCAGAATATTTTCGAGATAACAACAAGGACAAGGAATGGTTACTCATCGGAGAAAACCAAATTCGGCAGTTCACCTCTTTCGGTCAAGCGAAGCAAATCTTTAGCTCTTTTCAGTCTATTTTCTACCAGTTGCGATGTAAGTTCTTGAACTTTTTGGAATTTCAATCATTTTTTCAATACCCCGAGCTCATTTTTCAATATTTGTCGAATGGAATATTGCGATGGGGTCAGGTCACGAGCCATTTTTCGGCCACTGCGACGCGGGTTTCGTTCAAGTCGCTTTTTACTTTTCGAACCATTTCTGCTGATGTTGCTGTTTTCTTGCGTCCACTTCCTTGACATCGGGCTAAGCTACCAGTATCACGGTAACGAGCGATGGTACGAGACACAAAAGATTTATTCCCAGTTAAATGCTGGAGTGCTCTAACGATAGCCACTTGTGGTTTTCCAGCCAAATATAAAGAAATCACACTATCCCGCTTGAATTCCATCACGAATTACTTTTTTTCTGGAAAATTCTCACCAATATGCTTTTGTAAGCTTGTAAACAATATAATGAGCTGCCACTGGAATAATTTTAATACCTGTCGGACTAGTGGCTTAAAAATGACAGTAGTCTGAAGTTGGTTGCAATTTTTTCATCTCACCCTGTATATATGGGAGCTATAGCTATATCAGAACCGAGTTGAATTTGATGTTGTTGCTTCTAGTCTGAATTCGGTCAGATGTGCCAAAATGCATATCATTCGGACTGATATTGGCTATTTGGTGCACAATTAACCCGAAATCGAATGAAGATATATATAAGAGCTATATCTAAATTTGAACCGATTCTCACCAATTTCAATAGGGTGTGTCCTTGGGCCAAACAAATATTGCTCGGAAAATTTCATCTCAATCGGATATTAAATGCGAACTGCATTTTGTTTACAAAAATACTTGAACAGATGGACGGACTGACATGCATAAATCGACTTAGAAAGTAATTCTATGAAGATCCTCAAAAGATTCCTTCTGTTATGTTACATGTGGGAATTTGAGGAGATTTATGGATTTGGATGGTTATTTCGCTTTTGTTTGAGCGTTTGGGTTTTAAAATGTTGAACCCTATGTGAGGGAGGTACCAGAAGAATTGGTGCGATCTCTACCATCTTTATAACAGATCTTGTGTTGACGGAAATATTGAGATGGATCAATTCTGAATAGAATCGAACGTTATTCTCATGTTTTATGAGCTTCATGGATACTAAAAATGTTTACCCTTTATAGAGGAGGTACCAAAAGGAGTGATGTGTGTAATTTCTAGAGAACCAGACGCTTAATACAGACTTTATGATCGTTTTGGTTATTAACAATTTTAACCTTTTGTGGAGGAGGTACCGGAAGGAATTGTCCGATCTCTACTATCTTTATAGCAGATCTTGTGTTGATAGAAATATTGGGATTCACCAAGTCTGAATGAAATCGGATGTTAATTTCGCGTTTTATATTCATGGATATTCAAAATGTTGACCCTTTGTGGGGGAGGTACCAGAAGGAGTGGACCGATATTGCCTATATCCGAGCTCGATATAAGTTTGACAATAACATTTCGATGTACCAAGTTTAGATCAAATCGTATACTCCCATCGAGAATTATCGTGCGCACCAGTGGATGGACATCACTAGATCGGCTCCAAATGTCCTAAAACGGATTTGGTCCAAAGAGAAGTAGGGTCTAAAATCGTTATTTCGATAAGGCACGTTTTGGCTGTGTCAAATGATATATACCCTCTGTAGCCATATGGCTTTGAGTATAAAAAGTGTTTTATGTATTCTCACCTTTAAACCGATAACATTGGATTTGTTTCGGGGAGAGAAAGCTAATGTACCTAAAAAGCCAACCAGAAAAAAATTTTAGTACACCAAGCCTTGGCGCAAAACTTTCTATGCATTTGAACCTTTAGGTTCTCTTTTTGGGAATTAATTCTAGGTTTGGAGAGAGGGCATTCCTGGTTATGAAGTTTAGTTTTTACTCATGCCAAGAGCATTTTGGCCTCCGTGCTTTTGTATCCACATTTTGAGCCGTTATCCTTTTAAGTAATAAAGCCGAGGTTGTGTTTTCCGAGGGTTAAAACAAGGCGCTATTAGCGCTTGTAGCCGCCTGGGAATCAATCACGATAAATTTGTCAACTGAACCTGCAAAGCCAAATGAATGGTTGCGGACATAAAAAGCTTTATCTGAATCCTTGCCAAGGATTTAGTGGTGGATTAGAGACTTGCGACTTTATTCTGAAGCTCGTTTTTGACACATTTCCCTCCCGCCTAATTAAGTACTAATGGAATCGAGGAATCTTCGCCAAAATGAATAATACATAGTATATCTGAATCGTATTTCGCTGTAACTTTAGCACACTAAAGGTGAGAATACATACGCTTTCTTGACTAGCTCAATTCATCGGCTGGCTTCTTCGTAGAGCAACAAAGGAGTTTTAGGTTGACTTAGTTCGATTTTGGCCCCGATTTTGACACTTAAGCCAGTCAAAAAAGCGTTTTATATATTGTCACCTTAATTGGTTGGCGCCTTCCTTTCACCAAGTCCTGAGAAGCTTCGTTGGATATTTATGCACTTGCTTAACATAAACTCGGGCCTGATCGTTTAAGTATCTGGTATAGCCTATCTGATTTGCAGCTATGCTAAGAATCTGTAGGTAATAGCTCTGCGCTTCGATTCCCAGTTTGGAATATTATAAAATGGTACTTTTAAAAGATTTATTTGTTAGATTTTATCTTCTTTTGTTTATTTTGCAGGCGCTTCTTTTGGTTAATTAATGTTTTTTTTTTTCTAGATTTTGAAGTTTTTGTTTTGTATATTTTGCAGGTGTTTCTTTTGATAAATTACAAAATCCTTATTTTAGTAGATTTTAAAGCTTTTTGCTTTACCTGATTCATGCATTATTATTCTTTTTTACTTTTATTCACTTTCTCAGTTAGTTTTCTTTTTGTTGCGATTAAAATTGAATGGAAAACCATAAATAACTTAGCCACACTCTAATCTTTTCTTATCGCGCCGCTATAAAAACTACTATAAAATTCGACACATTACTGCGATGGTGTTAATTCAACCGGACTCACGGACGTCTGTTAGACTTACTGTCTTGAGTTGATTCGTACTAGGTAAGAAGTGATTGTCACTTCCATTGTTTTTTTATTTTACCTTTAAGAGTTTTCGACTGTTATTATCACACTTGTAGATTATACCGGACAGGCGATAACAATTTAGTACTGTTCTTTTCCATTCAGTGGACATTTGTGTGAGAGCAAGAGAGATAGCAGAGTGTGTAGGACTAACAACAAGATCACATCATATGAATACCCTGAAGTCTCACAAATATTTTCAATTCTTAATAATATCATTTAACTGTTCTTATCTTTCGACATCAATTTATTGTTCCCGTCATGAGGTGCAATAATTTACTCAACTTTATCCACTTCAAGCAGACAGAAGTGGGTAAAAATGACACAAGTGATCTAGAATATTTGTGTTTTTATTAATTTAAGAATGCGATATAGAGATGATGAACTTTACATATAAAAAGTGATTGTTATAATAAAATTTATCTTCGGATTCCAGACGAAAGTAAAAAATGCGTGTTTTCTTCTGAAAATATTTAAATTTGGTTAAAATCTGTTGATTAGACTTAAATATAAAGGGGTTAACCCACATTTGGATAAAAATGTTCATATCCATTACATATACTTAAAAAAATCATTTTAATGTAGGTTAACTCTAACAAAAATATCGAACACAAACGTGACATTACTCTCTCTCTCTCTCTCTCTCTTCATCGGACTTTTGATTTATTCAACAACCTTTCGTAACAACTTTTACAAATTGTTATTTACTACAATTTATTATAGCTGTCAAACATTATGTCTGCAGTGACCGTTTGGCGACAAATGCTCCCACTGTGTTTCTACTATTGTTATTTCCATCGAATTTATCTAATTTAAAGTAATAGAATTTATAATATACGCATATGTGACAGTTGAACATGTTATCTATCATTATTGTGTCAATTGTAATCATAAAGGCTAGTTGATGGATTTGTATTTTTTGTATAATCTTATCGTACCTTTTTTAACTATATTTTATTTAATTATAACAACAACAAAAGGAATGAAGAACGAATTGGGGAACATTGCCGTTGTAATTGGCTCTAATGTACTTTATTCAAAGTAAAAAAAAAAAAAAATAAAGACAAAGTACGTCAAATACGTTATTCCCCTATATCAAAACGTATTGGAAGTACTTCTTAATTTCTTTGTTTTTCTCTAAGGTTGTCATTTTTACTTACTTCTCTACTTCTTACTTACTTATGCTAAGTTCACATGGCACGTAATTCTATTCCTTGTTCGACCATTAATTAATTAATATCTACTTAATTCCCCACACAAAATTTGCTGATTGATGTAGTATGTATCGGATAGCTAGGTTGAAATTGCTATGCAAATATATCGGATTGAATTCTATGGCCTGGCACGCATATTTATCCAGCCTTATTGCTCGTCGTATGGGGGGGATCTTGGTCAAAATTCAATTCGTTTCTTGTCCGTAGTTACTACCAGTTTAATAATATAATGCGTGCAAATTCACAAGAAAAATAGAAAGACAATAAAAAGAGAGAAAAACTAGAGGAAAATCTACTATAGTCCAGACAGAAAAGAAAGAGGATTAATTCTCATCACGGTATGAGTAGTCATGCATAGTTGGTAGTTGCATGATAAGCCCACCCATCCTGTTTATCAAATGATCCACCAAAAACTAAACAAAATCAAAGACATCATGATAAACCCAATTGTTATACTCCCACTTTTCCTACCCTTCAAAAACAAACCTCAAAAACGTTTAAGCCATATTCAAATAATTCCAATTTTTATTGATAATCAAAAATATCATTTTTTCCAGCCTATAGCTAGGTACAACAAAATCATACAATCTCAAAGGAATTCGAATTAAATTGTAATACTAAATTCAAGAATAATAATAAATCCATTCTCCTAACGCATCAAGAAAATCAAAAAAAAAATTAAAAAAATCAAACTTAATAATTATGAATACTAAAAAAAAAAAAAAAAAAAAAATCATGAAAAAAATAACTTAATTTCAAAAAAAATCTAAGTATATGAGATCATAACTGAAATTTTAAAGGAAAATATAAAAAAAATTAGTAATTAAATTAAATTATATCAAAAACATAACATTATTTTTTTATATCAAGATTTATCATATTTTCAATAAAAACATTCGAAGAGAAAAACAATCAAATAATCACCAAACAAAAATATTTCATATCAGTATGTAACGCAAAAGAAAAATGTATGTGTGTATGATCGTTACATTTGCTTTTTGTTTTACAGCAAATCAGCTGTTGTGTCAACGACCTGCTTTGTTACAACCGTATGTACAAACATACATACATACGAGTATGTTAACAGCAGTCGATTTGATCAAATAGTTTTTTTTCGTTTTTTTTTTAATTTGATTCAATAATCACACCAAATATAAAAATAAGTATTTAATTGCCGATGTCAACAGATATGCCAGTAAATAAAACTAATTTAATAATTTTTAATTCAAACAAAAATAAATATAAATGAAACATTCAGTAGAAGCAATGCAAACAGTGCTTTCAAAACTGTAGCTCTCATTGAAATGTTAACGAAGGTAGGTTAACAGCACTTCGTCTGTTATTGTTCAGTGTAACATTGGCATATCCATTGGCAATCGTATGTACACAGGAAACAAATTAACATTGAACAAACACAAATAAAGGAATCCTTTAAAAGAATTATTTCAGTAATTAATTCAATTAATCAGGTTTTTAAAATAATTAAAAATAATTTATAATTATGATTTTATAAATTATCTTCTATATTCTCAATTAAATGAATGCAATAGGCAATTCCAAGAGAGATAACGGAACAGTTACTCTCACAAAAAACCAATGATTTGTGCTTGTTCAATGCGATACGATATAAGAGAATTCGAACTTACTTGGTGATCGATTGAACTCCCACGATGAAAGGCCTTTCGAACTGGGGTAACAGCAAAGCGATCAGCAATCTCTTAATACGATATGGTTTAAGTAAATGCGTATTTGAATATTTGGTGTTACTCTTCTTCTTCTTCAAGTACTGATTATATTTTTGTTGTTATTTTTTTTTCTTTTTTTTACAAAAAGATGGTACAGAAAATTATGATTTTTTTTTTACATGACCAAGTACACACACAAACTTTTGCTCTTTGGTTTTTCGTTTTGTTTCAAATTTGATTGTTTCACTTTTAATATATTTTTTTATCTCTCTCTCTCTCTCTCTTAAAATTATTGTAACAAAAACTAAGTTAAAATTTTTCTTTTTTTTCAAAGCAATTTATGTTGGATTTTCAAGCTAATTTTAAGCAGGTTTTCTTTCTTAGTGAATACACTTTTGGTTATTAAAAACTTCTTCAAACACCATTTCGTGAACTAAATCACAGAATTTCTATGCCGAACTTTACTTTATGCGAGATGTAATCGGCAGCACTCGCTGTAACCAACGCACTCTATCAACTAAATCGAATCTCAGTCAGAATCTCAGTCTCCTCTCTGGGCAAAAAAAACACACTTGTAGAGTGAAGGGGACACCGGTATGCAAAATGCACCGGGGAAAAGGGTATTCCTAAAAACAGATTGAAATGCACAATAGAAAATCAGCGCTAAGGAAATAGGGCTTTCATATAATAAAGAAATCTCACCAATGACTATGTTAAATTCCAGATTTTATGGTATCACCAGGATATAAAAGAAAAACTGCAGACCCAGGAAATATATGGAACTCCAATCCAACAACCAGGGGATGTTGAAAACCAATCGGAAGGTCAAAACGTTTGCACAAAAAAACACAACGTTTGCACCCAAAAATTGTTTTAAACAAAATCAATGATTTTGTCAGCTTTTTTTTTCCCCTCCGCCAGTTTAATAAAAAAACACTTGGGATATTAGGAGCAACCAATAGAAGTTCCTTTTCGCCAACAATATTTAAAATTTAGTGTTCACTAACCAAAAGTTTCTCGAAAATGACCAAGATGGCTCCTCTGCTACCTCCTTTTGTAATCTCGGTTATTACACTAAGATTATGGCTGAATATCAATACATGAAAAAACTTCCAAAATCAAACATGGCTCATTCGAATTACCAATACTTCAACATTTCATTACAAAAAAAATTCGCAAACGTATTGGTTGACAATAAACTAATAAATAAGTGGAAGAAGAAAAGCATAATTTCTCACCACCCTTGTAAGGGGAAATTATGGCAACCAAAAGTATACTAGGTGACTCCGAAAATTGATTGTGTGATTGAATATCACCATTGGCATTCGAAACCATTAATGTTTTGAGACCAAATAAACCAAAAAATAATCGATTTCATAAAAAAAATAAAAAGAAAACAAAAAAAAAATTTACCCGCAGCGAGATTCGAACCTGGGTCTCGCGGATGGGAACCAGAGACACTCCCACTAGGCTACCGACGAGATAGGGGCGAGGCTAGCAAAGTATCTAGCACACCCCCTCGGAAGTTACTAGCATACAATACGATATATTAAAGTGAATGAGAATGCATTTTAATGTTCTAATAATAGAACTGCATTCCTAAGTCTCTGATAATAGGGAATTTAACATGAATAAATGCAAGTTAACATTAGCTAATGCAATGCAAATGAACAGAGGTGTCCTAACCTTGAATCATGGTGTGCCAAACAACCACACAAAAAAAATAGAAATGAGATTATTTCAAGTGTCTACATGCGCCACTACATTACCCCCCGCCAAAAATCAGACTTAACGGCTAAAAAAAGTTAAGGATGATACCGCATGTAGATACCGGTTATTGCCTAATATCCTTTGCGTGGTAAATACCTATTAATTTGCCTTGGAGGTCTTCGAGTTCGTAATTGCAGTTTCCACATTTCCGACGAACTCTACACTTTATAAAGGTCGGTGCCAATTTCGAACTATAACCTTTTTCGAAGTTACTCTGGCTAAAGTTCCTTCTAAAAACTTCTTGTCCGACTTTATATGACACTTCTCGTGATCTAAGATTGTATTGTTTTTCGTTGCGTTCAAATATTTTCCTCATATTTTGAATTGCTCTATTCCTAACAATGTTAAATGAATCATCCCTGTTGAAACTGATGGATCTATCTTCCAACGCATTTAATTTCCTCAGTAAGCTGTAAGTCGATCCATTAGTGACCATATGCTGACCAAATACCATAAAGTATGGGGAAGTACCAATGGATGTATGGACTGTTGACCGTAATGCACATGCAATATGACTAAGTTTTTCGTCCCAATCTTTTTGGTATGATCTAACATAGGCCTTAATAGCGGAAATTACGGATCTATTAACCCTTTCTGACGAATTAGCTTGCGGAGAATGAACCGCTGTATAAATATGGTTTACTTTATAACCATCCAAGAGTTCATTGAATTTCTTCCCCTTGAATTGTGTACCATTATCAGATATAATGCTCTCAGGTACCCCATATGTGTGAAATAAGTCTTCTTCTAAGTATTTTATAACAGCATCCGCTGTAAACTTTTTCACTGGACGAAGGAAACAAAACTTTGAGAAGTGGTCAAGGACAATAAATATCCCTATATTTCCGGTACGAGATCTTGGATAAGGTCCTATGAAATCCACGTATAATCGTTGGAAAAACCTATGGGTCATACCTGTATCTCCTATAGGTGGTCGCATAGTGAAATTAGGATGTTTTGTACTTTTGCACACCTCACACGAATTTATATAATTTTTAACATCAAAAACAAGATTTGGCCAAAAATAATAACGTCGTATACGTTCTAGAGTTTTACCGATACCACAGTGAGAAGACAAAGGATCATCGTGATGTTTACGAAGGACTTCGGGAACCATGCTCGGTGGAATCCAGAGCTTCCATGCCAAATCGTCAATAAGTGGATCACCTACAGCATGATCTGTTCGTCGATATAAATAGCCGTCAATTATTTTTAGATCGGGAGTAAGATTTATGTTACTTCCAACCCTCCGTACAAGATCTTTATACTCCTCAGAGGAAAAATGTTCGGAATTCAAATCCACAAAAACACCTTGAGTATTCGCCACTTCAGACAACCAGTGAATCTCAGAGAGATCTTCAGTGTTGGTACGCGAAAGCGCATCAGGAACTACATTCTGTGAGCCTTTCCTATGCTCTATTTTGAACCGATAACATTGAAGTTTTAATGCCCATCTAGCCAGCCTTGTGCTTAAGTCGGTTTGGGACATGAGCCATTTAAGAGAAGCATGATCGGTGATCACCGTGAACTCATGTCCCTCGACATAAGCTCTAAACTTTTTGATGCAAAGCATTGCTGCTAAGCATTCTTGTTCGGTGACGCTATAGTTACGTTGGGCTTGGTTGAGTTTCTTAGACATAAATGCAATCGGAAACTCATCACCCTCCGTATTCTTTTGCACCAAAACTCCTCCTATTCCTGTCTTGCTTGCATCACAGTGTATGAAAAACGGCTGTGTGAAGTCAGGACTATGCAAGACAGGGGCTGTGCTTAGAATGGATTTCAACTCTTCAAATGATTTTTGGGCCTCATTGGTCCATATAAATTTACGATTAGTTTTTAATAAGTCTGTTAAAGGGCTCGAAATAGAAGCGTAGTTCCTAATGAACTTTCGGTACCAACCTGACATACCTAAGAAACGCCTCACCTGCTTAACAGATCTCGGGGTTGGAAAATCGGTTATAGCCGAAATTTTATCCGGATCTGTACGAATGGTACCTTCCCCTACTACGTGACCCAAATAGCGAACTTCTTTCATGCAAAATTTGCTCTTTTCGACATTTATTGTCAGTCCTGACATTCTAAGAGAATTAGCTACCTCCTTCAATACTTCCATATGTCTCTCAAAGGTTGGAGATACCACTAGTAGATCATCCAGGTAGACCAAAACCTCAGTCCTGAGAGACGCTGGTATCACTCTATCCATGAGTCGGCACATGGTTTGCGGCGCATTGCATAAGCCGAACGGCATTACTTTAAAATGATAGAGCGGTCTCCCAGGAACTGTAAATGCAGTCTTACCTTTCGACGATTCGTCTAGTGGTATCTGCCAAAAAGCATCCTTTAAGTCGAGACTAGAAATATATTCTGCTTTGGGCAGACGACTCAAAATACCCTCTATATGCGGAAGTGGGTAGGCATCCCCTTCCGTCACGGCGTTCAACTTCCTACTATCGAGGCACAAACGATTTTTCCCTGGTTTCCTATGTAGAACAATGGGAGAGGACCAAGGACTTGAAGACTCCTCTATGACTCCCATTGCTAACATTCGGTCCAGTTCATCATAAATAAGTTTCTCGATCGCCGGAGAGACAGGGAAATGCCTCTGCTTTATAGGCGTCGCAGAACCAGTATTTATTTTATGGAAAATTAGACTAGTTTTCCCTAGACCCTCTTTCGCGAACGAAGGAAACTTATCTATGGCGGACTGAAGTAAATATTTTTGATCTGTAGTTAGTTCTCTTTGATCCAATGGATTACTGTTAAATAAGGCTAAACTTGAAATATTGTTCAACAAGGATGTTGGAAGTAGATCGAATCGCTTCCAAAAATCTATACCCAATATTAAATTTTGAGACAAATTCGGTACTATGTAAATAGTTATTGGATGACTTTCCTCTCGAAATACAATAGTTGTCGTAAACACACCAGCTATTCTCTGTGGTTTACCATCAGCTGTGTTTACAGTTGTATTCAATTTTTTATACGGAACATTAGACGATAAGAAATCAATGGCAGATTGTGAACCAAGGCATGAAACCGAGGCACCAGTATCTAACAAACCTACCATTTGTTTACCTAGTAAATGTACCTCAGCATAGGGACGTATATCTCCAGATTTTTCCAAAACGGATATGGTAAAATTTTTCTTAACCTTCTTCACATTTTTCCAAAATGTTGTAATTCTTTTCTTCGATCTGGATATTTTTGGCTCTTGATTAAAAATTCGATCCCTTACTTCAGTATACCTCTCTAATCTTACATGAAAAGGAACCATAGGACTAGGTCCTTTACACCCTGGAGAAGAATTTAAATCTAGTTCTGGTTTATTTTTGTGGAATCCGTCAGGAATTTTGGGACAATCAGGGTAAAAATTAGTTTTTTCATTGCATTCAGTGTTTTCATTGCTGTTATTAGAAGTGCATCGAGTCAGAATCCTTACATGGTTTGGGAAGCCTGCTGACAGGTCTTCGGTTTGGGTGCACTTTTCAGTGCAGGACTCTGCAAGTTTTTTGAAATATTAATGCATTTCCCACAATTGGGTTTGTACACTTGTGGAGATCCACAACCATAGCAGAACACCGTTCGATCTGATAAACATTCCTGATATCGGTGTCCTGGTTTCCTACAATTCCAGCACACAGTCGATAATTCTGACAACTCCTCGTATTCCAACAAATCTCTATTACTTTCCTCATACTCTATTTCTGCAGCACGTCTGCTAAAGTTACTATGCCTGTTACCAGTGAAACCATGCCTTCTATTTAAATCTTGCATAAAAAATTCTCTACGCCTACATATTTCTCTCAACTGACCTACTGAGTTTATGGACATATTCAGAATTTCATGCTGAATTTCGGGTTGGAGATTTCTTCTTAGGATTTCAACCAGTGTTTTATCATCTAAAGGCCTATCCAGTCGGTCCACTAAATCTATAACAGCATCATAGAAAATATCGAAAGGTTCATTCGGTTTTTGTTTTCTATCACGTATCATTTCCCGGAAGTCGACGTCAGTTCTGGAGTCTCTGTATTGCTGCCTAAGTGCACTGCACAGATTACCCCATTGGACTTCACGAACTGTACGGTGGAACCGCCAAAACCAATCGCTGGCTTTGCCCTCAAACAGAGCACTAGCACTGCGACACAAAACTTCGAAATCGCCATTTAAAGTTTGCTTAGTCAAAGCTTCAACACGGTATATAAAATTATCTACAGGCAAACAGGTGGAACTGCCGTTGAACTTGATCTTCCAGTTGGCAATAATTTGGCTAACTTTATCCGGGCGAGACAACAAATCTTGACAAGAATTCGGATTACTATATCGAGACCTATTCACAGAATTGCTGTCTATGTTAACAGGGCCAAAACCATTATTAACCTGATTATTATTTGAAGACGGTAAACCTAATAATTGCTCCAAAGTTCTCTGCTCCACATCGCAAACATTAGGCATTGACATAGCATTACCATTCACAACAGGAGAGGATGCATTTCCCTCATGACGAGATTTATTAATATTAAGCCTAGCTATACTGGCTTCAACACTCCTTTCTACCAACGAAGAAATTTGGTTTGAAACGGCTTCAACAATCTGGGATTGTTGACTATCAATCAATGAGGTTACCATATCTCTAACACTATCCAACGTTAATCTGGATTGTTGATTTGCCATAGATGTAGAAGGATTCGCACTTACAACAACATCTTGACGAGTTTCTTCCGACCTATTAGCATCAAAATTCTTCGCTTTCGAAGATGCTCTAGTTTGACGATCAGTAGGGACAGATTTCTGTGCAACAGTAGGATTTGAAGGCTTATTATCCTTAATAATTTTTACACCACATACTGGACAATTAGAATGAGTTTTAATATAATTCGAAATGCAAATTCTATGAAACGAATGTCTACATATCGTTTCCGATAAAGACGATGGATTCTGAATCACTAAACTACAGATCGTACACACTGACACGTTATCAACAATCGTAGCTCCAGCAACAGAAACATCTTCAGAACTTCTTTCAAGAGGCATTTTATAAATAAAAAGTAAACATAAAAGAAACAAAAAATAAGTAAAAATAATGGCAATCTAATAAACTGAACCAAGAGAAAAATTCGGAAAATATCTGACAAGCGGTTTGATTTTGATCAGGTATAAGGAATAAAGTGGGAAAAATTGTATAAAAATCATCATACTGTGAGAAAATATTTAGAAATCAGCAAAGAAATAGAAAGAGAAGTAAAATTGGACTACAATAGTATTTACGATGGTTTAAAATATCATCGATAATATTTTAAAATTCCAAATCGCAAAAGAAAGTAAAAAAAATCAACTTAGTTGTTGTGACTGAAGTCAGAAGTAGAAACTAGTCCACATCCAGAGTTCTTTCAAACACTCATCTAAATCGAATTTTTCACATTAGACAGCTGGAGGGCAGGATATAGTTATTCTTGGTTATAGGAATCAGCAATCACGCACGTAAAACCTATATATTTCAAAGAATCGCTATAACTCTGACTAAGAAATACAAAGAAAAGGAAAAATAAAAATATTAAAAAGAAGAAAAGTTGAAAAGGACCTGAGCGAAACAGATGACGATATCGAAATATCAAGATGTATTTTTCTAATATTTTTGATTCCACTCGGGCCCCACGTTGGGCGCCAAAAACTGTAGTATGTATCGGATAGCTAGGTTGAAATTGCTATGCAAATATATCGGATTGAATTCTATGGCCTGGCACGCATATTTATCCAGCCTTATTGCTCGTCGTATGGGGGGGATCTTGGTCAAAATTCAATTCGTTTCTTGTCCGTAGTTACTACCAGTTTAATAATATAATGCGTGCAAATTCACAAGAAAAATAGAAAGACAATAAAAAGAGAGAAAAACTAGAGGAAAATCTACTATAGTCCAGACAGAAAAGAAAGAGGATTAATTCTCATCACGGTATGAGTAGTCATGCATAGTTGGTAGTTGCATGATAAGCCCACCCATCCTGTTTATCAAATGATCCACCAAAAACTAAACAAAATCAAAGACATCATGATAAACCCAATTGTTATACTCCCACTTTTCCTACCCTTCAAAAACAAACCTCAAAAACGTTTAAGCCATATTCAAATAATTCCAATTTTTATTGATAATCAAAAATATCATTTTTTCCAGCCTATAGCTAGGTACAACAAAATCATACAATCTCAAAGGAATTCGAATTAAATTGTAATACTAAATTCAAGAATAATAATAAATCCATTCTCCTAACGCATCAAGAAAATCAAAAAAAAAAATTAAAAAAATCAAACTTAATAATTATGAATACTAAAAAAAAATCATGAAAAAAATAACTTAATTTCAAAAAAAATCTAAGTATATGAGATCATAACTGAAATTTTAAAGGAAAATATAAAAAAAATTAGTAATTAAATTAAATTATATCAAAAACATAACATTATTTTTTTATATCAAGATTTATCATATTTTCAATAAAAACATTCGAAGAGAAAAACAATCAAATAATCACCAAACAAAAATATTTCATATCAGTATGTAACGCAAAAGAAAAATGTATGTGTGTATGATCGTTACATTTGCTTTTTGTTTTACAGCAAATCAGCTGTTGTGTCAACGACCTGCTTTGTTACAACCGTATGTACAAACATACATACATACGAGTATGTTAACAGCAGTCGATTTGATCAAATAGTTTTTTTTCGTTTTTTTTTTAATTTGATTCAATAATCACACCAAATATAAAAATAAGTATTTAATTGCCGATGTCAACAGATATGCCAGTAAATAAAACTAATTTAATAATTTTTAATTCAAACAAAAATAAATATAAATGAAACATTCAGTAGAAGCAATGCAAACAGTGCTTTCAAAACTGTAGCTCTCATTGAAATGTTAACGAAGGTAGGTTAACAGCACTTCGTCTGTTATTGTTCAGTGTAACATTGGCATATCCATTGGCAATCGTATGTACACAGGAAACAAATTAACATTGAACAAACACAAATAAAGGAATCCTTTAAAAGAATTATTTCAGTAATTAATTCAATTAATCAGGTTTTTAAAATAATTAAAAATAATTTATAATTATGATTTTATAAATTATCTTCTATATTCTCAATTAAATGAATGCAATAGGCAATTCCAAGAGAGATAACGGAACAGTTACTCTCACAAAAAACCAATGATTTGTGCTTGTTCAATGCGATACGATATAAGAGAATTCGAACTTACTTGGTGATCGATTGAACTCCCACGATGAAAGGCCTTTCGAACTGGGGTAACAGCAAAGCGATCAGCAATCTCTTAATACGATATGGTTTAAGTAAATGCGTATTTGAATATTTGGTGTTACTCTTCTTCTTCTTCAAGTACTGATTATATTTTTGTTGTTATTTTTTTTTCTTTTTTTACAAAAAGATGGTACAGAAAATTATGATTTTTTTTTTACATGACCAAGTACACACACAAACTTTTGCTCTTTGGTTTTTCGTTTTGTTTCAAATTTGATTGTTTCACTTTTAATATATTTTTTTATCTCTCTCTCTCTCTCTCTTAAAATTATTGTAACAAAAACTAAGTTAAAATTTTTCTTTTTTTTCAAAGCAATTTATGTTGGATTTTCAAGCTAATTTTAAGCAGGTTTTCTTTCTTAGTGAATACACTTTTGGTTATTAAAAACTTCTTCAAACACCATTTCGTGAACTAAATCACAGAATTTCTATGCCGAACTTTACTTTATGCGAGATGTAATCGGCAGCACTCGCTGTAACCAACGCACTCTATCAACTAAATCGAATCTCAGTCAGAATCTCAGTCTCCTCTCTGGGCAAAAAAAACACACTTGTAGAGTGAAGGGGACACCGGTATGCAAAATGCACCGGGGAAAAGGGTATTCCTAAAAACAGATTGAAATGCACAATAGAAAATCAGCGCTAAGGAAATAGGGCTTTCATATAATAAAGAAATCTCACCAATGACTATGTTAAATTCCAGATTTTATGGTATCACCAGGATATAAAAGAAAAACTGCAGACCCAGGAAATATATGGAACTCCAATCCAACAACCAGGGGATGTTGAAAACCAATCGGAAGGTCAAAACGTTTGCACAAAAAAACACAACGTTTGCACCCAAAAATTGTTTTAAACAAAATCAATGATTTTGTCAGCTTTTTTTTTCCCCTCCGCCAGTTTAATAAAAAAACACTTGGGATATTAGGAGCAACCAATAGAAGTTCCTTTTCGCCAACAATATTTAAAATTTAGTGTTCACTAACCAAAAGTTTCTCGAAAATGACCAAGATGGCTCCTCTGCTACCTCCTTTTGTAATCTCGGTTATTACACTAAGATTATGGCTGAATATCAATACATGAAAAAACTTCCAAAATCAAACATGGCTCATTCGAATTACCAATACTTCAACATTTCATTACAAAAAAAATTCGCAAACGTATTGGTTGACAATAAACTAATAAATAAGTGGAAGAAGAAAAGCATAATTTCTCACCACCCTTGTAAGGGGAAATTATGGCAACCAAAAGTATACTAGGTGACTCCGAAAATTGATTGTGTGATTGAATATCACCATTGGCATTCGAAACCATTAATGTTTTGAGACCAAATAAACCAAAAAATAATCGATTTCATAAAAAAAATAAAAAGAAAACAAAAAAAAAATTTACCCGCAGCGAGATTCGAACC